>NC_044307.1:4900001-5200001 GCF_007474595.2 Lynx canadensis | reverse complement strand
GTGGTATGTTAATGACCCTGGAATTAAATAAATAAGGGGGCAAAAACCTTATCCTTTTTAGAGTTACTTACAAGGAACTTTCTTGTGATATGAACATCCAGTATGCTCTTTAGATAAGTCTCTATTAATAGAAAGGATTTTAATGGAATAATTTAAGTTGGACAGAAAATGGAGGCTGGAGATTGATGTGCAGGGAAGAAAGGAGGTGGCCCAAAGACCCATGTCTGTTGCCTCACCCAGCGGGAGCCAAGGGAAGCACTGAGGTTTGACAGAGCTCTGATAACTGTCTAGTGATTGCCTTGGCATTGCCCTAGTAGAGAACATGCATTAAAGTGTATGTTGGTACTACCTGCATTTTTGATGTGACTTTGGACCCTGTGCCTTGATTGCCAGTGGAGACAATTTGGGTCTGAACTAGCTGTGGCTCGAGGGACAGAGTGCTGGTTCTTAACCCGCCCTGTGCCTTTCACAACTGCAGATGCCAGAGTCCTTCCCGAGGAGACGGGGTGTGAGTAGGGCCTCAGCACTGAGAGTTTTTCAAGTGCCCCCGCTGTTTTTAATTTGCCAGCCTGGGAGACCACTGTTCTAGAGATTTTGGTGTTCCTGCCAAAGTGAAGGTGCAACCATTGGCCTCTAGAGGGCGCTGTGTCCCAGGACTTCGAACAAGGAAGGTGAAGGATGTTTTTCAGAGTTTAGTAGAAAACCTCTCATCTGCAAAAATCCATTGTGCCTGCTTTAGTATACCCACAGTCACAGGGTAAATTTGGGTGGGGGGGACACTGCACATGACATCTAACATGACCAGAAAAGGGCAGACCATATTCTCTCTGGGGGCAAAGAGATGGCCCTTGTTAAATATAATTAGTTTTCGAGCTATAAATCGTGGAAGGTAAGCCATGACGGCTAATGGGGTTTGTTGCAGACAGTGGACTCTGAGAGCATGGTAGGGGGCGAGGGATTAAAAAGGGCACTTCTGGAGGGTGGAGTGTGCCCCAGCCAGTATTTACCTTTCCAGAAATCCCGTGGCATATTCTGCCAAGAATAAGAGTCCTCCCCTGGGAGGTCTCCGGGGACCAAAGGTTGTGGAGAACTTCTGGAAGGAGGAATGGATGGTGCTAATACAAAAGTCAAAGCAGACAAAGCATTCCCAGGGGAAGCCTGTAGGGGAAGTGGGTGCCATTTTTTAGGATGGAACTTTCTAGAAGTGGGTAGGGTAGGAATGGGAGCAGGGGAAACATGGCGCCAACTAATTATATTTTGTACAGTTTTCTGGGCCGTCCCTACACCATTGCACCTCGCAGCCACCACCAGGAGAGTGTAGGCATTTGCTCTGGGCAGGAGGTGAGCTACGGCTCCAACCTCAGTTGGTATGCCTTTGCCCTCTGGGGACAGGGGTGTCCCTAGCGTGAAGCCTGCCAAGTCAGAATAAACCTGAGCTTGCCGTTGTCCCCTTGTTCAGGGGAGAGACCGGAAACTGTAAAGGCCACCCACGTCACCCAGCCAGTCCTTCACGAGGAAGGTGAACAGCCAGGGTTTGGAGCAAACCCTCAGCAATGAGAGGAACACCTGACCCTCAAGGAAGCCGATGAGTCTGGGAACAGAAAGGAATTTTCTGAGGATCTCATAGCGCATCCGTGTGCTTCTGAGAAGATAGCGCATCTACAAAACAAAAGCAGGTCCTGTGAAAATTGAGGCAGTGAGAACAAGAGAGTTTTCAGAAATTAAACACATGATGGTCAAATTTTTTTAAAACATCAGTAGATGAAGACGGAAGGCAGAACCAAGGAGAATTTAAAGCAAAAGATAAAGAGATGAGGGGCACCTGGCTGGTTCAGTCTGTACAGCATGTGACTTGATCTTGGGGTCATGAGTTTGAGCCCCATGTTGGGTGTAGAGATTACTTAATACAAGTTGTTTTTTTTTTAAAGACAAATGAAAAATATGACAAATTTGAAAAGAAATCAGAATCTGAGGTGAGAGGCATATCCATTTTAGCTACAGAACTCTAGAACAGACATGGAAGAAGGAGCATTATCAAAAACATGAGAAATGAAAACTCAGAGCCAGGGGAAAATGATTCTTCAGATGGAAAGACTTTACCAACTGCCAAGTGGAAGGAAAGCGGAAAGCCCAGATCCATTCTGCTAGAACAGTGGAGTGTCAGGAACGTAGAAGATCCTAAAAGCTTCCAGAGATGGGGGAAAAGCTACCTGCCAAGGAGCAAGAACTATTTTTGAAGCGCTTTTCAACAACACTAGAAATAGAGACGTGTACTTAGCGTTCTGAAGGAAAATTGGATGACAGTTCCACCACCACCCAACACAAGGTAAAAACATCAGACATGGCAGGCAGCTCTTCCTGCCCATGGGTCCTGTCCCCGTGCTTTCAAAAACTACCTTTTTTGCACCCCCCTAAAAAAAAACGAAACAAAAACAAAACCATGAGACACGCAGTGTCAGGAAACTCAGGAAGCACACCATTTTCAGTGCACCTTTTTCAAAATGACCACTTGAGAAGAATGTATTAGAACAAAGTGAAAGTGAAGAGGACAGCATGGCACCCAAGAACCTGGAGCCAACTCAAGAGTGTGAGAACAGAGGCGCCTGGGGGGCTCAGTCAGTTAAGCATCCGCGCCTTGGTTTTGGCTCAGGTATAACCTCACGAGCCTTACGTTGGGCTCTGTGCTGACAGTGCAGACCCTGCTTGGGAGTCAGTCACTCTCTCTCACTCTCTCTCTCTCTGCCATCCCTCGCTCTCTTTCTCTCAAAAGAAAGTTAAAAACAAAAAGCAAAAAAGAGTGCAAAGAACGTCAGGGCAACTTCAGGGTGCCGGGCCCAGAAGGACATCAGGTCATACCAGACCCTTCAACAAATGGTCGAATGGAACAGCGAAAAACAAAGAGCAGGGGAAGGCGGCATTGCACCTGCCACATGCCCTCCTCCTGCCTCTGCGTCTCCATGTATTTGGTTCTTTCTACCTAGAAGGCATGAGGGCACCTCGTTCTCAACCTGTTTTTTTAAGAAAAAGAAATGAAGAAAAGCAGTTTTCTGCAGATTTAACATTCTAAGAGATTGTATCCTCTCCAGCGTATCTTCAAGCCCGCTGTCCCGGGCTCCTCCTCTTCTCTTCACGCAGGTAGAGAAGCACGTGAATGACGCAGTGTCCAAAGGCGCCACTGTTGTGACAGGCGGGAAGCGACACCAACTCGGAAAAAACTTCTTTGAGCCCACACTGCTCAGCAACGTCACCAGGGACATGCTCTGCTCTCACGAAGAGACGTTTGGGCCTCTGGCACCAGTTATCAAGTAAGACCACCCAGCGGGTGGATTGGGGAAGGAGGACACCAAGAAAGGAACGCGGTTCGAGTGCCGTTTCAAGGCCCTGGGGCTGGGACGGGGGGCTGCAGAGGCAGGGCTGTGTAGTGTCAGCAGAAGAACAACTCCCATTCATGGTTCTAAAATAATTTGTTTTTATCATTGCCTATGCAGAGCACAGAATTCAGCAGCTTCTTTACTTTGCCTCCTGACTTTTGTGTTTTCTGCTGAAATCATTTTTCTTCTCCTCGGAGCACATCCTCAAAGAGCTCTTTCGAGGGAGTTAGGGAAATGTACCTGCTGCGCTCTTAGGTGATGTTTTGTCTCATGTTCAAAAGTCAGTAATAATCAACCTGGATAAACTTCTAGGTTCAACGCTATATCATTTCTCTGTCTCCTTATTTCTGGAGTCGTTACTGAGAAAGTCAGTGTCTGGTTCTTGTTTCTTTGAAAAGGATCTAGTTTTTTTTTGGAGACTATGAAGATTTCTCATGGTCTCTGACGTTAAGTTCTACTGGTGAGGCACGTCGTGAGCGTCTTTACGCTGCGGTCCTAATGTCTTCCTTAAATATCTAAGGTGTGTGTCTGGTCCCGGGAAATTGCTGGTCACTGTTTCTCCAGCAGGTTTTTCTCTCCCCTCCATTCGTTCCGTAACAGCCTCTAGGAGGTCTGTGATACAGACACGTCCGCGTCACCCCGCTCCTCTTCGCTCTATTCATCGTACCTCCTCATCTGTTCCCGACACCTTCTGGGACATCCCCTCCCTGCCACCTGCCCGCTGAGCCATCCATTCCTGAGATACATACACTGTGCCACCCAGCCCACCCACCGTGTTCCTTCAGTTACTGTCATCCATGCTATCTCCACTTCTTTGTTCTTCCCCATAATGGAGTCTCCCCACTTCCTCATTCTCCCTTGTTTTGCTGTGGATGCTTATCCGTTTCTTACATCTTTTTCTGTCCCAATGTTGCTGCCTCCCGGCTTGTAGATCATTCTGTTTGTTATCCTTCTCCGTCTCCTCCAGAGAGATGGCTGGCTCCTGCTGCTGGCAGACCTCTGAATTTAAGAACTGGGGTGCTCAGAGCCCTTTGCCCCGGAAGAATGCTTCTCAAATCTTGCTTGTTCTGGAAAGAAAGGGATAAAGCTGGAAGGGGCCGCAAGGGGCTTTGGTTTCTCTGCTGTTCGTCTCAGGGAGGGAGGAGCGCACGCACGCAGAGCCCTGGCCCCCCGGCTTCCTGGGGACAGCTTGCTTCTAAAGTGGTTGCTGATTGTTACAAAGTCTCGGTAGGCAGCAAGAGCAGTGATCCTTTTTGAAGGCATTTGGTTTGACATTCCAAGTCGCCGCTGTTCCCTATGGCCAGCCTGCTTGCCTCTCGTTCTCGCCAGAGAGGAACCGTGTGTGTTGAGCAGCAGGGCTCTTTGCTTCTGTGCTCGGCCCTGGGGTCTCTGCAGATCTCCCGACTTACCCCGTGCCATTATTCGGGAAACAAGTCAGGAGACCAGAGAGCCGGTTTTCTGTGCCCTCTCCCCTACAAATTTTGCTGACAACCCCTTTAACTCTGGCAGGTTCGACACAGAGGAGGAGGCTGTGGCGATCGCTAACGCAGCTGACGTCGGGCTGGCAGGTAGGCGCTCCTGGCTCCATGGGAATCAGAACCGCTCCTGGAACCGATGCTGGCGTTTGCCTTTTAAACATCCCCCTGGGTTTTGAGTCAGAAATGCCATTGTAGCGTGCGTTCTGCTGCTTTTCGGGGCACGAGCGGGTCTGTGCAAGGTCACGGCCTCCTGTCTGGTCCTTCCCACATTTTGGAGCTCCTGGTGAGAGCTGGGGGGCAGCTTGTGGGTGGAGAAGCCCACACCCCAAAATTCCCACGTTCTCGGAGGCTTGATGCCTGGAAGTTCATGTCTTTTTCTTCCATTCCGCCTGACTCCTGGCGGCCTGAGCCAGACCGAGGGGAGCCGCAGGGACCCTGGAAGTAGCAATGACCGTGCGTGCAGACGGAGCCTGAGTGGCCACCGTCCTTTTAGTTCGGAGATGGTCAGGGTGGCCACGGGACGTATCCCACTGCCGGGACACCAGCGTATGCACATAAATGCACTGGCAAATCTGCATTTAGCATCCGCAGTGAGGGGAGCGCGCTGAGGAAGATACAAAGACACAGATACACGGTTGCTCGGTAGCAGCTTCCCCTCCGGGGGTGAGCGAAGTACGTGGAACCGGAGGAAGGCCACACACACTGGGGAGGCCCTTCCCCCAGCTGTCTGTGCAGACCTGTCACGAGGCTGCAATAGGACGTGTGCCCGAGTGCCTCGGTGACACTGCGCCCGGCGCGCCTCTCGTCCCTTCCCAACAGGATG
Source organism: Lynx canadensis (assembly GCF_007474595.2). NCBI lineage: Eukaryota > Metazoa > Chordata > Mammalia > Carnivora > Felidae > Lynx > Lynx canadensis. The sequence goes on along the minus strand of NC_044307.1, from coordinate 5,194,329 downwards.
CGGGGAGAGGAGGCCGCAGCCTGCACTAGGCCATCCGTGTTAGGCAGAGATGGCAGGAGAGAGATTCTGGGCCCCAGGGGCCACGGGGGTCCAGTTCGGAAAGGGTGGTGGTGATGGGCGTGATGAAAGGAAACGCTGAAAAGGACTAGACAGAGGTCGCCTGTGGCATCCTCTGCTTTAGACGCGACTGTATAAGCCGCGTGTGCCCTTTCTTTCCCTGACAGGTTATTTTTACTCTCAAGACCCAGCCCAGATCTGGAGAGTGGCGGAGCGGCTGGAAGTGGGCATGGTGGGCGTGAACGAGGGGCTGATCTCCTCTGTGGAGTGTCCTTTCGGCGGGGTGAAGCAGTCTGGCCTCGGGAGAGAGGGGTCCAAGTACGGCATCGACGAGTACCTAGAGCTCAAATACGTGTGCTTCGGGGGCTTGTAGGACTCGTCAGTGCTTTAAAAAATAAAAAAAGGAAGCTGACGTGCACATACGGGGACATGCCATCCATTATTCTAGGTGAACTTCTAGGTTAGTGGAATTAGGGATTTTTCAAACTCCTCCAATACTCATGATCTTAAGCACAGGTGAGCCCCACCCCTCCCCTTACCTAATGAGGGACCAGCAGATGCCATACGTCTGGGGCGCAGACTCCCCAAGAACCAGCACTGCGCGTATAGAGCGAAGCCCTGGGACTCCACCAAGAGCTGGGTGTCCCGTCCCAGAGGCTCATCACTGCCTGGGCCGTGACCCCGCCATCTCCCCTGTGGCTCTGAGCTCACACCAGAGAGGGCTGCCCGGAGGACCCCTGAGCATGAGGACAGGCCGGGCAGAGGTGGGCCCACCGTCCGTGTCAATCTCCTGGCTCAGCTCTACACGCCCGTGCCGTGTATTCCTAAATGTTGCCACAGAGACTGAATTGATCATTTTTAAGACTTTGAAGTAGCACAGAATCTCCTGTGTTTCTGTGAGGAAAGAAGGAACACGCCTCTCTTTTTCTGGACCTTTTTTCTTAAGCTTATTTTTCAGTAATCTCTACACCCAGCATGGGGCTCAAACTCACGACCCCAAGATCAAGAGTCATGTGCTCCACTGACTGAGCCGGCCGGGCGCCCCGGGACCGTTTCAGTTAAAGCTTCATCATCCTAAATTTACTACTTAAAGATCATGCTCTCATCTCCATCCTGCTTTCCATTTCATTTTGTCTCCTTGAGGAAGTCAGCCTAGGCAGAAAGCAGAGAGCAGCAGAGGCAGCTGGGAGAAGGGAAGGCACAAAGGCGTGGCCCGGCAGCCCTTGGGGGGTCGGGGGGAGCTTAGTTCCCGTAGATGCGCCATTCGGCAGTCCATCCCTCATGCAGAGGAGAGATGCTGTATGTGGCTTGCTTAGTTCAATGGGAGATTGCAAGGCCAACAGAAACCGAAATGTTTGCAAAAAAAGAAAGAAAAAAATTTGGTGCCAGTATAGGGGCCATTATTCTTAGTAGCGGCAGAACCCCTCCCTGCCCCCCAATCCAGCTGTGGCTTTGCAAGGTGAGGAAGGCTGGGGCCCGCCTGCACTCCTACCCAAGACTGAGCAGCTGTCGCCCGCAGCCTGCCCTTCCCGTCCTCACCCCCAAGAGCAAGCAGCCTCCCCACAGTGACCCCGAGAGGAAAATGAATTTCCATAATTGCCAGTCCGCCTAATGGAAGAGGTGTGAGGCCTTGAAATTCAGGCACGTCTTCTCCAGTAAGTTTTTACAGCTCATCATTTGTAACAAAAATGATGCTGTGTCTCCTTTCACTTGGAAAGAGGAGCTCTGATTAAGAAAATTCTAGGTCTTTCTGGACATGTCTCCCATGCATATGGATACACTGAGGAAAAGGAATAAAGGCTGTCCAGGCAGAGAAGAAGCTCTTTCCCTTCCTACTCTGTGTGTGCAGAATCCACTGACACTCTGTGGGTATTCTGGGTAGTGGAAGGAAAAAGTAGTTCCTACCCCTCCCCCCATTTCCACCCTGTGACTTAGCATTTGTCCCTCCGCCACGGGGGAGCCTTGGGTAAGTCACTAGCGGTCCAGAATGCTCATGGGGACGGAGGAACTTAGAGCCGGTGCTGGAGCTCCCTTGACTTAGCCTGCCTCACTCCAGCCACATCCCGATACCCACAGGAGGAAGGACCAGAAATCTGCCTCCTGGTGACATGCCTCCCCCAGGCCCTGTCAAGAGTCACATACGCAGCATATTGACAGCTTATTTCTACCTTTTGTTTTTATAATTTGGGGCTTGTTTTATATAACATTCTAATTAGGATTTGGGCACGTCCATCTGTTTTCTGTTAATAAAATTCCTATAATGTTATCTGTTAGAAGTCAGGAACACGGATGCTTGGAGGTGTTGAGAGAATACGCTCAAAGTTACATGCGTCACTTTGCAAAACCAGTGGATCCCTTGGCTGGGTGGCAGATCGGAGTTTTCTTGTATATTTGGCTCACCAGGTACATAAATTCAGGTTCAGAGACTCACTGCGATATCTTTGATTAATTTTGTAATTAAAATAATTTGGAAGGAAATAGGTTGCTGTTTAGTAAAACTGTTCCGGGTTGTGGGAAGAAAGAAAAGTGTCTTTCAGGGTTTGTTTTTCAATAACATGAGCCTGTGTGGCCAGGAGTTGGCCAACTACAGCTCACAAGCCAAATGTGGCCTGCCACCTGTTTCTGTACAACCCGGAGCTGAGGATGGTGTTTGTATTTCCAAATGACTGGGCGGGGAGGGGAATCAAAAGGATAGTATTTCACGACACAAAATCATGTGGAGATTCAGATTTTCGATTCCATCCATAAAACTCTATTGAAACACAGCCACGCGCATTCATTTCACATTGGATCCATGGCCACTTTGTGAGCAGAGCTGAATACTGGCGCCACAGCCAGCGTGGCCTGCAAAGCCTACGTCATTTACTCCGACTCTTTACAGAACACGTTGGCCGTCCCGATCTAGAGATCCTGAGCCCGAGGGAGATACTGATCTTCCTGCGTTTACCAGGCATTCTCTTATTTTATTGAACGCGTGTGTAAGAAGCACTTTTCTGGGCATTGCTCCAACGAGTTCTCACCAAGAATTTGCCAGCAATTATCGCGTGACTCAGGTGAAATTATCCAGATAACACAAGTCTGGCGGCCTAGAGAAAACTCCTCAGTTTCCTTTCCCCAGCTAGGCAAGGATTCTCATTGCAACGGCCTATCTTCATCTGTTGTATTTACCCCTTTGAGTGGCTTTCAAACACGATTTTAGGCCACGTGTTGTGTCTTTTTTTCCCTTATTCTCATGGAAAGACTCCGTGAAAAGAGATCAGAAGCACAATGCAAAGAAATCTGTTTTGTTGGTAACTTACTAACTTTCGATTGTGGCATGTGACTGCCTTCTCAGAAGGCTGGAGCCCGGGATTTTAATTATTCATATGCAGCTATGTGAGACAGCATTTTACTTGAATAAGAGTTATGTGGTGATTTGTGTGTGTGTGTGCCATATGTGTGTATGTTTAATTAATAAATGTTGCATTAACAGAATTTCCTGTTTCTGCGTTAGGGTCTCTGGTGGTGGTGGTTTTTTTTTTCCTTGCCGGTTCGTTTTCAGTTTACATTGGATATTATTAGACCAGTTCAGATATGTATGAAGACGCTTAGCAGACTACACCATCCCAAGCCTAATGTTTGGCATAAAGATTATTGTGAGCTGAAGATGCCCTGGAGAAGCAGATGCCAGAAAAGCTCTCTGCCTTCCCCCTATTTTCTTAAAAGCCGGACCTAAGTTTTCAAAGGTGCCCCATCCTCTAGGAAGGACTGAAGTTGGTCTCTGGAGACGACTCAAGACCCGGTCAGCCTGGAGAGGGCACCAAAGGAATGTATATAACAGATTTCCCCAACTGGCCTTTATCTCCCAACTGGCCTTGAAAGCCTACGACTGCTTCCCTCTGTCCTGCCAATTCTCTGCACACTGATCGTTCTTTGTTGAAGGTGCTCTGTAAGCCAAAGGGTTGAGCCACCTCTCTGTTCCTCATTCTCCCCCGTGTCTCCCATGTTTGCATGAGGCATGCCTGTTCATCAACTTCTGTGTGCTTCTCCCTTGTTCCTGTAGATTTCAGGGCAGGGGGCTCAGCCAAGAACACAGAAGTGTAGATGGAAAGTTATTTTTCCCCTCCTGCGTGGGTAAATAGAGCTCCCTCCCTGGAGACCTGTAGTCTGTGAATGCCTCGGGCCAGGAGCCTGCAGGTGACATTTTGTATCCCAGCCTCTGTCCTGTGATCTGGCCTCATTAGATGTTTGCCAAACTGAACGGAAAACATACCTGGTTTGTAAGTGTGGCCACGTAACAGCATATTCTCCAGCTTTCCACATTTGCCAGCCTCACTCTTCTGCTCTTCCTGTTAATCCATTATGTACTTTTTCCCAAGTTTGGGTTTTTCCGATACTGAAAGGTATGGGGAAGAAATTCCCTGAAACTCTGCTCTTCAGATATAATCACTGTTAATTATTTTAACAATGTATATTTTCACCCACTGTTCGCTTATATTTTAAGAAATTTCATGTGATCTTGCCGAATGTGACATTGAACAAAGGTAGATTTTTCATTAGAAGAAAGAGCAGTGCCACTGGATACCTCTCTTTGTCATTCCATGGTCTCACGCATTTCTTTTCACCTGATTTGATTTTTTTAATGCTTATTTATTTTTGAGAGAGAGACAGAGCATGAACAGGGGAGGAACAAAGAGAGAGGGAGACACAGGACCCAAAGCAGGCTCCAGGCTCTGAGCTGTCAGCGCAGAACCTGACGCGGGGCTTGATCTCACAGACCATGAGATCATGACCTGAGCCGAAGTCGGATGCTTAACCAACTGAGCCACCCAGGCGCCCCATCACCTTCTTTGATTTTTAAAAAAAATGAACATGGGGGGCAGGGCGCCTGGGTGGCTCAGTCGGTTAAGCGTTGGACTCCTGATTTTGGCTCCGTTTGTGGGTTAGGGCCCCACACTGGGCTCTGTGCTGACAGCACGGAGCCTGCTGGGGATTCTCTCTCTCTTTGCCCTCTTCTGCTCTCTCTCAAAATAAGTAAATAAACTTAAAAAAAAATGAACATATTGTAGTATTGTATTCAACTCATTAATGAGGAACCTGGTAAGGGTATTATAACCAGTGGAAAGGAGAAGCCAAAAGCTCCCCAAACTTGAATGGATGCACAACACTGAAATGGACGAGAAAGTGGAAACACACTGTGTAGGAGGGAAATCAGTCAAATTCTAGGACCGACAGAATTTACATTTGCATTTGGCATCTTTCTTCTCTACAATGTTAAAGTCAGGAAATGCCTCCAGGACAATGAGTGTGAGAACCAGATAACCCAGGAAATAACCCTTCGCTGTGTATAGACAATGCATACTTTTCCACTGAAGCTGTTCTTCATTTTGATTTTTAAAATTACTTCATTACCAGCAGAAAACTCTCCACTTACCTCTTAATTTGTGGGTTTTTACGTGCTCGGCCTAGGCCAGTACTTAGAAGCATTATTTTCCATCTTCCTACCTTTTCTTCCATTCTCTCAGTAAATGTTCACCTGCTACAGCTTTGTTTCTAATTTAGCCTGCAACAAATTAAACAGCAAATTAGTGTGGTCTTCATTTATGAGGTCTGGGAAACTCTCTGGAAAAACAGCAGGTCCTACTTATTCTGAGAGCATGGAAAAGCTAACCAACATATTCTATTTGCACATGTTATTTATAAATGAATGGAAATGGGTTTGGAAATCAGCAGTCTGCAAGTTTACTTATCATCTATTTTTATCAGCTAACGAGAATGGTATCGCCACAGGTTAGGCCACAGACAGTCCTCTGTCCCAGTGTCCGAGGACACAGATGTTTTTGCAGGTACTTGGTCAGATTAGGGAAGACTGACCTTTCTCTCTGTTGTGCTAAAGACTCAGGCCTTCAACTCTGGGCTCATCACCTTCAGGACAGAGGTGATAATACTAAGTAGGCTTCAAATACAGGAAATTTGTCCATTTACTAAACTCGTATCAAAAAGGGAGACTCTGTTTAGCTGGAGACAAGCTGGCTTTGCATTTTTGTTTAACCTGTTCCTGACATTAACGGAAAAGCTTTTAGCATTTCCCTGTTAATCATGAATCTGTTTCCTCTCAACATCTTTCCACCCTTTATTCTGAAATAATTACAAATTCACAAGAGGCTGCAAAAAGAACAGATTCCTCTGTAACGTGCACCCATTTTCCCCCAGAGGCTACTGCTTACAGAACCAATAGCAGGAAACTGACATTAATTAGTATCATACTAGGGGCGCCTGGGTGGCGCAGTCGGTTAAGCGTCTGACTTCAGCCAGGTCGCGATCTCGCGGTCCGTGAGTTCGAGCCCCGCGTCAGGCTCTGGGCTGATGGCTCAGAGCCTGGAGCCTGTTTCCAATTCTGTGTCTCCCTCTCTCTCTGCCCCTCCCCCGTTCATGCTCTGTCTCTGTCCCAAAAATAAAAAATAAATAAAAAAAAATTAGTATCATACTATTAAATCAGTCCTTCTGCCAGTTTGCCCAGTTTTCATGTATGTTTAGATGTGTGTGATCCAACTTAAGCACATCAGCAGGTAGGTTTGTGCAGTCACTGCCACGATCAAGATACGGAGCTGTTTCACCCCCACCAAGGAAATCCCTCCTACTATCTCTTTATACTTAGCTGGCTTTGAAAGTACAGTCACTTGGCCAGGTTTCTTGTTAAATTTTCATTCAAGTGTAACGTGCATGCAAAGAAAAGCGTATGTAAGTGAACTCGCTGAATCTTCACAAACTGGGGACACCTTGTGACTGGGCACCAGAGAAAGAAATGGAGCACTGCCAGGCCCTGCCTGCGACCCTTTGGAATGACCAGTTTTTCAGGGAAGTCTCTGGACTACAGCTCTCTCTCTAGATGCCAGGAAACGTTTCACTTTCCCCCAAGATCAAAAGGAAAACACTTCTGCTTTGGGGAAGCTTGAAAGTAAGAGTTTATGCTAAGTTTCAGGTGAGCTCAGACTTAGAGGTTTTTTTATTTTGTTTTGAATGTATTTGCAATAGTGGAAAGTCATCACTGTTGAGATTATAAAGATTTGACGCAAAGGGCAGTTTGGGTCTCTCAGTGAATGAATACAGAGCTCTCGCAGGACCGAGGGCAACCTTGGAGCCCTGAACCTAGTTTAGGTAACCACAGTAGTCCCATCCCCGTTACAGGGCTCTTTACTTCAGCAAGTATTTTCCTGGTCCAAGTTGCTAATGGATTCATTTAAATGGCTTGGAAAGGAGGAAACGTGACGGATAAAAAGCTCCAAAAGTGGATGTATATTATACGATCCCATTTATATGAAACTCTCGGATATTCCAGCTAATCTGTAGTGACAGTGGATCGGCTTGCCTGGGGAGGGAGAGGTTACCAAGAGTCAGAGAAAATTTCATCTCAACCGTGGTGACGTCTTCCCGGTTGTACACACACCAACACTTACCAAGTTGTACTACGTGTTTGCAGTTATTATGAGTCCGCTATACCTCACGTACCATTTAAGTCAACGAAGCTTTGATGCCAAGACTTCTACCCCAACCCAGTGGCTGGCTTCGCTCATAAGCAGCCCATGTAACAGGCAGGCACGGCTGTGAGGCTTTAGGGAACCGACAGGTGACACGCCACCGTTCCAGAGTTCACGGCTGGGAACGCGACCACGCGGGAGGTACACAGTCGAGGTACACAGAAAACACGCGGGTTCCGCGGTGGGGAGAAACGGGGTTGGGGACTAAGGCTTCGGTCCGCACACCTTCGCCAGCTGCAGGCCTCCTCCGGCAGGGAGCGCTCGGCCGTTAACGTCGGGGCAGAGGCGGGGGCCTCGCGCAGGAGGAGAGGGCCCCCTGCGGGACGGGCCCTCCAGCGCCCCGAGAACCGGCAGGGAGCTCTCTGCAGGCTCACGAGGGACCAGTCCCCCCCCCCCCAGGGTGCCCCGGGGAAACTCACAGCGGGGGCGGGGGCAGAGCTGAGCTTGCGCAGTTCCTCCCGCGGGCGATGTCTGCGGCTGCGCGCATTGTTCCGCGAAGGGCTTGGAAGTGGGTGTGTGAAGTTGGGGCGGGCTCCGGAGACCGCTCTCCGCCTTCTTCGGTCACAGACACCACTGGCCCCGTAATGCGGAGCTCACGTCCTCCTCCACGGACTGGAAGCCAGCGGCGAGGGTCTCGCTGGCCGGCTTCTCCATCGCAGCTGCCGGGGAGCGTTCCCTCCACTGGGGACGCGCAGGGCTCCCGCGCCCCAAACGCCGCCCTGCCGGGCCTCCGATGCACCTGCCGTCAGGGTCCCCCGTGGTGGAAGGGAGGCAGAGGAGGTCAGGCACAGACCAGGGGCGGCGGAAGCAACTTTGAAACCCAGAGCCGTGGCGCAGGTGTGACCGACCCAAGGCGAGAGACGAAGGAGGCTTCTGTCTTGTGTCCTCACCACCCGAAGGAATTCCTTTGCATCCCAGGAACAGATGGTCCGAAAAGGCCACCGAAAAGTTGCCCTCCTAACAGTTGAGGGTGGGAGGTCTTTGGGTAGTGAGGGAGGTGGGAGGAAAGATGGGCTTTACAGCTTAAAATTTTCGCATTCAGTTCCCGGATCTACCACTTTGGGGCTGTGGTCCTTCCAAGGTAGACTATCAGTCAGGACCAGTTGGGAGTACACGACACACGCATTATGCACACAAAGGTGTGCGTTTAGCAAATGTGCGCTTCCTTTTTCACCCCTGCTTCATTCCCCAGTGCCAGAAATTTCTGGTCGTGCACAGAATTATGCAACTCTGTTCACGAGGTTATGGCACACATTAACGAAGATAAAGGTCGGTGTAAAAAACATCACAGCTCCCTTCCGACATCACAGGGTGTGGCTAGTAACACAGAAAGTGGAAGCATAAGGCAAAGAAATTATTTTTTCAAATAAAATTATAGTCTTAAACTTTTTAGTTGTGCCATTCCCCATAAAATACAGTAATTAAAAACAAGATGATCTCATGAGGATGACTATTACAAGAGAAAATAAAAGCATCTTCAAAGCTTAAATTTCTTTCAAAGACCCATGGGGCCTTTTCTCACTTGTTGCCACCCTGATGGTTTAAACCTGGTGGTTTAATCGTAGTTTTACAGAAACTTGTACATCAGGATATTATTTAGGTGCGTGCATTCACACCCAAGGCCATGACATTGGTGCTCTGTGCTGTGATGGATCTCACCTCTCTTCTAATCTTCCCAACGAATGCCAAGGGCACCAGCCTCAAGACTATGGATGAAGAACAAGCACGAGCCAACCAGCTTCTCAGGCTACAGTTCACTCTAGTTCACTGCCCTGGGGTGCTCTGCAGTTGGGGATGGCTTGAGGTTTTTTTTTTTTTTTTCCCATATATTTTAAAAGATTTATTTGGTAGAAAAAGTAAACCACTTTTTCTAAATATACTTTGTAGACATAAATATATTTTTTAAACATATGAAGCGAATGTCTGTATCAATCCGTTATTATGGAAAGTATCTGTAGGGGCCAGTTATCATAGCCATACCATCCTATTTAAGACTGACTGTATTTCAGAGTTTGGGAATATATACAAAGTTGCTGAGTCATTATCACTATCTATGGCCCTCCAAATGCATGGGCTATGTACACACTCAACAAATGTTCCATGAGTTAATCAACACTTTTATCATGTTTAATGGAAACTGGGGCCAAGAGAGGCTTCAGTGTTGTTTGTTTTTCTAAGAGAAAGAAAAGGCCAGGAATGTTAACATGCTACCTTCAACTTTCAACCTACTGGTCATTTCTCCCCACTCCCCTCTATCTCCTCTGGACCTCATAATAACGATTCTTACTTAGCTCACAGATTTCTAGGACCTGCTGTCCACAGAGAACACAGAAAGATGGCTACATAGAAGACAACCCACATCTCAGAGGAACCACTTTAATATAGACAGCCATCTGACTGTATGGGTCCTACCAGAGAAAGCATGTTCCGAACGTTGTCCTGAAAGGCCATCGCAGCTCCTAAGAGAAATCAGCCCTCTTTAATCCGTGTTTAACTTTACCTAAGGGTCTGCAGATAGAAACAGGTGTTAATCTTTAACATGGGTAATATAAATACTGTGCCAGCTACAAAACACAAACTCTTTTAAGTATATACCTAGTATCTTACCCAACCTTTATCCCTATTAACAAGCATCTTTGTTAAAAGAGCAATGTTTCTGTTTTGTTTCATGTCTCAAACACCCCAAGAAAACCAATCTTTTAAATTTAGGGGCACACATCCAGCCCAGTGTGAAAGGACACTGATGCACAATTGTAACAAGAGTTAGTTCTGTGTTTGAACTCCCACTGACTGGTCCTTGATTACAGTGTTCCTGTGCGGGGCCTTCGGGTTTACAACCGCTCCGTCATCTGTCCTCGGAGCCATAGCTGAAGGAAGCCCCGTTTCTGACGGAACCATTCATAGAACCTTTTGGATCCCCTCTCTCCATCCGTTCTCAGCTGAAGACTGTGTCCCGATCACTGTCAAACTCAGACTCGGACACCATCAGGCTGGAGTTGTGCTCCGTGCTTCGGTGTTTGAAGACGCATCTTGGGGGAAACGGCCTTTCCATTCTCAGCTGTCATTCCGGCTGTAGGTCCCACGTACCCAGCTGTGCTCTCTGCACCTTCAGAGCGTCACTCACAACACAGCACGAGTTGGGGTTCCTAGTGAGCATCGACGTGGGCTGTGTCACACCTGAGCTTGAGCCCAAGCTGTGACACTTACAGCTGCGTGATGCTGGACAAGATGCCTAACCTCTCTGGGCTTTCAGTCTCCTTCTCCATTAAAAACTGGGAGACCACAAAGCATCTACTCCACGGGTTTTTTTTTTTTTTTTTTTATGTTTATTTACTTTTGAGACAGAGAGAGACAGGGCATGAGCGAGGGAGGGGCAGAGAGAGAGAGGGAGACACATAATCCGAAACAGGCTCCAGGCTCTGGGCTGGCAGCAGAGAACCCGACATGGGGCTCAAACTCACGAACCTCGAGACCATGACCTGAGCCGAAGTCGGATGCTCAACCGACTGAGCCACCCAGGCACCCCTGCTCCACAGGTTTATGGTGAGGATTAATGAAACAGTGCGGGTGAAGTTGCTGCCCAGTATTTAGTATTTGGTAAGCACTCAATGAAAACTCTCATGATTTTGCTCTTTGGTTCAATCGAATATTTTTGGTAGAATATGTGACTGCTGGGATCAAAATAAGAAACAGAACTGCTATAAGATCTGATCCCTGCTCTCAGAGAGTTTACAGTGTCTAGATAAGGGTTTAAGACAAAGACTCATGAGAAGATGGTTCAAAACAGGTAAGGAAGTTTTAAAAATACATCTTACACGAAGCAGTAAGAGGTAAGCATGCACTGGTGTTGCTTTGGTGATATTTCACAGAGGATGCAATGAGGGGAATAGGGGCTTTGGACCGGAGGACAAGGGAGGCATGGGGTGTGCAGACAGGCCCCAGAAATACTGGGAGAAGCAGACGGCCTGGCCCAACCCACCATGGGCACTTGCCAGCTCTGTTACTCGGGCAGGTGGCTAAATTTTTCTGTGTCTCAGTTTCGTCTTCTGTGAAGTGGGGATAATCATAGTACATCCACCACAGAGCTATTGTGATATTAAATGGGAGAAATTAAATGGGTGATGTGCCTGAACAGGGTGCAGTACAGAGGAAATTCATGATTACCGTTCGTGCTCTTAGTCCAGAGGGGAGGCTAGAAGGGTCTGCAGGGCGGTAACGACGCTGTGGGCGGAGGGACGAGAGACTAGGCAAGAGGGTGGGTGGCACGGGAACAAGGCACTCCTGACCAAGCACCAGCAACTGGGGCTCAGAGCCTGGTAATAACAAGCATGGGGGTTCTCTGAATAGAAATGGGGATGTCAGAAGGACAGGTGCACGTCAGAAGCAGGGTGGGTGAGATAATCCAAGTGGAAAGCACTCTGTGCTCTTAGGTACAAATCTGCCTTCTAATAAATGACGTGATGTAAATGGTGAGCACACACACGTACGGCGTGTGCGATCGTCTACACTGCCGGTGAAGCCTGCCCCGCCGAAGTCGCTAACCACAATCTGTAGGCCATCAGTCGTTCCGGGGCATCGTCCGTGCTTCGGTAGGTCTTGTTCCAACACGGTCACCCTCTCTGGGCTGTCAGCGCCTGTAAAGACAGGCACCGGGCTTTGTTCCCCCACCTGCTGGGCCGCAGGGTAAACACTCAAAATTCATCATGGGTGTTTTGCACCTCGCGACTTTGAAAGTGATTATGTCCCTCTGTAGGAATGTAGTTATGACAAAATCCGTGCTAAGCAGCCTCGGGGGGCCAGAGAAGGGTTACTGAGTCTCTAGGAGTTAATGCAGGGGAATCAGAAAGCTAACTGGGGTGAGGCAGTTCTAAGCACAGGGGTCTGTTCACTTTGTGAAGAAAGTCCACTTTCTGGGAAAGCTTCGTGTTCGTCCGTATCTGGCTAACCGCTAACAGAAATGCCTGATGCTGAAGCCCACGTGTTATTCTGCTGTGTTTCTCGGGGAGCAGACGGGCAGGCACAGCGTGTGGGAGACGAGTTGGCGGGCAATGCCGTGCCCCACGCCCCCAGCACGAGGAGGAAAACCCTGTCGGGACGTGTGTTTCAGGAGCGGTCTCCGCCTGCGGTCCCCGGGCGGGAGCCCAGCTGGTACCAGGCACTTCACGTCCCTCACCGGTTAAGGCCTCAGAGCGCTTCACCACACTTTCGTGCAACTCAGAACACAATACGCCTCCCGGTCACAGACCCTCGGGATTGGCGTGGGCGAAGCCCCGACTCAGCCTTCCTTCCCAAGTAGGGAAGGCCCCAGCCTGCTGTTCCCCCCTGCCCCCAGGTAACTCTCAGGCACACGTCTGGATCCGGTGATTTCACGGTGCCAGGTAAGCCTCCTGGAGCCCGCCTTACCGTATTTGCGCCTCAGCTCCGTTCTGTCCTGGTCATCCATGTTATCCAGGGTGGCACACCTGGTGTTCTTCCTTATTTCGGTCCTCTCTCGTCTGCAAGGAAGAGGGAAAAGCTCAGGTCAGATTCTCAGGGAACTGGGAACCAGGAACTCAAACACGTGGAGGAATGGAGAGTCCACACTTGTACGAACGATGTGCACACGTGGCCAGGTCTGGGTTCAGCAGACTCAAGTGCGCCGTGCATGTTGGGGAAACGTAGGAGCAGGACAGCCACCAGCACCCGCGTGACTGCAGGCTCCCGGCTGAGCCTCAGGCCAGGCCCCCGGTAGGAATCCTCAGCACCTGTGTGTTTGCACAACAAGCTTTTCTTCGTAATTCTTTACTCAGAAAAACCTGGAGGGGCGTCTGGGTGGCTCAGTCAATTAAGCGTCCGACTCTTGATCTGGGTTCAGGTCATGATCTCAAGGGGTTCCTGAGTTCAAGCCTCCAAGATTAGGCTGACAGTTCGGAGCCTACTTGAGACTCTCCCTTTCCCTCTCTCTCTGCCCTCCCTACTCTCTCTCAGAATAAATAAACTTAAAAAAAAAAAAAAGAAAGGAAAGAAAGAGAAAGAAAGAAAAAAGAAAGAAAAGAAAGAGAAAAAGAAAGAAAAAAGAAAAGAAAGAGAAAAAGAAAGAAAGGAAAGAAGGAAGGAAGGAAGGAAGGAAGAAGAAAGAAAGCAAAAGAAAGAAAGAAAAGCCTAGGTGCACATGTTTTCCCCTGAACCTATACTAGCCTGGAATGTCCAAAATGTAGAACGAAAAGGCAACATAAACTAGCAACCAGAAAACAAAACGAAAAGCAAACAAACAAAAAACCCAGAAATATAACAGATCCCCCAAAACTAATTAGCAATAACCCGGTTTTTCACTTTTTCACAAGGCATGAAAACCACTGGGTGTGCGTCATCCTAAGCTGCAGGGGTTCTTTGAAAGTACACTTCAAAGCCATGGGAAGGTGTGCTGAGAACAGTTTCATGGCACTGAATCAGCTTTCTGATTGGTTGGTGACCAAGACCTTGGGCCTCTAATCCTTGATTTAGTGCTTGCTAGCTGGGCAACTCTGAGATAATTATTTGATTGCGTCCTGACTCCATGTTCCCACCTGTAAAATGGGAGTAAAAACAGTCCCTTTTTATACGGTTGGTGGGAGGATTGGGAAATGTATGTAAAGCACTCAGAGCCACTCGTCACAATGGCAGATACTTAATAAATGGTCACAGTCAACCACTTTATCATGACCGTATCTGCTTGATATGTCACAAAACTGCAGAATTTGTATTTTTTAAAACTTTCAGAGAAGTTTTACTATGGGATTGAGGCCTCTGAATACCTGTACCCACCCCACCCCCCTTCACCAGCCTCACCTTTGGGAAAGTAATCACAAATAAAACCAAGATAATGGAAGTGGTTTCAAAAAGTAACTATTATTTATGATACACATTTTTTTAAATCATATCTCCCTTGGAGAGCATTTAGTGTTTCGTATAGGAAGTTGGGTCATCCCACACTGTCTTCTAAGGACTTGGTTAATCACTGTCTCTACAGATCCCCTCACACAGGGCTGGGCACAGAGTTCTGGAAGATTCAGTCAATGAGGCAGCTCACCGCCTTCTCAGTGGTCAGCTCCATGGAAAAAGAAAGAAAAACCTGAAGTAAAGCTTCTCTTTAGTGATCACATCGCCTTGATGAAAGTTTGGCATTCATTAAATAGAACTCAGATAGATTCTACTGTTGCTTCACACAAAAGAATCAAAATCTAAATTTGCTTGAGTGTTCTAGAACTCCTAACTCTCCTGAGGGCTGGCTGATCAGTCAGGCTGCTCCGGGAGTGTTAGAATGCACACAATGTGAGACGACACCAAGCAACATGAGATTGGATACAGAATTGCTGAGGCTTCTAGGAAATGAGAAGCTGCCTCTGCCATTATTCCATTTATCTGGGCACATACGCCTTGTGCCGGGCAGCGCCTCATAAAGGATTTTTTCTAAGTAGTCTCCACACCCAATGTGGGGCTTGAACTCACGACCCTGAGCTCAAGAGTTGCACATTCCACCAACTGAGCCAGTCGGGCACTCCTATAAAGGCCTTTTAAAGTCTAGTTTGTCCCATAAAAAATGCGGCTATCGTATGGTTCAGCAGCTTAACAAAGCCCAGCAAAAGCGACTCCAGCTATCAAGTCCCGTTTGATGAGGTGTCTTGATTTCAGGGAAATACACAGACAAGCAGCCCAGGTACCTCTTGCAGCAGAAGATACAAAGCCAGGACAAGCCCCCTGTTAGTGTCAGAAGGGTGAGAACCACGGAGGTTACGGAGACTATACTCCACTCTGAAAAACAAGAAACCCAGAGTGGCCGTGGTTACGTACGACTCTCAGAACAACGTTCTCTCAGTGATTCACAAAGAACGTTTCTGAGTTCTTACAGGCACAGGCCATCTGTGGCCTGTGATCACGCCTCATGGAGCCAGTGGCAGAGCATGAGCAAGGTCAAATACAAATCAAGAATAACACGAAAGCACCCTACTTTTGTCCAATCGCTTCGGGGACCTCATGGAGCATATTTCATGCTGACTTAAGGTCAGAATTATCTGAAAAAACAAATGAATTAAGAAGTAATTGCCGGAAGCCAAGCTATCCAACCAGCCTGATGGCAGGGCCCGGGCAGTGGACGGATAAGTGAAGCTTCTCGTGCTCCCGCTTTTATGTGATTTGACCTTAGCGTTGGTCAGGGCAGCCCCCCCACCAATGAAAGTACCTGGGGAATTGTCAGTTGGGGAATTGCCCACACCAGGCCCCCCAGGAAAAGAACCATTGGGGAAAAAAACTGTCCGCGGGGAAATTGTGCGGCCCCACATCCAGCCCTGGCCACCCCCTATAAAGACTTCTCTACCTAAAGGAAGGATGGGCCCATATATTTCCCAGCCAAGGAGGGGACAAATGGGTTCGAAATCCCCACTCTGGCAACAAAGGAACGTATCTATGGATACAAGTTACTCCAACCCCTAGGCCCGCTTGGCCCCCAGGAGGCGTTCCAGATGATAACTGGACCTGGTGGGTTAAGGTACAGAATGGTTCATTAGTTCCTAGGCATACATTGTCCCTCATGAGCACATGAGGCGTGGGTTCCCAGGGCCCTCTTGGCTCCCTCCCGGCACCCCAGACCAAAGCGAATACCTTTGTTCCTTGTAGTGCAAATGGTTCAAAGGAACAATTAAGAAGTCATATCCCTGTAAACGTTCCACTTGCAGTGTTGAGAGACAGATGACCTTTCATGAAAATAGCAAAGCAAATGCTTTATAGACAAATGTAGATACATAATGAAAATAATATGAAGAAATTAATCAATAAGCAAAAGGGCACAAGGGAACGTTACAAGAAAATACAGATATTGTTCCTTAATGGGTGATTACACAAAGGAATGTTTTTAGAATTAGGTAATGCCGAGAAACATAGATGACGCAGCTACAAGGAAATTGCTAGCAAACATAATGCCACGTTTGGCACAATAAAGCGGCCAGTCTAACCCACTGCTGTTGTCTGTGTCCATTTGTTATTTTCTGTGACGCCGTTCATCCTTCGGGAACCCCTGGACCTGCTGGGGCTGGACCCCGGCAAGTAATGCCGCATGGGGCGTCTGGGTGGCTCAGTCGGTTAAGCGTCCGACTTCAGCCCAGGTCATGATCTCATGGTTCGTGAGTTCAAGCCCCGCGTCAGGCTCTGTGCTGACAGCTCAGAGCCTGGAGCCTGCTCAGATTCTGTGTCTCCCTCTCTGCCCCTCTCCTGCTCGTGTTCTGTCTCTCTCTCCCTCTCAAAAATAAACATTAAAAAAATTAAAAAAAAAAAAGTAGTGCCACAGACACCTAGGCACGGCATGTCAAAATAGTCACGCCATAGGCACAAGAAACACAACCCTCCCCCCAAAGTAGGTCTGACTTGGTTTTCATAAAGCAAATAACATATCTGTGGGGCTGCCTGTGACACGCAGACACTTTTCAGAAAGCCAGGCAGCAACTCAGAAACTACCTGATCTCTATTCCTTCCACATCCTTGCAAATGCCAGTGTAAAAAGCTCGGCCATGGCAATTCAGGAGCAGAGAAACCAAGGGGCCAAAGACACAGGCTTAATTCCACTAAGTGTTATACCTGCTCCTTGGAATAATGATCCAAGGGCTGACTATTTTCAAATTTTTCTGCCAAATATGTCCATCTGGATCTCCAAGGCAACGGAACTACCCTGAGAAATCGACTGCCATTAACATAGTTTCCTCCCCAGAGGAGACCTGAGGGCACCAGGCTGGCCAGCTAAGAAGGTGGCTCCAATTTTGGGTGCCTGCCCAGCCAGACATCCAGGAAGAGAAGGCCAGATTCTGTCCTTCGGAGATACTTCACCAGAACGCCAGCGGAGCCCAAGCCATGGCGGGCGTGACCTGAAAATGGCCCGTGTGGCCCAAAGCCAAGTGTCTCAGCCGAGCTGGGGTCGTTTGTGAAATCAGCTCTGCCAAAGTGACTTTCCCCATCGGAAGTCTTCCAGAAACGCCTAAGCACACCTGCTCTGGTGGGAGATGGGGAGGATCTTAACTCACTACTCCTCGGCCTTCAGGTGAGAAAAGGGTGAATTCTACAGCCGCAAAGCAGGGCACACATTTCTGGTATTCCCGAACGGCCTGACCCGGTGCCCTTCACCCGCAGCTGCGCCCACAGAACTCACCACAGTTGCTCTCCCTGTCCTGGAGGTAACATTCCATCGGGTTCTCCACCCACAGTGGAGAGCACACACAGAGCTTTGTGACGGGGTCGCAGTGGCCGTGGCCGGAGGACTCCAGAAGGCAGTCTGCAAAGAGGGGTTGGTGGCTGAGGCTACCAGGGTGGGCAGGGGGTCCCGGCTCCCGCCTCCTGTGGACTTTCACTAGCACAGGCCCTGCAGGGACGCATCTTGCTGACTTGAGAGCCTCTTACGGTACCGTGGGGGTGCCAGGGAGTCTTTCATCAGGAAGCAAACGAAAGGAAAGAAAAAACCAATCTGTACCAGGAAACAAAAGCCTTAAAAATGTAGCAGGGACGTAGTAGCCTCTGGCCTAAGCAAGATAAATTCTAAGAATCCATCCAGTGAAGACAACTGAGATGTGCACAACAATTTACCTATGATTACAGCATTATTTAAAGTCAACCTTAAAGTCCATGAGCACAGGACAGGTTGACCACATCCAGGATCAAGGACCACGCAGCCATAAATATCCTACTGAGGGAGAATCATAAAAAATCTGAGAAAATGGTCCTTGTAGGGTTTGAGGTTTAAAAGCAGATTAAAAATATCTATCCAATTATCCTCATTGTGTCACAGGTTTCTGGAGATGGAAGAACTGGACGGAAATGCATCAGAATATTAACACAAGTTAAGTTTGGAGAGGGGGTTCTAGGCTCTAGAATCTAGAGGATTGTTTTAATTTTTTGTGTGTGTGCCTTTCTGGATATTCTAAATTTCCTACAACAGATAGATATTCCTTTCATAGTTAGAAAAAAGGGATTATTAAAAAAATTAAGTCAGTGCATGTCAGCACTGAGGACATCAACCGCGCACAGACACGTCTCTGACACAAGCTAAGTGTTACGACGTGACGTTGTGTGTCCCTTGTAACGCTCACAGTCCTCGGCACCTGCTAGAGGACGGGTCACGTCCCACATCGTGAGGGAGTCATGTTCCTCCTAAGGTAACAGAGAACGTGAGCAGAGAGCACGTTTGCACCCACACCCGTGATTCAGGCTGGTGCTGGGACGGGACAGAAGCCAGGGACTGTGACTAGGAGGTACAATGGAAGGCACGTAGCGTGTGCCCCCACTTCCAGGGGCGTATGGGACACCATCGTCACCCCACCCCGATGTCCAAGGTAAAAAACCATGTGAACGCAGCTTTTCCGGCCCATAATGCTTCTCTGTCCTTAACACTGTTCTGACGGCTTAAGTACGACATTTCTGACAAAGACCATTGTCTAGAGTATAGTTTTAACGACTGACCCGTGAGCCCTTGCTCCTCAGAGACAGAGAGCAGTTGGCAGATGTGCTGGAGGAAACGCCCTGGAGAGATACGTGCAAAACAAGTCTCCGGACGCCCACGAGCAAATGCTCGCACGCCACACCGCTTTCGGTGCCAGCAAAACTTAGCCACGCCTGGCCAGTGTCATTCTTTTAGAATACTCCCCAGAGGAGTCATCCTGTAGGGATATTCTTGGAGGAATTAGGTTTAATATTTAATTTCTAATTAGGAAGATAAGTTTTGGACTTTGTTCCCACACAGCCCAAAGAGACTATGGGACCTTACCGCTGTCCTGTCACGCCGGAAACAGATCTTGCTTCTCCTCCAAGAAATCTGTTGCTTTAACCTCAACGGGCAGTTGTTCATGTTTCTGGGAGATTCTCGCTGCATTTATCTGACCGCATGTCTCGCCCAGCACCGCACAGTTCTGAACGGACAAGTAATTGCATCACGGGGACTCTGGAAAATGCACCTGCTGTGTCAACCCTCAAGACTGTGAAAAGCAAGAAATCCTCCTTCTCCTCGGGGAGCTGTCTATGCAGACCCCGCACCACGTCGGCAGCCTCGAGAACCACGGACGGTGGCCCGGTCTGTACAGAAAACACAGTTGCAGTGCTGCCGAGGAGACAAGGAGAGAGGACAGCCACGCGGTCAGGCAGTGACCGACGGGACACGTCCACGCCGGCCACGTGACCTGTGAGAAGGGGCACTGTCACGGCTGCGTCGTCTGGCAGGGGCGTGGGGGCGCGTCTTGTGGGCCGAGGAATTGACCTGTTTGCATTTACAAATGAAGGCTCTTCAATGGCAGAGCCACGGGGTCACCTGATGACAGACCTTTATATAAGGAATGTGACAGGCATATGGGTGCAAACAGACTCACCCATGCACAGGGTGACATTGTTATCTTTTCACGGAGGTAGAATTTACTTACCTTGAAAGTCACCTTCTAACGCGTATCACTCGTGGCTTCTGGTCTATCCCCTGCCACCATCTGACTCCAGAACACTGTCGTCACCTCAAGAAGAAAGGCTGCGCCCATTAAGAAGCCACTGTTGGGGCGCCTGGGTGGCTCCGTCGGTTGAGCTTTGGACTTCAGCTCAGGTCATGATCTCACACTCCGTGAGTTCGAGCCCTGCATCGGGCTCTGTGCTGACAGCTCGGAGCCTGGACCCTGCTTCAGATTCTGTGTCTCCCTCCCTCTCTGCCCTTCCCCTGCTTGGGCTCTGTCTCTTTCTCTCTTTCAAAAATAAACATTAAAAAAAAATCTAAGAAGTCATTCTTCATTCCCTCCTCTCTCCAGCCCCTGACAACCACTAATCTACTTTCTGTCTCTCTGGATTTGACCATTCATTCGCTATAAAAGAAATACACGCGAGGCATTTTGTGTCTGGCTTCTTCCACTTTGCAGGATGTGTTCAATGTTTACCCAGGTTGTAGCATCGATCGGCACTTCTTTCCTACTGCCGAATGACAGTCTACCGTATGGATAAACCTCATTTAATTCACGCATCCATCAACTGCTGACGTTCAGGTTGCACCCGCTGTGGCTGTATGAATAATGCCACCGTCCGTGTTCACGTGCAAGTTTCTGCGTGGACATACGTTTACCTCATCTCTTGGGCACACAGGAGCGGAATTGCCAGGTCATATGGTAACTGCATCCAGCATTTTGAGGTACCGCTACACTGTCTTCCACGGTGGCTGCACCATTTTCTATTCCCATCAGCAATGCGGAGGGTTCCGCTCTTTCCACGTAATCACCAACGCTTTGTTATGGTCGGTCTTTTGGATTACAGCTATCCTAGTGGGTGTGAAGTGATGTCTCAAAGGGGTGTTCATTCACATTTCCCGATAAGTTCATGATGTTGAGCATTTCATGTGCTTATCAGCCATTTGTATGTCTTCCTTGGAGAAATTTCTCTTCAAATCTGTATTAGTTTTCAAGGTTGCTGTAAAAAGTACCACAAACTGGGTGACTTATAACAACAGAAATCTATTCTCTTGCAGTTCTGGAGGCCAGAAGCTCAAAATCAAGGTGTAGTCAGGGCCATCCTCTCTCTGAAGGTTCCAGGGGAGAGTATGTTCCAGGCCTTTGTCTCACTCCCGGTGCCGCTGGCAGTCAGCTTTCCGTGCTCATAGATGCATCAATCCAATCTCCGCCTCTGTTATCACATGCTGACCTTCCCATGTGTCTGTCTCTGTCTCTCTTCTTATAAGGACTCAGTCACACTGGATTAAGGGCACCCTACAGCAATATGACATCTCAACTAATCCCATCTGCCACAACCCTATTTCCAAATACGGTCACATTCACAGGTCCCTAGAGGATAGGACATAAATGTGTCTTTTGAGGGGACCCAAAATCAACCTACAAGTTTTTATCATGAAAGGCTGTTGGATTTCGTCAACTGCTTTTTTCTGTGCCTACTAAGATGATCATGTGGTTTTTGTCCTTTATTAATACGGTTTATTACATTTGTTGATTGACCCACCCTGCATGCCTGGGATAAATCCTGTTTGGCCATGGTGTCTACTTCTTTTAATATATTGCTGGATGTAGTTTCAAAGCACTTTGTGGAGGATTTCTGCTTCTATATTCATAAGGGACAATGATCTGTAGTTTTCTTGTAGTATCTTCATCTGGTTTTGATATCAGTGTAAACACTGGTCTGATAGAATGAGTTGGAAAGTGTTCTCTCCTCTTCTACTTTCTGGAAGAGTTCGTGGACTGGTTTGTAGAATTCACCAGGGAAGCCATCACTCTGGGCTTTATAGGAAGTTATTGATTACTGATTTACTCTCTTCACTTGCTATAGGTCTATTAAAAATTCTAATTTCTTCTTGAGTCCTTCGTTATAGTTGTGTCTTTCTAGGATTTTGTCCATTTCATCCAGGTTAACTAATCTATTGACACACAACTGTTCATGGTATCATCTTTTTTATTTCTACGTGATTGTAGGAATATCGCCTTTTATTCCTGATTTTAGTAGTCTGAGTCCTCTCTCTTTTTTCTTAACCAATCTAGCTAAAGGTTTATCCATTTTGTTGATCTTTCAGAGAAATAGTGTTTGGTTTTGTTGATTTCCAGATTTGTTTGGTTCAGTGGTTGATAGTTTGTAAGTAAGGGAAATCTGTGAGCTGTTTTGAAAGAATCCTATAATAAAAATAAAGTGTTTTTTTTTAACTTGGTATTTTTCTAAGTAAACTTTAGTTATCTGGAGAACAAACCCAAACAGAGTGACTGACAATAACTGGCAAATAGATTTACTGTGAATGGTAGGTTTTCATTCCCATATTCTCTCTCCTCCTTCCCTATTCTATTATTCATAGATTGGATAAAAGTTCAAAAATAAAAACTCAATTAAATACATAAATCTTATAAGAGACAAAGGACCAAAGTTTAGCCTCCCGGGCTCCCAGAAGACAGAAAAGGTAATCAGTGGTCCTCTCGCACCGAGAGAAGCCTCATCAGTCCTGTGACTATGGGGCAGGACTGAAGTCTGGCCATGAGACATCCTCTGTGAGAGCCCCAGGCCATTTGCATGCCCTCTGAAGATAGCAGAGCTAACAACCAGTCCCTGCTGGTGTTTGCTACCTCCTTCATTCAGAATGTTCTTGG
Source organism: Lynx canadensis (assembly GCF_007474595.2). Classification (NCBI taxonomy): domain Eukaryota; kingdom Metazoa; phylum Chordata; class Mammalia; order Carnivora; family Felidae; genus Lynx; species Lynx canadensis. The sequence continues at coordinate 5,171,663 of NC_044307.1, read as the reverse complement.
TCAACAAACATTCACTGAGACTTGTAGGAAGGACCCGCAGTGATGTCGTCCTCACTGCTGCCCTTGGAGGAAAAGAGCGTATGAACGTGGTACAAGCGCGTGCAAACAACAGAGAAGCAGCAAAGGAAATGAACGGCACGACGCCGGGCTGGTGTGCGGCTCGCACCTGAGACCCGAGTGGGCCTGGATCTTCTGGACCTGAACGTCTGCTGCCAGCTGCCTCACGAGCATGTCCTTCTGCTGCCCCGTCAGCTGCCCCACGCACACCTGCAGGACCAGCTTCACCAGGCCACTCTTCCTGGGGTCTGGGAAAGACAGCATACAGGGTCTCCGCCGGGAAGACGATCGAGGGAGCAAGGGCTGTACGAGAGCTTGAAGAGCTTAAAAGGATCCCTGGTGATTTCCTCACTTGCGTTTCAGGACCCGGACATATCTTTGCAGACAGGGCAGGGGTTGCTGTCAGAGAGCACGTCTTCCCTGTTGACAGTTTTCTTCCGGGAAGACAATCAGAGTACCTACACAGCCTCTGGGGCTAATAACACCGCACGCCCTGCCCCAGGCCTGGATGGGGAACACTGCCCAGGGCACGAGGCAGGTCGGGCCTCGCGTCCCCTCACCGGGGCTGCCTCCCTCCGCGCTTCCCAGCACCGAGGCCCTGTGTCCGGCAGGAAAACAAAAGTGAAGTGAGATTTGCTGCCACATCCAAGCCCCCTCGGTGAGTCTGGAGGCTGAGACCATCTGGGTCAATGAAGCGCAGAGACAGCCACCAGGTGGCTCTGGCCGGGAGCTGAGGCCGCAGGGGCGTCCCGCCCTGGCTACCCGACAGGGGACGGCCCAGCTCAGTGAACCCAGGGGCAGAAGCCCGTGAGCACACCCGGCCGCACTTCCCCGGTGGCAGTGTCCGTGTCCGCGGTCCCCTGGCTGTCAGTCACTTGCAAGTGGAATGTGTAGACGCCCTCCACCAGATTGGTGAGCCGCACGGCTGCGGTGCGGTCAGAGGCACCAATGGCATCCTGCAAAATCACACACTTCGTGAGCCCATGGTCAGTTCCCAATGACCGGTCTTCTGTCGGTCCCAGGAGGGATCACCCACGACCGCAAGATCATGCCCTGAGCTGATACGTCAAGTCAGACGCTCAACCGACTGAGCCACCCAGGCGCCCAGGCATGTGCATGATGTGAAGGGGCAGGCTGGAGGGAAGAGGGGTGACGGGATAGCTGCAGATGGGGGTGGCCCTGCGCTCTCCCGCAGAAAAGACGGGGGACACGGAGCGCTCGCTCGGTGCTTCCTGAGCTTAACCAACGGCTGTCCAGTCACTACTAAATCATTCGTTTTGTGCAACAGAGGGAAACCTGTTGAAATCAGGGGGAAGCACCCTGAGGAGTTTTCTGGGCCTTCTCTCCAAACAGAGCTCTACAAGCATCTCCTCTTGGGCCTCCCCCCAGGATATCACATTCCCCTTCTCAAATGACCCAAGAGCCGGAGTAGATCATTTCTGCTCTGGAGGCTCGAGGCTCCAAAGAGCCAGAGAAGAATGCCAGCCCCCCCTGCTCTGCACTGGCTCACAGAAGAGGGCGGTAACCAAAGGGGACGAGAGCCGTTACAGGCAGAAGATCCACCGTCTGGCTGACGAGTGTCGGGTCCAGAGGGACTCGTTCGGTTCCTCCCCTGCGACCACTTGTTTGGTACGTTTCCAAGAGCAAACCTGTGTCTCTCAAGTCCCAACAATGGCAGGAATGAAGATGTGCCTACATTTATACCCTAAGAGGTGGAGGAATCTGACAGGGAGAAACGTCGGCAAGGAGCTGAAAACTTGGGTCTGGTTTGGTTAAGGACGAGTTCGCTGACCTTGGTCAAGTCCTCTGCCATCTGTGTGAAACGGGGACAGCGCCCTTTGACCTGCTGACCTATCCAGCGGGAAGTGAGGAAAAGGGAAGAATCCACTTGGACCCAAATAAGAACAGCGGGGACGCTGAGGAGTAGAATGACTGCCACGGGAGGACTCGGCTTCGAAGCACCCCCAGGCGACGATGCCCTTCCCCGTCCAAAGTCTGCAGTCTGCTCAGGGAAAACTCAGAAAGGACAGCTTTCGTTTGAATCTGAAAGCAGCCCGCTGCCTCCAGCCCCCAGAGGAAACCTAGAAACATGGACAGCTTAGTGGGGAACACAGGAAGGGAGACGAGGTCATAACAGAAACGCCGCTGCAGAATGACGTGTGTTGCCTCCAGATGCCGATGCTGAAGCCCGAGCCCCCCAGTGTGACCGTATTTGAAACGGGGCCTGCGAGGACATGGTTAAGGTTAAACGAGCTCCCGAGGGTGGGGCCCTGAATCCACGCGTTAAAGTCCTTATAAGAAGAGACACCACGACACAGCCCTCTCTCCCTCTCTGCCATGTGGGGACACGGGGAAAAGGCGGTCACCTGTGAGCCAAATGGAGAGCTCTCCCCACGTACCGAATCGCTCAGCACCTTAACCTTGGACTTGATGGGCTCCAGAACCGGGAGAAATGTCTGTCTCATGTGGAAGCCACTTAATTCACCCATTCGTGGTATTTCCTTACAGCAGGCCAAGCAGACTAAATGCACGAAATGACACATGGGCCTGGGACAACCCGCTGAGCGCTCACCCCAGCTGGGCTCTGGCCGTCCCGGATCCACAGGTGGGACACAATCCCTCGAACCGTCCAAAGTAATGCGGTTATTGGGAAGCACAAGCACATGCCGGCCACCAGCCTGGGCTCTGGGAGGGCTATTATTTTCTAAGTCAAATACAATACAAATGAAAGCAAAGAGATCGATTTAAAACACTGGTGGTAGAAACATGCCATAAAATACACAACTGTTCCACCTCGCAGCTGTGTAGATTTAAAATATCCAGGAGGCATTATTTTTCTACCCATTAGATAATAGACTTTTTATTTTATTTTATTTTTTACATTTATTTACTTTTGAGAGAGACAGAGAGTGAGCAGGGGAGGGGCAGAGAGAGAGGGAGGCACAGAATCCGAAGCAGGCTCCAGGCTCCACATGCTGTGAGCACAGAACCTGATGCAGTGCTCGAACTCACGGACCATGAGATCATGACCTGAGCCGAAGTCAGACACTTAACTGGGCCACCAAGGCGCCCCAGGATAACAGACTTTCTTAGAGCTCTGTTTATGCTCGGTTAGTTGTAATTTGGCAGTCTCTGTAATGGGAATGTTTCTACTACTGTTATGGTTCTTTTCTTTTTAAAAAAAAGAGAAATAATGACTTTAGTTATCAGGGTCCAGAAAATGAAAATATTTTAATTTAAAATATATTCTGAATCATTATGCACTGGTCCACACTGTGTGGCCATAGAAACATCTACTCCTACTACTGCCAAATCTTGCTTAAGTAAGTTAAAACTCGAGTCAAAAACTATTAATTAGGTCTTGGGGTGCCTGGGTGGCTCCGTCGGTTGAGCGTCCGACTTCAGCTCAGGTCATGATCTCACGGTTCATGAGTTCGAGCCCCACATTGGGCTCTGTGCTGACAGCTCAGAGCCTGGAGCCTGCTTCCAATTCTGTGTCTGTCCCTCTCCCCCTCATGCTCTGTCTCTCTCTCTCAAAAATAAACGTTAAAAAAAAACAAAACAGAACAATTAGGTCTTCACTCCTCCGACCGGGTGTTAGATGTACATGAACAACGTAAGAGCCATTTCTGGTATTATCACCTCAGGAGAGAGGGGCCAGGGAGAGTTGGCAGCCTGGGGTGCGGGAGGGAGAACATAGTATGACCCAGCCCCGCTTTGGGGGGTAAGGCTGCCATGGGGGAGATCCTGCTTGCTCAGGTGGGGCTCTGGGGCCCTACCGGGCCCTGGAAAACACCCCTCAAAACAAGTCCAGCTACAGACATGGTATGAGAATAGCCACATGTTGATCCAAGGGAGTAATGAGCATCCCGTCAATCCGCTGCCACTTTCCCCCTAAGACCCCAGAGGTCAGAGCAGAGGTGACGGTACCACTGTCAGCATTTCCACACTGTTCACCACGCTGCCTTTTGGGGAAAACCCGTGCTGGCGAGAACCTGTGTGCAGGAGGCTGAATTCTACTGTGGACAGAAGGGGAGGCTGGAAACCCCAGAAACAGACTGGCAGCCGACAGAGTAAGCCCGAAAACGCTTCTGTGAAGAACGATGACTAGACCCTCTCTGGCTTCAAGACTGGACCTTAAGGCGGCCTCTTCCTTCCATGCTTATGTCCCCGCGATCCTGATCTCCACTCAGGGGGCTGCCCCGGCACCTCTCCGGACACTCGGTCGCCGCAGACCCGCTGCGGCTCTCCCAGGACTGGTGCCCCCACCCGTCCATGTGCTGAAGTCACGGTTCCTCCAACACTTAGACACCCTCTTTTTTCCCTCTGGAACCGTCAAAGCATCAAGTCCTGAGAACTCGGGCTCTAAGAGGTCTTGCCAGTCTATCATTTTTTCTCTGCTCTCCCTGATTTTGGCCCCATCAGACTTGGGTTTCCTTTTGGAAAAAGCCAACTCTCTCAGGTAAAACGACATGACGCTAGGGTTTGCTTTAAAAACTCCAACTAAATATATGCACAATGGAATACTACTCCGCGATCAAAAACGAAACCCTGCCATTTGCAACAACAAGTTCCATCCAGGAACTACAGGGTATTATGTTATGTGAAATAAGTCAGCCAGAGAAAGATAAATATCACAGGATTTCACTCATATGTGGAATCTAAGAAACACAACAGTTAAACATAGGGGAAGGGAAGGAAAAATAAAATAAAAACAGAAAGAGGGGCAAACCATAAGAGACTCTTAACTACGGAGAACAAACTGGGGGTTGCTGGAGGGCTGGGGGGTGTTGAGGGGATGGGTTAAATGGCTGATGGGCATTAAGGAGGGCACTTCCTAGGATGAGCACTGGGTGTCATTGTAAGAGATGAATCACTGGGTTCTACTCCTGAAACCAAGACTACACTGTATGTTAACTAACTTGAATTCAAATAAAAAAATAAAATACTGCAACCAAAGTAAAAGAAAGTATGAACTGATAGATGACATAAGATGAGCAAACTGATGATGGCTGTTGAAGCTGGGTGATGGGACATAATCATCCACTGAGGCTATCTTCTCTACTTACATATATGGTTGAAAATGTCCACAATAAAACATTTGAAAAAATCGAAATCTACATCACTTTGCTGATAAAACTGCTTCAGCATCTTCCCCGCCGGCGGCAGATACGTCCCAGCTTCCTCAGGACGCGTGACGCACACCAACCTTCACGGGTTGAGGCAGATGCTCAGCCACTCCCCAGGGCACCCAGGCCTGGCTGGTCTACAGTCCTGGACGTTTCCTACGCACCACGCTCTTTTACATCTCTGTACTTCCACACAGCATAATTGTCTGTCCTATCATCCATTCATCCATCCATCCACCCATCTATCCATTCATCAATCCATTGATACATTCATCCATCCATCTATCCACTCATCCATCTATCCATCCATTCATCCATCCATGTATCCACTCATGCATTCATCCAACCATCCATCCATCCATCCATCCATCCACCCATTTATCAATCCATTGATACATTCATTGATCCATCTATCTACTCATCCATGCATCCATCCATTCATCCATCCATCCATCCATTTGTCCATCAATTCATCCATCCATCTATCCATTCATCAATCCATTGATACATTCATCCATCCGTCTATCCACTCATCCATCCATCCATTCATCCATCTATCCACTCATCCAACCATCCATCCATTCGTCCATCCATCTAGCCATCCATTCGTCCATCCATCCATCCATCCATCCATCCATCCATCCACCTATCCATCCATCCATCCATCCATCCATCCATCCATCCATCCACCTATCCATCCATTCGTCCATCCATCCATCCATCCATCCATCCATCCATCCCAGTACCCAGCACTTGCAATTTTCCCTGAGCCACAGAGGACACAGAAGTGTCTCGACAAAGGTCCTCGAGCAGCTCACAGCCACAGGACAGGACAGGACAAACAGACGAGTCCCTGAAGCAGAACAGCACAGGACTGGACCACAGATCTAGAAACCACACGGAATGTGAAAGCACCTCTGCTGGTAGGTTCCCGGGCAGAGAGAGAAAGCAGAATGCTGCCACGTGGACACAGTCGTTCACCACCAGTAATGACAGGAGACTGGCCCCTGGAGAAGAGACACTCGACAAACAAAAGGAGACTCTGTTTCTCTGCAGAGGGAGACGAGGAAACAGCTAACACGGATGGATGGAAGAAGAATGAACTCAGTATCCACTGGGAACAAAGAAGCACCACCATTTCCAAGTAATCACGGCCTGGTTAGGGTCTCGTGAGACTGAAAAGCAGCAACAGTCCCCCTGCCCTACCGCTGAGCTGGGACTCACCCTTCCTCACGGCCACAGTGAGTATGCTGGCACTGCTCAGCCCCCACCGGCCTGTCACCATCAGGCGGAAGCGGTGCATGCCCACCGGAAGCCCGCTCACGGTGGCGACAGCCTTGTCACTATTCCCCATCTTCACCGCCGCTTGACCTCTGTAAAGCAGGGGCGGGAACAACAAAAGCAGAGGTATTCTGACTGCGGCAGGCGGGACATCTGTGTCCTAACACAAGTCCCCCTTTACAGCTAAAACATATGCCGTCTATGGAAGTCTACAGTAACTTTTTATCCACCTAAATTCTCTAGTTCAGCATATGGGTCGTGAGGCAATGCCGATTTTAGACTAAGCCTGGGATTCCTTTGGGAATAGTTATTATTTACTTCTTAAGAGCAGATTCAGGATCCCAGGAGTTTGAGCATGCAACCCACAAAGACTGTCACATGACACAGGATCCCCTTAAGCTCTTTATCTCTTTGGTCTACAGATGGTTTAAACGAGTGTAGACGGGGGGCCTCGTGAGGGCCTCGCACAGGTCCTCCCCACACCTCTCCCGTCCTGAAGCTCCCCCACGGCAAGATGGCCCTTCTGCCTGGCATGGCTCCACTTCCCCCCCAAAGCCAACCAGCATCTATCGCGTCCGTCCACGCTATCGTGTCTACTCTTCGGCAGCCGTGCTCGGACACTTCCAGAAAGGGGCTGAAATCCCAAGTCCCCGGCACGCTCAAGCTGACTGTTTAATGTGGAGACAGGGCGATGCTAGCCCAGCGCCAGGGTGTGAACCCCGCCTGCAGCTCAGTGACAGAGGGACTACCTGACGGGCTCCCGGTGGTAAAGGGCGATGCCCTGGTCGTCTCTGCTCCTGCTGCCGTCCAGAGTGGTGCTCCCCACCGGGAAGACCAGCTCCTTGTCCGGGCCGGCCATGGCCACTGGGGGCCTGTTGATTTCTAGAATTAGAGAAATGCTATGAAAAACGGTGATCTCTTTGCATTAATCTGCAGTCCCCTGATTTTTTTAATGTTTATTTATTTTGAGAGAGGGAAAGAGAGAGCGTGCGCGCATGAGTGGGTGAGGGGCAGAGAGAGAGGGAGTCCCAAGCAGGCTCCACGCTCAGCACAGAGCCTTACGACAGGGTTCGATCTCACCAGGAGACCATGACCTGAGCCGAAATCGAGTCGGACACGTAACCGACTGAGCCACCCAGGCACCCCTGATTTCTTGATTTAAGCCAATTACTCATGTCTGGATCAGAGAGTGTCCTAAGGGAACCCTGGGGGGGACCACTGCAGGCCTGTGGCTGAGCCAGCACTACACCGTTCTGAGGGGGAGACCAGGGGTCCAGACAGCAGGTTTGGTTCTTTAAAAGACCTCAACAGTCATGGAGACAAGAGAGAAGGAAAAAGAACGAGGATGGGAAGCTGGAGGGAAGAAGGACTGGGGACAGAGTGGGGGAGGCAGGCAGGAAGGAACTGGACGGAAGTTAGTTGACATCTATGTGAACACACCTGCTTTGTCAGGCAGGACTGACCCCCCGCCCCTTTGTCTTTGTAGCCCCGGGCCTATCACAGTGCCGGCTAAGTGATAAATGCTCAAAACATTTTGGTTACACGTTGAACAAAAGGAAAAGACATAAGGGGCACCTGGCTGGCTCAGTCTGTACAGCACACAACTCTTGAGCTCAGGATTGTTAAGTTCAAGCCCCACAATGGATGTAGAGATTACTTAAAAACAAAAATCTTAAAAAAAAAAAAACATTAAAAAAAAGGTATAAAGTACCACTGATACTGATATTGAAATAGATTTTCTGTTAAAAAAAAAAAAAAAAGTCAAGTAGTCAAAAACTTTAGTAGCAGTTACCCAATATCTGGACCATGTCCCACCCTCACTGTCCTACTCAGTAAAGTTCAGTGGTCCAGGGGCCTCTCTTGCCCTTAGGATAAAACACGCACATGAACATCCATTTGCAAAGCCCTTGACGGTGGGCCCCTGCCTCCCCCCTCCAGATCACCCGCAGGCATCCTAACCCCTGCCCCTCACACGCCCACATCCTCACTGCTTTCTCTTGTTCCGCTACATTCTTCTTAATTCTTTGGACTACCAGACTCTCTTTCATCCCATGGACTTTCTCCATACTGTTTCCTCTGCCTAAAAAACTCTTCCTCTTGCCCTTCTCTCCCCAAATTCACCTAGCCAGATACAACCCGGAGCTCACGTAAGACTCTGCAGATGCCTCAAGCCCAGATAGGTGTGTCCTTTCCCTGGGCTCCAGAAGCACCGTGTCCATCCGCTAGAAATGCACTGATCATGAGGTTTTCACCCATAAGCTGCGGGAGGACAGAGCCCAAATCTATCTTGTTTAATGCCATATCCCCAGCATCTAACCCATAGCACCTACTACGTATTAACTGAAAAAATAAAATTAAATAAAATAAAATAAAAATAATAAAATAAAATAAAACAACAAAATGCATTGTCTACAAATTGAGTATATTTTCAGTTGCCAGGACACTGGACGGTTTACAGGGACCAGAAGCATCTTCTAGAAAAGTTCAAAAGCCAAGACCATTGGCAAGCGAAAACCCAACTACCCTTAGGTTACTTAAATGTGTAGGAAGGCAGAATCCTGGACTTCCATGAGACCATTACAGGATTGTGAGGTGACCTGGGGTCAATTCTCCAACATCCGGATACAAGCCATGTGAGTATCAGGCCACACGTCACAATCAGCCTCTGCAGCAGAGTGGAACACGTGTGGGCGTGTCCACCTGGCAGGTGGAGCCCTCGAATGGCCCTGAGGATGTCCATCTGGTCCTCCACACCACGGTGTAGACGCACACTCAACACAAGATTCAGAACCACAATGGAAAACTGGCTTTATATTACGATTTAGCTCTTCCAGCCCCTACTTCTTCACAGTTAAAAGATTTAGAGAATTTGCCACCAAATTTGGCTTGTCTGAAGCACAGAGGCCCAGGTGTCATTTCTGCCTTAATCTCTGGGGCCAAATCCCTTTCCCATCCCACCTACCAGGCTGGACAGTCACAGTGACCACAGCAGTGGACTGCTGTCTTGAAGAATCTCTCACCATCAGCTGGAGCGTATAGTTTCCTTCCTGCATTTCAGACAAATGAAGGTATGGTGTCTCGATGCCCTGATACTGAAGAGACAAGAAAAAAGGAAAGAAAAAAAGTAATTTTAAGAAGTAGTATGACATAATGAAAAATGAGTAATGTTGTTAAATATGGAGATCCTGCTTGAAAAAGAAATGTGTGCGTCCCAAGAAAATGCAATGTAAAGTTCACTGTGTATCCTCATGTGCTTCTTGAAGAAGTATAAATTAATATAGCCTTTTTGGAAGCCAATCTGGCAACAGCCGTTCGCATGGCAAAGGAGCATGCTCTTTAACCAGCAATCCCACTTCTCTCTGCCTCCACCAGAGAGAGCCCACGTGCACAAGGAGGCTCACAACGGACCCTGACGAAGCATGGGCTCTGATAACAAAAACTGGAAACGCTCTCAACGTTCATCAGTGGGGAGTGGCCAGACCCGCCATGATACATGATACAATGCTCGTTTAAAAGAGATTAATTTAGGGGCGCCTGGGTGGCGCAGTCGGTTAAGCGTCCGACTTCAGCCAGGTCACGATCTCACGGTCCGTGAGTTCGAGCCCCGCGTCTGGCTCTGGGCTGATGGCTCGGAGCCTGGAGCCTGTTTCCGATTCTGTGTCTCCCTCTCTCTCTGCCCCTCCCCCGTTCATGCTCTGTCTCTGTCTGTCCCAAAAATAAATAAAAACGTTGAAGAAAAAAAAAAATTAAAAAAAAAAAAAAAGAGATTAATTTAGGGGCACCTGGGTGGCCCAGCTGGTAAGCGTTCGACTTCAGCTCAGGGCATGATCTCACGGTTCGTGGGTTCGAGCCCCATGTTGGGTTCTGTGCTGACAGCTCAGAGCCTGGAGCCTGCTTTGGATTCTGTGTCTTCCTCTCTCTCTGCCCCTCCCCCACTCACGCTCTGTCTCTCTCTCTCTCTCTCTCTCTCTCTCAAAAATGAACAAACATTAAGGTAGATTTATAACGAAATGGAAAGATGTCAAAGACATACATCATCAAGCAAAGAGAGAAAGTTGTGGAACAAGGCATATAGTGTGCCAGATACTGTTACGTGTCCGTATACATACACACGCAAGGATTCTGGAAGGACGCATATTAAACTGACCAAAGTAATTTATCTCCAATAAGGGGACTGGGGCGGGATATAGGTTGTATTTGCACTTTATCAGAAGTTCACTTTTTTTTAACCATAAGAAGCAATTCATGTATTACTCTTATAACTAAAAATAATTTTTTAAAATTCTAAAACAAAACTTTTCGATATTTTTTTTCCATTGAGTATATCATAGCTACACTTGTCTCCAAGTTAATAACCTTTCATTTTGCTGCTGTTTTGTTGTTGTTGGGAACATTTCCAATTATTGCTTAGGTCTGAAGTTCATGGCAACAAAGAAAGGATTTTTAATCTTAAATCCTCTTATACTTCACTTACTTTTATAGATCCCGAGATTGTCTAAAGATAAATATATCTGCATGTATTTGTTAAAGGTTTTAATGGAAAATTGAAAAAAGATGATAGAAAACCAACTGTGTTGGCACAAGGGGAACTTGTGAAACTTGAAATATATACTTTTAAGAACTTAAAAAAAACACTGAGGTTTTTTTCCAGTTTTTGTTATCAGCTTTTCTTTTTTAATGTTTATTTTTGAGAGAGAGTGAATAGGGAGGAGGGGCAGAGAGACAGGGAGACACAATGCGAGTTGTCAGCACAGAGCCCGACATGGGGCTCAAACCCACGAACCGCGAGATCATGACCTGAGCTGAAGTCAAACACTTCACCAACTGAGCCACCCAGGTGCCCCTAAGTTATCTCTTTTAAACTAGCATTGTATAATGTATCATGGTGGGTCTGGCCACTCCCCACTGATGAACACTGAGACTGTTTCCAGTTTTTGTTACAGCTTTTCCCTACTTTAAAAAAAAAATTTTTTTTTAATGTTTATTTTTGAAAGAGAGAGACAGAGTGTGAGCAGGGGGAGGGGCAGAGAGAGAGGGAGACACAGAATACGAAGTAGGCTCCAGGCTCTGAGCTGTCAGCATAGAGCCCAAGGTGGGGCTCGAACCCACAAACTGTGAGATCATGACCTGAGCCGAAGTCAGAAGCTTAACTGACTGAGCCACCCAGGCTCCCCTCCCTATTTTTGACTAAATAAAGTCAAGCTTTTTTCTCTGAAAAGCTTTACAGAAGTATAATTTCCTAGTCCTTACTTCAAAATTACTAGTTACATGAAGGCTTATGTACCCAGTACAGGAAATGTTGTGGCAGACGGGAACTGGGCAGACCAACACGTGTCACCCGGTGCCCACAGAACCACCCCATTGGAGGGCTCCGTGGGCTTCCCCATCCGGAGCAAAGCTGCGGCAGGCTGCCTTGCATGACGTTTCCACGAATGTAAGAGTCTGGTTTACAGTCGTCTTTGTGATTTTCCAGTTAATAAAAGGTTCACCCCTTTTAACATCTTAATCTGTCAACCACGAGACAATAACCTTGTTACTGCAGATAAGGAAAAAATTCCTGATAATAAAGTTTATATTGGATTATTTCTAAAGTTTCTCCCAATACTAAAATAAAATAGTATTTCCGTAGCAAATGCTGGGTCAGACTTTCTCCAAACTAGCCTCAAGATCAAGCTGTCAACATGGGACCCACTTAGTTGCTATTCCGGGCTTATAGAGAATGCATGAGGGGAAAGGACGTAAATTTTGAAGATTTGTGAATTCCGGGGCTCTTCCAATAGTTGTAATCTATCAGATAATCTTGTAAAACATATTGTCTAGATATAACTGCCCCACACACACATAGCAATACTTTAGGTAGGTAGGTAGGTAAATGTGTGAAGAGATAAACAGATGGACAGATGTACCGATGGATGGATGGATGGATGGATGGATGGATGGATGGATGAGCAGGCAGATGGATAGCTGCATGGGCGGGTGGATGGGTGGATTGATGGACGGATGGGTACACGGTTGGGAGGGCAGGTAGGTGGACGGATAGACAAGTAAAAGTCTGAAGGCAGGCTAGAGAACTTGCCTGCATGGCCACCTCTTTGCTCTCACTCCCAGGACCCAGGGACCACTCACAGAGGACAATATGGTGATCATCACTGCTCCAGTTTCCATTCAAAGAGATGGAGTTTTGGGGCAAAGTTATGGTCTGATTTGGTCCTGCGTTGGCAACCGGCGGATGGTCCACAGCACCGCTGACCATGAGGACTGCAGTTGTTGAGTCAGTGGCTCCCTCCGAGTCTGTAACAATCTACAAAAAGAAGAGGCGGCCATCATGCTGCAGGAAGATGCCAAGTCTGAGAGCAAATGGCCAATTTAGTCGGCTTATGGCACTTTTCTCAGAACTCAGAACGGGTATAAACAGGAATTTGAGGATGAAGCTGAGAAAAGAACAGAGACTTGAGGATTTCTTTTTATTTGTTGCTGTCCATTCACTTTATTTTTAGCTAGTAATCTAGTCACATGATGGAGTTTTATCTTATATGGGTTTTGAGATGCTAGGTGAAGAAATCTTCCTCAGCCAACACAGGAGCCTCTCTCTCATACCTGAGACTGAGAATGTGTCGGGTTTAGGTCCCACCTTCAGGTCTGGCCGTGTAGAGACAGTAGACCACTCATCAATTTTCATCTACAAAGCTTTTGGATTTTTTTCTTCTTTTATAGAGGACTTAATATAATTATGTTTTCAGGACACTCCTTTCAGGCAATTTAAGGATCAAGCACTTTTAAGTAAAAATGGATGCTAGACCTACACAAGCCAACAACAGAGAGAAGTGTACTGACCCTCACGCGGTAAACTCGCTCCTGATGCGGTAATGGATTGGGAAATACGGTTACTTCATCCTTTTGGGGTAAAGATGTCAGTTCTGAACAGCAATGAGTGCGATTTAGGTGTTCATAGGAATCTGACCCTGAAGCCACGGGAAGAACACAAGCCTTACTTGTAGTAAGGGTGTGTGCGGGGTCCGTGTGTACAGGGCCGTGTACTCTGTGCACCCTTTCTCACTATCCCGCAGACTCCATACAACCAAGAGCCGGATGCCGGTTCTGGCTCTGACAGTCAATCAAGTATCCTGAAGTCCTCCCTCCTCAGCCAGGCTGTCAGGACGTGTGCTGGGCCCCTGAGGGAATTTCACCCTAGTAAAATGGGGACAGCAGCAGCAACCTGCCTCAAGCAGACGATGAATTTAAGAAGTATCAAATCATCCTCAACACCCATGAAATCGATCTGAGGACTGATGGAACAGACCACACAACTAGAGGGAGAGAAGAGGCCACATCGTGGAAGGCAAAAGGTGCGGAGACATGATTTGGGAGAGAAACAATCATGGGTGCTGCGGAGGGGAAGAAGCCCTGATCATGGAGAGGGACAGAGAGAGAGAGAGAGAGCGCGCGCGCGTGGCACACAGGGGATCACACAAGAAAAGCACTCCCCCAAAATCAGTGACTGGGAAAATGAGAGGGGCTGATTGCTGGGAGTCTGTACAAGCAGCAGAGCTCAAAGACTGGAGTTTCAGTAGAAGTCCGGGTCGTGGCTGGTGTGGAGCCCAGGGGGCACAGCGGCGCTTCTGGGGGGGAGTGGAGGCCCGGCAGCAGACAGTGCAGTCTGAGGGTCGTGCTGAGAGAGACAGATCCCCTTCTTGGAGTGCATTTGGGAGAGGCAGCAATGCCTCTCCGGGGCCAAAGAGCCCTTGGGCTCCACTGGGCCACCCAGTTCATTAGCACAGGTGCAGAGACACCTGCTGAGGGCAGCTAACCTGGAGGCCAGCTTCTTGCCGAGCTTTACCCTGAACTCTAAGTGCCTGTGCGTTTATGTGACTGACCTTCTGGGACAAACCAGCACCAGCCCCAGAGCAGACACCCTCACCCAGAGGGTCAGCGTGGGTCCCTAAAACTCTGGAACTCGGCTGGTGCACTTGAGATAAAACACACGCCTGCTGGGCAGGCAAGGGGCCCGGACACAGACAGGGTGAAGGCAAGGATCTGAGGGATGCCTGGGACACATGAAGGGAGATTGTTCACTCTTCTGTGGAGGCTTCCCGGACAGTGGCAGGTGCAAACTCCCATCTCTAGCGACAAGGGAGAGGGCAGGTGCCCTTTTTCTCCTGCACCCATCAGCACTGGCAGACCAGGGAGCAGCAGAGCGCCCACAGTGCAGGCGTGAGCCACTGACACCAAGCCCTGCCCCGCTGCACTCTGCAGCTGCTTCTGACCTAGGGCTATGGGCCCCTCCCCCAGAAGACCAGCACAAACACCCCCACCTGCACGCACCGAGGCTACTGACCACACAGCGCTGCAAAGATTCAGCTCTAGTGGAAATTGGGTCTAGCTTCTTTAAGTAAGCAGACCAAAGTACACCTACGTAAAACTCACCACACTCTGGCCAAGGGCAAAACATTGCCCATGGCAGGCAAAGAGAAACTCTGCAGAGGACTGACCTGAGGGTAGGAGCAGCCAAAACACAACAGCAGAGTGCACACAGCATCCACCAGAGACAACTCCTGAAGCACCAAGCTCTGGGCAGTATATGACCTCTTCTTATAGCCATTACTCTCAAGAGGAGAAAACATAACAGGCTTTCCTAACACACAGAAGACAGAGACTCAGACAAAGTGCCAAGATGGAGGAATTCATCCTAAAAGAAAGAACAAGAAAAGGTCACCGCCAGGGACCTAATTGAAACATATATAAGTAATATGCCTGATTCAGAATTTAAAACAATAATCATAAGGATACTAGCTGGGCTTGAGACAAGCAAAGAAAACACCAGGGACCCCCTTACTACAGATAAAAGATGTAAAAACTAGTCAGACTGAAATAAAAAATGCAGTAACTGAGATACAAAACCAACTGGATGCAATGACCACAAAGAGGGCAGAATCAGAGGAACAAATAAGTGATACAGAAGATAAAATTATGGAAAATAATGAAGCTGAAAAGAGAAAGAAAAATCTTAAATCACAAAAGTAGACTTACAGAACTCAGTGACTCCATAATAATAACATTCATTATCATAGGATTCCCAGAAGAAGAAGAGAGGGTAAAAGATGCAGAGGGTTTATTTGAGCAAATAAGGGCTGAAAACTTCCTAATCTGGGGGAGGAAACAGATATCCAAATCCAGGAGGCACAGAGGACTCCCATCAAAATCAACAAAAGCAGGCCAACACTTGCAAAACACAGAGATAAGGAAAGAATCCTAAAAGCAGCAAGGGAAAAGAAATTCCTAATCTACAAGGGAAGAAAAATGCAGTTAGCAGCAGATCTCTCCAAAGAAACTTGGCAGGCAGAAGGGAGTGGCATGATATATTCAAAGTGCTAAAGGGGAAAAGTATGTAGCCAAGAACGCTCTATCCACCAAGGCTGCCATTCAGAATAGAAGAGATAGAGTTTCCTGGACAAACAAAAACTAAAGGAGTTCATGACCACTAACCCAGTCCTGATGAAATATAATTGAGGACTCTCTGAGCAGGAAAGAAAAACCAAAAATAACAGAGAAAATCCTCGGAAATGACTTTACAGGCAATATGCTAGCACTAAATTCGTATCTGTCAATAATCACTCTGAATGTAAATGGACTATATGCTCCAATCAAAAGACATAGGGTATCAGAATGTACAAAAAACAAGACTCATCTGTATGATGCCAACAAGAGACTCATTTTAGACCTAAAGTCACCTACAGATTGAAAGTGTGGGATGGAGAAACATTTATGCTAATGGATGTCAAAAGAAAGCCAGAGTAGTTGTGCTTATATCAGACAAAGTGTATTTTAAATCAAAGGCTGTAACAAGAGAGGAGAAGGGCACTATATCACAATAAAAGGGTTTGTCCAACAAGATCTTACAACTGTAAATATTTATGTGTCCAACGTGAAGGCCCCATATATATAAATCAATTAATAACAAACATAAAGAAGCTCATTGTTAATACTATAGTAATAGTAGGAGACTTTAATACCTAACTTACAACAATGGACAGATCATTTAAGCAAAAAAACAACAAGGAAACAATGACTTTCAATGACACATTGGACCAGATGGACTTAATAGGTATATTCAGAACATTTCATCCTAAAGCAGCAGAACACACATTCTTTCCAAATGTACCTGGCACATTCTACAGAATAGATCACATACTGGGTCACATACTGGGTCACAAATCAGCCCTCAACAAATAAAACAAGATGGAGAACATACCATGCATATTTTCCAACTACAACACTATGAAACATGAAGTCAAACACAAGAAAAAATTTGGAAAGACAACAAATACATGGAGGTTAAAGAACATCCTACTTAAGAATGAATGGGTTAATGAGGAAATTAAAGAATAAAAAAATACATGGAAGTGGGGGAGGGGCCAAGATGGCAGAACACCATGGAAGGTTTTTTTTGCATCTCTCATCCCTGCAATACAGCCAGATCAACACTAAACCATCCTGCACACCTAGAATACTGATTTGAGGTATAACACAACACTCTGCACAACCTGAACCAGCAGGTACGTGGCACGGAGAGGTGACTGGGGGAGAAAGCCGCAGAGGGCAGGGAGCTGTTTTTGCTTGCAGAGAGAGGACAGAGCCAGGGGCAGAGTACAGAAAGCATCCCTCACGCCTGAAAGCAGCTCGAGAGATAAGAAGAGTATGCAAGGGACTGAACAAAAGAGGGAGGTACCGCCTGGCAACATGACAGCTTGATCATGGACAGTGTAAAAGCAGGGTGTGGACAGAACCCAGGGACAAAGGAGGGGTGTGCAATTGCTGATCGGGGAGAGCACAGAGTTCTGATGCTAGAGACTGCGTAGCTGGGTGACACCATTTTCACCCTTCCGGCACATGTGCATACACACCTACAGGTGCCACAACAATCCACCCCAGTAAGCTAAGCAGTACCATCTAGTGAGAAACGGAGCCGTAACACTAAGCCCTGCCCAACTGGGACAACCTTCCTCTTCAGGAACACCACAAGTCTCTCTGCCTGCTTAGTTTACAGACTATAAAGTGCTTCCTACTTCCACTTTTAGGGGAAACCGATGTAACTTCAGTCATACCTCAGTCTGTTTACTGGTCCATCTATTCAATTTTTTTTCCTTTTTTTCTTATAATTGGATACAGAAACAGAAAAAAATTATTTTTATTTTCCATTTCTATTAAAAATATTTTTCTTTAGTTTTTTTACTGTATTTTTTACTGTTTTATAAGTTTTTCAAATTCTATTTTTTACTTCCATCATTTCATTTTGTTCTCATTGTATTTTTTCAAAGTTTCAAACATTTTCCTTTTTTTTTCTTATCTTTCCCTTTTTACTCTAATCTATCAAGCTCCTTTCACCAATCACACCAGAACACACCTAAGATCTAGCATCCTTTATTCTTTTTGTGTTTTTAATTTTTTAATTTTAATTTTTTTTACCTTATTAATTCCTTTTCTTCCTTCAAAATGATGAAATGAAGGAATTCACCCCAAAAGAAAGAACAGGAAGAAATGACAGCCAAGGACTTAACACAGATACAAGCAAGATGTCTGAACCAGAATTTAGAATCATGATATTAAGAATACTAGCTGGGGTTGAAAACAGTTTAGAATCCCTTTCTATGGAGGTAAAAGCTAGTCAGGATGAAATAAAAAATGTTATAACTGAGCTGCAATCTTGAACAGATGCCACAGCAGCAAGGATGATGAGTCAGAGCAGAGAATCAGCAATATAGATGACAAACTTAGGGAAAACAATGAAGTAGAAAAAACAAGGGAGGGGCACCTGGGTGGCGCAGTCGGTTAAGCGTCTGACTTCAGCCAGGTCACGATCTCGCGGTCCATGAGTTCGAGCCCCGCGTCAGGCTCTGGGCTGATGGCTCGGAGCCTGGAGCCTGTTTCCGATTCTGTGTCTCCCTCTCTCTCTGCCCCTCCCCCGTTCATGCTCTGTCTCTCTCTGTTCCAAAAATAAATAAAAAAAAAAAAAAAGAAAGAAAAGAAAAAACAAGGGAGACTAAGGCAAAAGAGCACGATTTAAGAAAGAGAGAAATTAGTGACTCATTAAAAAGCAACAGCATCAGAATCAGAGGCGACCCCGAAGATGAAGAGAGAGAAGAAATGGTAGATAGGTTATGTGAGCAAATCACAGCAGAAAACTTTCCTAACCTGGGGAAAGACACAGACATCAAAATCCAGGAAGCACAGAGGACTCCCACTAGATTCAACAAAAACCAACCATCAACAGGGCATATCATAGTCAAATTCACAAAATCCTCAAGCAAGGAAAGAATCATGAAAGCAACAAGGGAAAAAATTCCTTACCCTACAAGGGAAAACAGATCAGGTTTGCAATAGACCTATCCACAGAAACTTGGTAAGCCAGAAAGGAGTGGCAGGATATATTCAATGTGCTGAATTGGAAAAATATGCAGCCAAGAATTCTTTATCCAGCAAGGCTGTCATTCAAAATAGAAGGAGAGATAAAAAGTTTCACAGACAAACAAAAATTAAAGGAGTTTCTGATCACTAGACCAGCCCTGCAAGAAATTTTAAGGGGGACAGGGGGACTCTCTGAGAGGAGAAAAGATGGGGGGGGGGGAGAAAAAAAGGACCAAAAGCAACAAAGACTAGAAAGGAACAGAGAATGCCACCAGAAACTCCAACTCTATAGGCAAAACAATGGCAATAAATTCATATCTTTCAGTACTCACTCTAAACGTCAAAGGACTAAATGTCCCAATCAAAATACATAGGGTAACAGAATGGATAAGAAAACAAGATCCATCTATATACTGTTTACAAGAGACCCACTTTAGACCTAAATACACCTTCAGATTGAAAGAAAGGGGATGGAGAACCATCTATCATGCTAACAGTCACTAAAAGAAGGCCGGAGTAGCCATACTTGATATCAGACAATCTAGACTTTAAAATAAAGAGATGAAGAAGGGCATTACATCATAATTAAGGGGTCTATCCACCAAGAAGATCTAACAATTGTAAACATTTATGCTCCAAATGTGAGAGCATCCAAATGTATAAATCAATTAATCACAAACATAAAGAAACTCATTGATAATACCATAATAGTAGGGGACTTCAACACCCCACTAACAGCAATGGACAGATCATCTAAACACAAAATCAACAAGGAAACAATGGCTCTGAATGACACACTGGACCAGATGAACTTAACAGATATATTCAGAACATTTCATCTTAAAGTAGGGGGAATAAGCTTAGGAATTCCCTGAGCCTGCACTGATGGGTTAACAAGGCATAAAGAATTACAAAGCCATAGCATGCTCACACCCAAACTTGCATAAACAAGATTAGGCCCACAGGATAGAGCGGAGGGGGGGCAAAGGCCCCCAGAATAAGGTAGGGGGAGCCAAAGCCCCAAGGATGGGGGGGCAAGGCCCCCAGAATAGAGAGGGGGGAAAACACCCCCATACAAATGTATATGAATTGTAAATTTATATATTTATCTATAAATAACTTTATAAATGCTTGTAAACGTATAAGCAAGATTAGGTATTCAGGGCGAAAGCGCCCCCTAGTTTAGTGCTATAGCAGAAAGCTGCTTTCATAGGAAGGAAGGACCAAATCAGGTAAATAGGGCTATAAACCACTGCAGGTGAAGCTGCCCAGATGGGAGTTGATTAGTAAAAGAAAAGGTGCCTTGTTAACCCTGAGGTTACTTGCTCTGTCTGTCTCATCCCCTAAGCTACCTAAGACAAACAGACATGGCACCTCTTGTCTGTCATTAACAACCACCTGCCCATCTGCCCAGCACCAGGATTTTTTTTTATATTGACCCAAACCCCAAACACTGTATATCCTCAAAACCCCTTTTCCCTCATACCGCTGAGTTAGTGTTCAAAGATTCATTGTCTGTTTGTGCAGGCCCATCACCTTTGTAAGCATTCTGATCTTAATAAATATGGAGTGAGGACCCTTATTCAGGGCTCTTGTCTTTTCGCGGACATTAGCCATCTCTCGGTTTCAATCTCGCATCCACTCTCTTGCTGGACAAGAAAGAATGTTAGACTAAGAGTCTATGACACTAAAGCAGCAGAATACACATTCTTCTCCAGTGTACATGGGATGTTCTCCAGAACAGATCACATACTAGGACACAAATCAGCGCTCAACAAGTACAAAAAGATCCAGATCATACCGTGCGTATTTTCAGACCACAGTGCTGCGCAACTCGAAATCAAAAACAAGAAAAAAATGTAGAAAGATAACAAATACTTGGAGACTAAAGAACATCCTACTAAGGAATGAATGGGCTGACCAAAAAGTTAGAGAGGAAATTAAAAAGTACATAGAAGCCAATGAAAATGGTAACACCACAGCCCAAAACCTCTGGGACACAGCAAAGGCTGTCATAAGAGGAAAGTACATAGCAATCCAGGCCTTCCTAAAGAAGGAAGAAAGGTCACAGATACACAACCTAACCTTACACCTTAAAGAGCTGGAAAAAGAGGAGCAAATAAAACCCCAAAACAGAAGACAGGAAATAATAAAGATTAGAGCAGAAATCATTGCTATTGAAAGCAATAAAACAGTGGAACAGATCAATGAAACCAGAAGCTAGTTCTTTGAAAAAACTCACAAAACCGATAAATTCCTAGCCGGTTTGATCAAGAAGAAAAAGGAAAGGACTCAAATAAATAAAATCAA
Source organism: Lynx canadensis (assembly GCF_007474595.2). Classification (NCBI taxonomy): domain Eukaryota; kingdom Metazoa; phylum Chordata; class Mammalia; order Carnivora; family Felidae; genus Lynx; species Lynx canadensis. Next base: position 5,150,484 of record NC_044307.1, on the reverse strand, counting down.
GAATAGGGGGGCCTGGGTGGCGCAGTCGGTTAAGCTTCCGACTTCAGCCAGGTCACGATCTCGCGGTCCGGGAGTTCGAGCCCCGCGTCGGGCTCTGGGCTGACGGCTCGGAGCCTGGAGCCTGTTTCCGATTCTGTGTCTCCCTCTCTCTCTGCCCCTCCCCTGTTCATGCTCTGTCTCTCTCTGTCCCGAAAATAAATAAATGTTGAAAAAAAAAATTTAAAAAAAAAATAAAATCAAGAATGAAAGAGGACAGATCACAACAAACACAGCAGAAATACAAATAATAGTAAGAGAATATTATGAGCACTTATATGCCCAAAAAATGGGCAATCTGGAAGAAATGGACAAATTCCTAGAAATATATATACCAAAACTGAAACAGGAAGAAATAGAAAATTTGAACAGACCCATTACAAGTAAAGAAATCGAATTAGTAATCAAAAATCTCCCAAATAACAAGAGTCCAGGGCTGGATGGCTTTCCAGGGGAATTCTACCAAACATTTAAAGAAGAGTTAACACCTATTCTCTTGAAGCTGTTCCAAAAAATAGAAATGGAAGGAAAACTTCCAAACTCATTCTATGAAGCCAGCATTACCTTGATTCCAAAACCAGACAAAGACCCCACTAAAAAGGAGAACTATAGACCAATTTCCCTGATAAACATGGAGGCAAAACTCCTCAACAAAATACTAGCCAACCAGATCCAACAATACATTAAAAAAATTATTCACCATGACCAAGTGGGATTTATACCTGGGATGCAGGGCTGGTTCAATATCCACAAAACAATCAATGTGATACATCACTTCAATAAAAGAAAGGACAAGAACCACATGATCCTCTCAATAGATGCAGAGAAAGCATTTGACAAAATACAGAATCCTTTCTTGGAAAAAACCCTCAAGAAAGTAGGGATAGAAGGATCACCTCAAGACCATAAACGCCATATATGAAACACCCAACGCTAACATCATCCTCAATGGGGAAAAACAGAGCTTCCTCCCTAAGGTCAGGAACAAGACAGGGATGTCCACTCTCACCACTGTTATTCAACATAGTATTGTCAGTCTTAGCTTCAGCAAACAGACAACACAAAGACGTCAAAGGCACCCAAATCGGCCAGGAGGAGGCCAAACTTTCACTCTTTGCAGGTGACATGACACTCTGTATGGAAAACCCAAGATTCCACCAAAAACTTGCTAGAACTGATCCATGAATGCAGCAAAGTTGAAGGATATAAAATCAATGCACAGAAATTGGTTGCATTCCTATACACCAATAATGAAGCAATAGAGAAATCAAGGAATCGATCCCATTTACAACTGCACCAAAAACCATAATACAATACCTAGGAATAAATCTAACCAAACAGGTGAAAAATCTGTACACTGAAAACTATAGAAGCTTATGAAAGAAATTGAAGAAGACACAAAAAAATGGGAAAAGATTTCATGCTCCTGGATAGGAAGAACAAATATTGTTAAAATGTCAATACTACCCAAAGCAATCTACATATTCAATGCAATCCCTATCAAAATAACACCAGCATTCTATACAGAGCTAGAGCAAGCAATCCTAAAATTCATATGGAACCACAAAAGGCCCTGAATAGCCAAAGTAATTTTGAAGAAGAAAACCAAAGCTGGAGGCATCACAATCCCAGACTTCAGGCTGTATTACAAAGCTGTAATCATCAAGACAGTATGGTACTGGCACAAAAACAGACACTGAGATCAATGGAACAGAACAGAGAACCCAGAAATGGACCCACAGACATATGGCCAACTAATCTTTGACAAAGCAGGACAGAATATCCAATGGAATAAAGACAGTCTCTTCAGCAAGTGGTGCTGGGAACACTGGACAGCGACATGCAGAAGAATGAACCTGGACCACTTTCTTACACCAGACACAAAAATAAACTCAAAATGGATGAAAGACCTAAACGTAAGACAGGAAGCCATCAAAATACTAGAGGAGAAAGCAGGCAAAAACCTCTCTGACTTCGGCCGCAGCAATTTCTTACTCAACACATCTCTGGGAAAGAAAAGCAAAAATGAACTATCGGGACCTCATCAAAATAAAAACCTTCTGCACAGTGAAGGAAACAATCAGCAAAACTAAAAGGCAACTGACGGTATGGGAGAAGATATTTGCATATGACATATCTGGTAAAGGGTTAGTATCAAAATTTATAAAGAACTTATCAACTCAACACCCCAAAAATAAATAATCCAGTTAAGGAATGGGCAGAAGATGTGAAAAGACATTCGTTAAAGACATACAGATGGCCAACAGACACATGAAAAGATGTTCAACATCATTCATCATCAGGGAAATGCAAATCAAAAGTACAATGAGTTATCACCTAACACCCATAAGAATGGCTAAGATTAACAACACAAGAAACCACACATGTTGGTGAGGATGTGGACAAAGGGGAACCCTCTCATACTGTTCGTGGGAATGCAAACTGGTGCAGCCACTATGGAAAACAGCAAGTAGTTTCCTCAAAGAGTAAAACATAGAACTACCCTATGACCCAGCCATTGCGCTACTAGGCATTTACTCAAGGATACAAAAAATACAGATTCAATTGAACTCTAATCTTTGTAGCAGCATTATCAACAACAGCAAACTATGGAGAGAGCCCAAAAGTCCACCAACTGATGAATGAAGAAAAGGTGGTATGTATACACAATGGAATACTACTCAACCATGAAAAAGAATGAAATCTCGCCATTTCCAACGTGGATGGAACTACAGTGTTTTATGCTAAGCCATTTAAGTCAGTCAGAGAAAAACGAGTATCATGTGTTTCATTCATATGTGAAATTTAAGAAACAAAACAGATGAAGATAAGGGAAGGAAGAGGAAAAAAGAAAGGGAAACAAGCCATAAGAGACTCTTAACGATACAGAACAAACTAAGGGTTGATGGAGGGGGAGGAGGGAATGGGCTAGGTGGGGGATGGGTATTAAAAAGGACACTCGTGATAAGCACTGCGTGTTGTATGTAAGTGTTGAATCACTTAATTCTACTCCTGAAACCAATATTGTGCTCTATGTTAACTAAGTACAATTTAAATAAAAACTTGAAAAAAAAATGAATCAAAAGTACCTCGTAAAGTGACATTTCACTATACATAAATTTTATCCCAACAAATAAGTGCTAGAGAAAGGCTTTTAATAATATTTTTCTGAAGTTCCCACAAGGTTTTATATGATGAAGCTCTCCCACAAGTCTACCTTAGTAAAACCCTCAGATAAAAGTAAGCAATGATTTAGCAACATATGACAAACTTCTTAAAAACATACAGGACTCTGGGGTGCCTGGGTGGCGCAGTCGGTTAAGCGTCCGACTTCAGCCAGGTCACGATCTCGCGGTCCGTGAGTTCGAGCCCCGCGTCAGGCTCTGGGCTGACGGCTCAGAGCCTGGAGCCTGTTTCTGATTCTGTGTCTCCCTCTCTCTCTGCCCCTCCCCCGTTCATGCTCTGTCTCTCTCTGTCCCAAAAAAATAAATAAACGTTGGAGATTGCTCCTTCCTTTAAAAAAAAAAAAAACAAAAAAAAACATACAGGACTCTGACCGGAGATTTTACTTGTACTCCTAAATTTAACTATAAGGATGTTAGCCCAAACACTGAATAATGGGGCCCAATTTTTTTTCTTTCCTTTTTTTAATTTCTTTCTCTTTATTTTTTGTGTATTTATTTATTTTTTCAATATATGAAATTTATTGTCAAATTGGTTTCCATACAACACCCAGTGCTCATCCCAAAAGGTAATGGGGCCCAATTAATAAAATACAATGTATCAGCACAGCACCAAACATGATGTTACAGAATATTTACTGACGTGGATAATCATGATACATGGAATCCAAATGCAGACCCACATACGTGTGAGAAATTGACAGAGTTGTGACCTGCAGACTGGGAAAAGATATGCCCGACCGGCCAATAAACGGTACTGGGACAACTGGCTGATTATCCATATGGGGAAAATTAGACTGGCTCTCACAACAGTATAAAAACTGAGATGTGAAAGATAAAACTTTTAAATTTTCATTAAATCTAGGGGCGCCTGGGTGGCTCAGTCGGTTGAGCGTCCAACTTCGGCCAAGGTCACGATCTCACGGTTTGTGAGTTCGAGCCCCATGTCGGGCTCTGTGCTGATGGCTAGGAGCCTGGAGCCTGCTTCGGATTCTGTGTCTCCCTCTCTCTGCCCCTTCCCTGCTCATGCTCTGTCTTTCTCTCTCAAAAATGAATAAACGTTAAAAAAAAAAATTAAACAAGTCCAGAAAATCCTGGAAGATTTGCTCCATGTGCATGTAATCCACACATCAAAAAAAAAAAAAAAATCTAGAAGATAGCTTCTAAACATCCTATACATTTTGATCTAATAAGAAAAAAAATGTTTTAAGTTCATGTAGGTACAGAAAAAAGACCATAAACATAAATGCCATACAGTTAAGGGTGTTTATTTCCAGACAGACTTATGAGGGATATTTTTTTCTTTCTAATTACAGATACATGATGAGTTTTTAAAAATTTTTATGGCAAATGTGCATTATTCTCTTTTAAAGGTTTTTTTTTTTCTTAAGTTTATTTATTTTGAGAGAGGGAGAGAGAGTGGGGCAGGGACAGGGGGAGGGGGGGGAGGGAGGGAGGGGGGGGGAGAGAGAGAGAGAGAGAGAGATAGAGAGAGAGAGAGAGAGAGAGAATGAATCCCAAGCAGGCTCCACACTGTCAGTACAGAGCCCAATGCGGGGCTTGAACCCACAAACCATGAGTTCGTGACCTGAGCCGAAGTCGGATGCTCAACCAACTGAGACACCCAGGCGCCCCTGCTTTATTCTTACCATAAGAAGAAAAGTATATTATTAACTCCCCAATTATTACTTGTCTCTTGAAACCCTGTATCTCTTCTGGATCCAGCTGTGACTGCCTTGCCAAGGGGGTAAACTAAAAATAAACACACAGACCACGCCCCAGAGACAGGCCAATGGCAAACAGGCACAGGAAAAGAGGCCCCACCTCACGTCATCGGGGCAAATGCATATTAAAACAACAATGAGAGAGCACCACACACCTGTTTGAATGGCCAAAGTCGAAACTCTGATGGCACCCAGTGCTGGTGAGGGTGTAGAAAAGCTCTCCTTCACTGCAGGTAGGAAAGCCAAAGGTCCAGCCACTTTGCAAGACAGCTTGCTGGTTTCTTTCAAAACCTGAACATATTCTTACCGTATGATCCAGCACTCACACTCCTTGGGATTTGCCCAAAGGAGCCGAAGGCTTAAGTCCACACGAAAATCTGTACATGGATATTTACGGCAGCTTTATTTGCATTGGGTCAATGGAGAAATAAACTGTGGTCCATCCAGACAATGGAATATGACTCAGTGCTAAAAAGAAATGAGCTATCAAGCCATGAAAGGGCAAAGAAGAGCCATAAATGCACTTTACGAAGTAAAAGAAGCCAACCTGAGAAGGCTACTTACTGCACAATTCTGAGTATATGACATTCTGGAAGAGGCAAAACTATGAAGACAGTAAAAAGATCAGTGTTTACCAGAGAGGGGGCAGGGGAGACAGATGAATTAGTGGAGCACAGAGGATTTTTGGGGAGAGAACACGACAGATACCTGCGCGATATCGATGTATGAGATTATGATAGCCATCTGCCATTACACATTTGTCCAAACCCATAGAATGTACAACAGCAAGAAGGAACCCTAAGGCTGTAGGCTTGAACTATAGGCTTCAACTGATTAGGATGCATTAGTGTTGACTCATCCTGGGTAAAATACATACAATGCTTGCGAATGATGTTCATGATGGGGGCAGCTATGCATAGGTCAGGGCAGAAGCCATGTGGGAAATCTCTGCACCTTCCCGTCAATTTTACTGTAAAACCTAAAACTGCTCTAAAAAAAAAAATAAAGTTAAAAAAAAAAAAACAGCCACACATGAACATGGGATGCCCCATGTGGCTGCTCACCCAGCCTTCACAGAGCCTACAGATTCCTCGAGATCCACTCTTAATAATAAAATAAGCTTGCAGAACTAGCTAAGTCTGTCTTTCTGTCTGTCTGTCTTTCTTTGTCTCTCTCTCTTTTAGTATGGTGAAGAATATATAAAATAAAAAGTACCATTTTAACTATTTTTAACTATGTAATTCAGTGGTATTAAGTACATTTACACTATTGTGTAATCCCTATGGCCATCCATTTCCAGAACTTTGTCATCATCCCAAACTGAAACTCTGTACCCATTAAGCACTAACTCCGCATTTCCCCTCTCCCATCCCCCCGCCCAGGGCGACCACTATTCTGCTTTCTATCTCTATGAATTCATCTACTCTACCTCATGTAAGTGGGATCGTCTGTCCCTTGTGAATGGCTTCATTCACTTCACCTAATGTCTTCGAGGTTCATCCATGTTATAGTATATGTCAGAATTTCGTTTTCTGAGGCTGAATAATATTCCATTATATGCGTGTCCCACATTTTGCTGACCCCTTCATCTGTGGATGGACATTTTGGCTGTCCCACCTTTTGGCTATTATGAGGAATGCTGCTATGAACATTGGTGCATGTTACAGACTGAATATTTGTGTCTCCCGCCCCAAATTCGTATGATGAAACCTAATCCCTGATGTGACTGGTACTTCAAAGTGGGGCCTTCAAGAGGTGATTAGATCATTAGGGCAGAGAATGGGATCGGTGCCCTTGTAAAAGAGACCTCAGAGAGCTCCCTTACCCCTTCCTCAATCCTTCTGCCATGTGAGGACACAGCGAGAAAGTGGCTGTCTATGAACGAGGAAATGGACCCTCGCCAGACACCCAAGCTGCCGGCACCCTAATCTTGGACTGCCTAGCCTCCAGAACTATGAGGAACAAATTTCTGTCATTTATAAGCCACCCAGACTATAGTACTTTTGCTGTAATCGTCCAAACAGACTAAGATGGTATACAAGTACGAATCCTGCTGTCAATTCTTCTGGGTATACATACCTACAAGTGAGACTGCAGATACGGTCATTCTAGGTTTACTCTTTTGGGGAACTGCCAAACTGTCTTCCAAGCAGCTGCATAACTTTACATTCCTACCAGCAATGCACAAGGGCTCCCATTTCGTCATAGCCTCACCAACACGTGCTGTTTTCCAGTTTTTAAATGATAGCTATACTAATGCAGTAGAGTGCTTCTTAAACTGATATTACAAATAAACCAAAACAGGAGTTTTCACAACATACATACAATTTAAAATGCTCCAGAGATGAATCCAGTCAGATGCTTGGGAGCTTCTTAACCTAGTCAGACTCTGGTGCGACTGGGTGGCTCAGTCGGTTGGGCATCTGACTTCAGCTCAGGTCATGATCTCGCAGTCCGTGAGTTCAAGCCCCAGGTCAAGCTCTGTGCTGACAGTTCAGAGCCTGGAGCCTGCTTCAGATTCTGTGTCTCCCTCTCTCTGCCCCTCCACCACTAACACTCTGTCTCTGTCTCTCTCAAAAGTAAATAAACATTAAAAAAAATATTTTTTAAAACATCCTAGTCAGACTTCAGAAGATTTATAAATATATGGATGCACTGATAGACCCATGGATGAATTTCACAGAAGTACGAATATATGCTCTTTCTTTGAAATCATTGGATTCTTAAAGTGGTATATGAGATCTTAAAAATGTAGTAAACCAAAATGTTTATGATACAGGCAAATAGTGGAGGAAAATTATAGTTTTAAAAGCTTTATAGACATTCAAGGAAGATCTAATATGAATGATCCAAGATTCTGGTCTAAGAATTTATAAGAAGAGCAAAGTAAACCAAAGTAAACAGAAGTAAAGAAATAGTAAAGACCAGAAATCAACAAATTAAAAAACAGACAAAATAAGCAAAGCTCTAGTTATGTTAATAATTAGTTTGAAAATATAAACAAAATTAACAAAAACCTTAATCACACTGATCAAGAAGAAAAGAGAACACAAATCACCAATGGTGGAAATGAAGATGGGGTTATCACCACAGACCCTACAGACATGAAAGGATAATATGAAAATATTTATGAAATCCTTTGAACCAACAAATCTGACAATTTAGATGGAACAGGCAGAATTCTTGAAAAATGCAACTTACCACAAACCACAAGAAAAAAAACAAAAACAGAAAACCTAAACAGCCTTACAACTATTTTAAAAACTGCATTTGTTACCCAAAACTTTTCCAAAAAGAAGGGCATCTGGGTAGCTCTGTCCATTAGGCATCTGACTCTTGGTTTTGGCTCAGGTCACGATCTCTCAGTCCATGAGATTGAGCCCCACGTGGAGCTCTGTGCTGACAACACAGAGCCTACTTGGGATTCTCTCTCCCCCTCTCTCTCTGCCGCTACCCTGCTCACACTCTCTCACTCTCAAAAAATAAATAAACATGTAAAAAAATAATAAATAGCATCCATTTAAAACAAAACCAGAAAAACTTTCCCAAAAAGAAAATTCCAGGCCAAGGTGATTTTACCGGTGAATTCTATAAAATATTCAAGAAGAAATACCACCAGTTGTTCACAAATGTTTCAGAAAGAGAAGAAGGAATGGATCACTAGCCAGCTTGTTTTAATAGGCCAGTGTGATCCTCAGACCCTAAGTTGAGAAAGACATTGCAAGAAGAGAAAGGCATAGACCAATACCTTTCATGAAGACAAAAAACCCTTAGCAAAATAGTAGTAAGTTTAATCTAAGGCTAAATGAAGAGGATATAATGACCATATAGCATTTAACCCATGAACACAAGGTTGATTTAACATTCAAAAATATCACACAATACATAAAAATAACTCAAAATAGATCCTAGATCTGAATATAAAACCTAGAACTACAAAAGTTCTAGGAAAAAAACCATAGGAAATCTTTGCAGTCTTGGGATAAGCAATGGTTACTTAAAACAGAACACAAAAAGCATGAAAAAAAAAGAAAAAAAATTGATGAATCACACCTAATAGAAATTCAAAACTTTTCCTCTTTGAAAGATTAATAAAAAGTCATATACTGGCAGGAAATATCCACAACACATATATAAAATAATAAACTTGTTTCAGGGCACCTGGGTGGCTCAGTCAGTTAAGCAACCAACTCGATTTCGGCTCAGGTCATGATCTCATGGTTCATGGGATTGAGCCCTGCATTGGGCTCTGCGCTGACAGTGCAAAGCCTGCTTGGGATTCTCTGTCTCCGCCCCTCCTCTGTTCACTCACTCTCTCAAAATAAATAAACATAATAAAATAAAATAAAACAAAACAAAATAATGAACGTACTACTTCAGAATGTATAGACTCTTACAACTAAATAGGAACAAAATTACAATTTTATTTATGTATTTATTTATTTATTTATTTTTTTATTTATGAGAGAGCACGTGTGCGTGAGTGTGAACAGAGGAGGGGGCAGAGGGAGACTCTCAAGCAGGCTCTACACTAAGCGCAGAGCCCCATGTGGGGCTTGATCCCATGACCCTGGGATCATGACCTGAGCCAAAATCAAGAGTTGGACCCTCAACCAACTGAGCCACTCACACACCCCAATACAATTTTCAAAATAAGAAAAGGAGGGGCACCTGACTGGCTCAGTCAATAGAGCATTGAAACTCTTGGTCTTGGGGTCATGAGTTTAGGTCCCACATTGGGGTTAGTTTACTTAAAAAAAATAAAAGGGTATTTAAAAAATAAAATAGGAAAAGGATACTTCCCAAAAGAAGTTATATGAATGGGGGCGCCTCGGTTGAGCGTCCGCCTTTGGCTCAAGTCATGATCTCATGGTTCGTGAGCTCAAGCCCTGCGTCAGGCTCTGTGCCGACAGCTCAGAACCTGGAGGCTGCTTCAGATTCTGTCTCCTTCTCTCTCTGCCCCTCCCCTGCTCACACTCTGTCTCACTCTCTCTCTCAAAAACAAATAAATGTAATAAAAAAAAAACCTTAAAAAGTTATATGGATGGTCAATAAGCACCTGAAAATATGCTTAATATCATTAGCCATCAGGAAAATGCAAATTAAAACCATAATGAGACACTACCACCCATCAAATTAGATGAAATTAAAAAGAGTAAGTATACCAAGTACTGGTGAGGATGTGGAGACTGGAACTCTCATACACGGAAGGTGGGATTGTAAAATACTACACCCACCTCAGGAAAGAATTTGGCCATTTCTTAAAATATTAAACTTAAACTCACCACAGAACCTGACCTTTCCACTCTTGGATAACTTACCCCCCCGAAATAAAAATATCTGTCCACACAAAGACTTATAACAAATATTAATGGCAGCTTTATTTGTAATAGTTCAAAGCTGTAAACAGCCTGGGGTGCCTGGGTGGCGTAGTCAGTTAAGCATCCAACTCAGGCTCAGGTCATGATTTCACGATTCATGGGTTCAAGCTTCACATCAGGCTCTGTGCTGACAGCTTGGAGCCTGGAGCCTGCTTTGGATTCTGTGTCTCCGTGTGCGTGTGTGTGTGTGTGTGTGTGTGTGTGTGTCTCTCTCTGTGTGCCCCTCCCCAGCTCACGCTTGGTCTCTCCCTCTCCTTCAAAAATAAACATAAAAAAAAAAATTTTAAAAATGTTTTTAAGGCTGTAAACAGTACAGATGTTCATACTATCCATACTAGATGGAAGGATAAATACATTGTGGTACATCCATATGTTGGAATAGTACTCAGGAATAAAAAGGAACAAATCACAGGGGCGCCTGGGTGGCTCAGTTGGTTAAGTGTCTGACTCTTGATTTCGACTCAGGTCATGATCTCACAGTTTGTGACTTCAAGCCCCACTTTGGGCTCTGTGCTTACGGCGCCGGAGCCTGCTTTCCCTCTCTCTGCCCCTCCCCTGCACATGCGTGCACGCTCTCTCTCAAAATAAGTACACTTAAAAAAATAAAAAATGAGTTACGAAAAGAAACAGAGAAAACAGATAAATCATACGCTGCCTCACTTTGACTCTGAAGACACAAACTTTCTCTTACAGAACTCGACACAGCAAAAAGATGTGAGGGGCCCCTGGATGGCTCAGTGGGTTAAGCATCCGACTTCAGCTCAGGTCATGATCTCGTGGTTCATGGGTTCAAGTCCCGCGTCGGGCTCTGTGCTGACAACTCAGAGCCTGGAGCCTGCTTTGGATTCTGTGTCTCCCTCTCTCTCTCTGCCCCTCCCCCACTCACACTCTATCTCCTCCCAAAAATAAATGAACATTACAAAAAAATTTTTTTAAATATGCCAGCAACATACCATTCCTGACAACCAAAACCAAACGTCTCCAACAAGCCAGCACTTATAATACACATCCATCAGTGAGGACTTCAGTCTCAAGTCGCTGCCACCCAAAACCCCCAAGGAAACCAAATCCACCTCGCCTCACGACTGAAATGAGAAGCAGCACAGTATATTTTATAGGCATCGATCCAAGGAACTACTCAACACATAAGTATGAGAAAGCACAGTAAAGGTGGGGGAACCACTTGCCTGAAAGTATAGTTTCCGGGAACAAGGTTAGACAGACTAAGACGGGGGACTTGGCGGGGGTCTCCTCTCGGAAGGGGCCGTTAATTCCTTCCCAGCGATAACTCACTATTCTCATGTCGTCTGTACTTTCTAGAAAGATTTAAAAGTAAGTGAAACCTAGAACGAAATGCAAGAACCGTACAGTTTTGTAACTTCCAGTCCTCATGCTTCAATTTGTTTTTGTATGAAATCGCATAATTACACAGATATCAACGGCCGCGTATTATGTGCTACCAGAGGGATTTCTTCTTCTCCCTGGACTATCATCACTGTTGTTCTCCCGAATTTCCACCAGATTTGAGAGGGCTGTTTGCGCTCGGTTGTGAATCTTAAAAAAAACACACTGACAGGTGCTTTGCTTTTTAAAAAACAACAACAACAACAACAACAAAACAGGAGTCAAACAGATGCAGCACACTGGAATGCTTTTTCTACTCACCCCACCCTAGAACATGATACCCTTCTGATGATCCGACATAGGTATCTGAACTGACAGATTCATAAAGAACTAAGAGACACTTACACGTATTTTATGCGACACCTTTTACGACCCTGATCATTGAGGTGTAAATCCAAAGAAAGGTAGTACCTTATAAGAAAACTGCTCATTTCTGCTTCGAAAGAGAACAAAACAAAACGGGCCACACAGAATCACAGACATTTAGACCCGGAAGGGAGTCAGCTGCATTTAATTCAGTTAAAGAAAGAACTAGTTGGTGCGACACACGAATAATCCCAAACAGTTTCCTGTACCTGAGTCGTCCTGAATTAGAGAAATCAAAATGCAGTACATGTCCTCATGTAAATAGTTTCATCTGAAATATGCTTTTTTTTCAGGTTGTGAAGAGGGAAATGTGGATAGTGATATCTGAATAGACACAAATGATCACGTCAGTGGGAATTCTGCATATTTGCAAAATGGAACAGCATTAGCGGTTGACAAGTACTCTCCTTCCAACAACCAAGGATCTATTCTTTACAGGATCTGGTATTAGCTTTGTGATTAACTGCACACATATGCAAATACCGGTCACGCTGAGACTGATCATACTTTGTCATACACTGTCCTATATCTCGATCTATCTATACGAACGTACTGTCAAACGTAGGGGATGTTTTCCATCCACTGTCATTTGCACGAATGCCTGTAGTCACACAGGGGCCCCTTCCACGTGTAAGAGAAGGAACGAACTCTGACTGAATTAACACAACACAACCCACCCTGGACGAAGGCAACCCCTCCTGGGTGCATTAAAGTGATTTTCCTGTTGCTCATCTCATTCGCTACGTCAAAAGGAGATGTGCTAACAATGGCTTTAATTCCAAATCCAATGGCTGGGCCCCGAAGAAGTTTCCACAGACAAGTGAGACACCCATGAGACAAAGGCCGTGACGAGGCACCTGAAGGGCTGGGAGCTACATGCCCCGTGAGGAAGAAGCTCACGCATCCACACTGGCGTGCGAGGTCTCCCGGCCTCCACAAGGAGCACCGATAAACATCGCGGCCCACGGGGCGGAGAGACCCTGACTTGTCCCAGATACCCATGGCTGCCGTCGATGAAGGCTGACGTCAAAGGCAGGGTGAGCGCTTGCATCTGGGGAGAAATCACTGCTGTGGGGGGCAGGTTGACTCTTCTGGCTGTATGACACAGAAAGGGACACTGGCTGAGCCTGCTATGTGTGTGTATCATAACCCCAGTATAGCATCTGCTTTTTAAAAGTTGGTTATAGGGGCACCAGGGTGGCTCCGTCGGTTAAGCGTCCGACTTCAGCTCAGGTCATGATCTCAGGGTTCGTGAGTTCGAGCCCCGTGTCAGGCTGTGTGCTGACAGCTCGGAGCCTGGAGCCTGCTTCCGATTCTGTGTCTCCCTCTCTCTCTCTCTCTCTCTCTCTCTCTCTCTCTCTCTCTGCTCCTCCCCCACTCACACTCTGTCTCTCTCTCAAAAGTCAATAAACATTAAAAAAAAAAAAATGTTTTTTTTTAAAAGTTGGTTATAAAATGTCCTGTCAAGAAGATGTCTATCCCACAGGCCTCAGCTGTGGAGAGTACTTCCTCAAGTTTTGCAATCTTCCGGTCAATTTAGGAGCTTGTCTGTAGGTTTACATTTTTGCAGGCTGAGTCCCGGCTCAGGGGACATGGTGAGAACCAGGTAATAATAACCTGGGTAATAACAACCCCGGGCTTCATCGCGGAACGTGGACAGTAGGTGCCGAAAGGGAGCAACGGAGTACGGTTCCAGCTCCTCCGACAGAGGGGAGTTTTGAGCCCCTGGGGGAACGGCTGGGAGGCAGAGACGGCACACAGGTGGCCCACCCGGACAAGGGTACACCTGTCTCTAATTCACACAGATGCACTGACCCGGGGGCTGGTGGCAGCCCGAAAGCCCACTGCGTGCCTCCCCTGGCCCCTCGGGGGCTCAGCCGACTCTATCTGAAAAAGCCTTCCGCGGCAGGTAAGGCGGAGTCACAAGGAAGGGGGTGGAGGGGTGACAGGAGCAAATGCCGGACAGAGAAACCTAAGGGCGGCCTTAAATAGCAGAGTTGAGCAAGTACTGAGAATCACACAGAATGGAGAAAGGAAACCAAAAAACACACCACATCGTTGTCGCTTATTTTCTCTATAGTAGAGCCAAATGTAAAAATAAAAAATCCATTACCGTTTTATTCGGGCACCAAAAACAGAGATACACCTGTACGACACGAGGCCATTCTCCTACAGGGCCTACCTGGCCGAACAGTGACACTGACGTATCCTTCTCCAAAGGCATTTTCACCGGAAACTGCTACTTTGAACGCGTCAAGTCCTGCTGACAACTGCAACAGAAATAAAAGCTACACAGGTAAATGCTCAAAAGACATAATGGGACCGTTGCCTCAAAAGTCCTAAGATACTGGAGCGCATGGGTGGCTCAGTCGGTTAAATGTCCGGCTCTTGACTTCGGCTCAAGTCATGATCTCATGGTTCGTGAGTTCAAGCCTCACGGTGTGCCCCGTGCTGACAGCTCAGACACTGCATGAGATTCTCTCTCCTTCTCTCTCTGCCCCTCCCCCCACTCATGTCTTCTCTCTCTCTCTCCCCGTCAAAATAAATATACTTAAAAAAAAAAATCCCAAACTATCCGAGAAGCCATTCCTCCTGAAGTGAGCACAGCACAGGGGCTCAGGACACAGCCTCATCGGAGCCCTGCAGACATGGCCACAGGTGTGAAGCCTGTGCCCCGTCACACTGAAGAGGCCATCTGCCCCCCAGAAAGGCCTGCAGCTGAGCTACAGGTGTTCCCAGGCTGTGAGGGGCGTAAGTGAGGGGGGGGCTGGCCAAGGGGGGCAGTTCTTAAACTCTTGTGCAAGGGAATCACGCCTTTTTACTCGCTCTGGGGAGTCGGCCATCAGCAGCCTGGGGGCCACGCTCGGAGGAACCATGCCCAGTGACTCGAGGCCGACGTGAGCTTGCACAGCACCCACGGCCGTGCGGTCTCACGAACAAGGACGAGATAATCACAGGTGGGAAGCCAGATCCTCTAGCAGCTGAGGCAGTTCATTCATCCTTCCGGGCCAGGAACGGGGCGCGTTTCCTCTCGTGAGGTGCTGACATCTTGGAGCAGTACGTGATGGCCAAAGCATCCGTATGCGGGAATCAAACCGCTGGCAGTTCTAGAAACGTGGCTGCTCGCGGAGCAGAGATGACCAGAATGCCTCTACCTCTACCAAGAGAGGGAGACTTAGAACACAGGCTTTTTAACCTCAACAGAGATTCTGACATTTCACCATCTGCCCATCTACATGGTTGTGACTTGACTCATTTGTATCCTCCTTCTGATCTCAATCGTAAAACAGACTTCAGGGTTCAGCAGCTCAAGTGTGAACTGAATTCTGTGGCATGCTGTCATATCCGGCCAGTCTCCAGTTACTTATTTGAGAGAGACTAAGCATTTGCATGTGTCTTTCATTTATTTCATCTCGGTAGTCTACCGGGTGACTTAGCAAGCTCCATTCATAGCTGTACGTGGTCTCTGAGAGCAAAAAAGGAATACAAGTGAGTAGTCATAAATTCTGAAAAGTTACTATATACAATCTGGGCAGAGGAAAGGAGAGGACGGCCCTAATTCCAGCAGAAGAGATGCCAAACATATCCTGAAATCAGGTTTCAACTAAGAAATAGCAAGTAAGAAATAGCAAGTTTCTCTATCTTTCTAATGGAAAATTTCTGTTTTAGTAGGGAAACACACAGCTTACAGAAAATTCATGAAATGTGGAAAGTCGAAAAAAAGAAAAAGGAAAAAAAAATCTCCCTGATCCCACAGTTAGCATTTGATGACTTTCCTTTCAGGGTGACTACAGATATATAGAAAGATAAATAGATACATAGATAGATAGATTTCAACACAGTATATAAACCACTGTACTTTTTCTCCTTTTAATAAAAGGCAAGGAGATTTCCATTTGTTTCATCCGTCACGGGGGTGTACTGAAGGACGTAGAAATAGATTAAACTCTTCTGTATAAAGATGAAGTTGTCTCCCACAGTGAGATGCTAGTTCAAGTACGAAGTATCTCAGTAACAGGATTAAAGGAAATGCCAAATATTATCATCTCTGTTTAAATTTTGACCCATATGTGATGGGGGCAGGGGACAGATGAAGGGACTAACCTGAATGAGAACATCCAACACCCTACGAACGAATATACCTTAAGAAAGAATGCCTTTGACAGGTCAGAGGGATGGCTCCCATGTTTGTTGAATAGTAGGGCATAGCACAAGCAGAAGAAAGGGCATTTTGAGAAACATTTTTGGAAGAGCTGGTGTGAGGCATCCTGAGTACCTCAGAGCCCCATTGCCCACACCGTAGTAGCTGAAAACAGCTTTGTGCCCCCTCCTGCCCGCTCTCCGCAGGGGGTTACCACAGGTCGGACTCTGGGATGTGGAAACCTCTCCTGCTCTAACACGTCTCTTGCTTTGCCTCTTCAGTAATGCATGGCTTTCCGTCTGGACCAATTAAGGGCGTGTCCTATATGAGTTTCCCATACTCTTTCTCCATTTTAAACTACTTCAGTATGGTGTTTTTTATTTTTTTAACATTTATTCATTTTTGAGAGAGAAAGAGAGAGAGAGAGAGAGAGACAGAGCATAAGCGGCAGGGGGGCAGAGAGAGTGGGAGACACAGAATCAGAAGCAGGCTCTAGGCTCTGAGCTGTCAGCACAGGGCCCGATGCGGGGACTGAACTCATGGACCACAAGATCATGAACCGAGCTGAAGTCAGACGCTTGACCGACTGAGCTACCCAGGCGCCCCTAAACTACTTCAGTTAAGATTCAGTGCTTATGACCACCAAAGCCTCGCCATGACTCCCAAACCTTCAGTCGTGACCTCACACAGTGTTGTGAAAATGAATCCCTGCTGTAAAGTACCTGTAAAGACCAGTTAAGAGCAACCCAGCTAAGGGGCCCCTGGGGTCACACAGGAAAGTCAAACTCTCACCTGCAGGAGGCGCCGGCACAACAAAAGCCTTCAGTTCAGCTTCGTTTTCGGGTAAAGTTATTAGATTATCTCCAGTGGACACCAGTTGTTTCACTAAAAGTTGGTTAGAAATAGTACATTCCTTTATATATGATAGTGATGTTATATTACTTCCCTGCAACAGATTCTTTCTTAGTAGCCACAAGATAAAATAACATATATTTTTCTAATAGTTCCTCCTGTGATTTATCGAAGACACTTTTTTCCTCTGGCTAGGAACTGAGCCATGACTCACATTCTGTTGCAGAACAGACTTCGTAAATTTTAAGCCATCTATGTGAGTTGACAAGGTGAAGAAAATAATGATTTGGATTGAGTGAGCAGTGTTGGATAACAAGGTCGTACGGAACAGGTCGGGTACTGTGGGTGGAATCTATTTTCCTTCCTACCATCAAGCTCCTCTTACCTCCCTGGTACCTGCTGTTTTTATTAAAAAATGGAGTGTAATCATGAGTGTTTCTGTATCATTAGTCACACACTGCTCAGTTCTTCTGATAGCAGCCTCATGAATTGTCGCTAATGGCCTTGCTCTTGGAACCTTTCTAAGAGTAAACCCGGTCAACCTCCATATGAAAGAGCTATTTTAACTCAGGCAGCAGGAACATTCACTCTCATCAAAAGCACTTACCCACTAGATCAGCACTCAGAACACTGTTCATTTACCGTCTCCATAACCAGCAGAACACTGATGTATTCAATTGGTGAGACGCCACTGGACGTTAGTCTCACCTGTAAAATACAACTGAGAGATGTCAGGATGTCACAGGGAAAAAGCGAAGATTTTTTTTTTTTTTAAAGCTGAGTGCTCTTTAGAGATCTTAGGTACGTGGAGGCGTTGGATGGGTGGCTCACTAAATCTGCTCCTCTTCTGTCTGTCAGTACCCAGTCCTTCCAGTACCTTCCTACACCAGCTGCAGGTGCCTCCCGAGCTTCTCTGCGGATCTCCTCTTACCCATCATTTCTACTGATTCTTTGCCCTGAAAGTCAAGCAACTGTGGACCCAGAGGGGACACTGGTCTAAACCTATCATGTTACAGAAGCGGGAACTGAGCCCTAGAAAGGCAAAGTAATTACACTGCTCAAGGTTGTACGAATAATTAGTAAAAATAGAGCCACCAAAACTTAATTATTTTAAATGTATTTATTTCAACAAACACACAAAGCAGATCACACTGTACCAGGCACGGTCCCAAGGGCTTTAAAATGATCAATTCGTCTAACCTTCCAGCAGTTCCATGCAATAGTGCTATTAGAACCCACAGATCCGGGGCGCCTGGGTGGCTCAGTCAGTTAAGCACCCGACTTCAGCTCAGGTCACGATCTCACATTTCGTGAGTTTGAGCCTGCGTAGGGCTCTGTGCTGACAGCTCAGAGCCTGAAGCCTGCTTCAGATTCTGTGTCTCCCTCTCTCTCTGCCCCTCCCCGGCTTGTGCTCTGTCTCTCTCTCTCTCAAAAATAAATAAACATTAAAAAAAAAAAAAAGAATAAAAAAAAAAGAATAATAAAAAAAAAAAGAACCCACGGATCCTAATTCCCAGCTGGTGTCCTTTCCAATATACCACACAGCTTCTCTTCTGCCATTACTTTTCTGTCTACTGACGCCGAGGATCAAAGTAAGTGAACAGGCAGAGAGGGTCACCCCAGGGTACAGTGCCCACTGAATGGCCTAGGAAACAAGGTCTCTAACACCGTCCTTATTAGGGAATCTCATGGGAGCTTTTCAGCACTCGCCCTGATCCCTGCGGCCTCTGGCTCTTTCATGACCTCTTCCTACTTAGAAGTCTCTCTTTCCTTCCTGCTGTCCATGCCCTTCTCTTGACGTCCTGCTTCTCTGTAGGCTCCTTCTGTTCTTCCAACTCCTAAAGAAGGGAGGTCTCCCAAGTTCCTCGCAGGCCTCTCCCTAACTCACCCACCAGCCGCCCTGGAAGGTCAGATCTGGGCCCTAAGCCTGCAGTAGTCACCTCTATACCAATGGCTGCTGGTGCCTCGTCTTCAGCCGCCCATCGGTCTCAGGGTCCTGCTTCTTTCATCCTGCCGGTCAACCACTCATCAAATCCCACTGACTCCAGCTGATAGCGCTCGAATCTGGTTTCTTCTCTTCAGCCCTGCAATCACTCCCTCCGGTCCTCAGGGATCTTCTTGCCTCCAGTCAACTACTTTCTTGAAACAAACCCGATCATTTCATTTTCCTGCCTAAAGTCATTCAGAGATTCTCCCTACTTACCCAATGAAGCATAAATTCCTCGGCACAGATTACAGATCTTTCAAAATCTTGCCCTGCTCACCACTGTAGACTCACGCCTTGGTTCCCTCTCATTCACGTAAATCAGTTCCCGCCAGAACGGTCTCCTTACAGCTCTCCCAAAGTGTCGCCTGAGCCCCCCTGAACTTCTGCTCTCTTCCACAGGCAACGAATGAGGTGATGGGCAGGAAACGCCAAGCATGGTTCCCAGCGCTCGGTTAAGTGCTCACTGAACAGTCATCGCTATTATTACACATGTCGCCACCCTGACCCGAACAACGCAGCGACCCCATTTTAGCCGGCTGGCTGTACCCTGGCGCTACCGCCTCTGGAGAGGCTTCCCGGCCCTTCTGAGAGGGCAGGCCAGGTGCCTCCCCTGCTCCCTCAGCTGCCTGTCACAGCACTTACCAGGTGATAGGAAAACCGTCCACCTCCCTGTCTGTCAGTCTCACTTCCTGCACTGTAGATCACAGAGGCAAAAGACAGCGTGTGTTCGTCTTTTCACGCCTGGTGTGTAAGCACCGTTTCTAGGACACACCCAACGATGCGCCTGGGGGGGAACGAGTAAACTTGAAAGCTGTCACGACACTCCTACAGCACGTTTTTGTACTTTTCTTCCGGCTGTACTAGAAGCAGTACTGTTACCTGTCCTGGGAGCAGCGGTGGGAGACACAGGTGGCTCAGATGGGGTGGACGCCGGGGACGACGCTAGTGGGAAGGCTCGGGCTGCTATGCTCCGCGCTCCACGGGGGGGCCAGAACCGGCCTCTTCTCTGTGGAGGCTGGGCTCAACTCCGGTCTGGCTGGAGGAGGATCACGGGAAGGCATTAGAACCTAGGAGATCAATTACAAAGACAAATTGCTATGAAAGAAAAAACAAAAATGGCTGCCCTCGTCAAGCAATACAACATCACTGACCTTTCTCATAAATTGGATTCAGTGGCATTGGAAAAACCATGTCTGATATCACACAACAGTAGAATTCTACACCATCTCTTTCAAATATGCTCTGATATCTATTAAAAATGAAATAAAAAAGAAAACTGTGGGTTGGACAATTATTGTAAGTGAACACGCACATCCAAAATCACTCAAGATGAAAAGAGAAAAAACTACAAAAAAACCCTCCACAGCCCCCGAACTATTCAACAAGGCAGTAACTGAAGACAATCAGAACATTCAAAGACCAGGCTTCTAGAGTAAATGATCTCTAGTCATACCATCTATGTGCATAAACTGTAACTTAAAGTTACAGTTAAAGTTAGCCAACCTAAAGTTTTTAAATTAAACATTATGTGCCCGAGGGGAAAGTCTCATAAAATGATATCAAAATTATCTTCTGAGCTTAAACTGCCAGTGACTATAGGGTCCAGGTAAGTAAAAGTCAGGCTAAGAACACAGGAGACCCAAGGGGGGAGGTGCAGGGAGAAATCCACAGAAAGAAAAGCTGTAAGACCAATATAAACCAGGGAGGGGGCCTCAGGTATTTACCGAAATCACAAACTGGTGTCTATTCTGCAGTTGAGGAAAGTAAGGACAGAGACATTTTGTGACCGGGCACCAGATAACTGACTTCACTGCTGATATTAACTAACTACTAGATACTTTAGTTCAATCAGTTCAGATATTATGAGGCAACTGGTAAACCCCTTCAACAACAAATTTCAGGAACCAAGGCTGAAAGAAGATGAAGCGTAAAATTTTAAACATATTGATCAGACCAAGACAAAATCAACTGACCAACATTTAAAAACTAGGTAGTGGGTTACAGGGAAGGAAAAAGTTCTCCCTCCTACTCTCCAACCTTTCTGCCTGATACCTCCACTCCCCATAACAAAAAGGCTGATTAACGGAGGAAAAACAAATTGAAGCCTGTGTGCCAGACGTACGCCCAGGTGCCCAAGAAAGAAAGGAGGTGCAAAGAAGGGAACAAAACAGGAGGTTTAATACATTTTAGGCAAAGAAACAATAGATTTGTGAACTGAAAGGACAAAGGGATTTGAACTTGGGGTAGAAGTAATGGTGAAGAAGTAATAACAAGGTATGTTTGTACAGGCTTCTCCAGCACAGTCTTCTCTCTCTAAATCCCCGTCTTTGGGGCTAAGGGTGCCCTCTCCCCTCCTGGCACAGGGAGGCTACCTTGCCCATGGCAGACTTCCGGCCTGCTTTCAGGGGACCACAGTGGGGGCGGTGTTCTTCTTGCACGGCACTTTCCCAGGTACCATCAATTCAAAATAATCAATATGCCAAAGTGCCATGTTGGATACTTTGAATCCCTACAGGGTCTAATTTTGAGATGCTCAGCTTGAAGTTTCAGGCATTGAGGTGTGGAAGGGAGTGCTGATATAGGAGGCTGGTCCTCACATCTGTGCTGACAGTAGTACGAAGTTCAGAATCCCTGCGACCAGAGCACCAGCACATGGCAGTGGGGCCTCCTACAAAGTCACTACCAAGTTGAAATAAAGAATGGAGTCTACAGACAGTGGTTGGAAACATTAAGGCACCTGTCAAAGGCTTCCCAGTAACCAGGGGCTGGCTGAGGGGGATTACAACTCCTCCTCTCCCTCCTGTCTACACAATCAGCTTTCCCTCCATGCTGCCTCTCTGGGCTGTTGGAGCAAGCCGGTTTTTTGCTTTCACTCCCTGGCTCCCTCTCCATGACCTTCACAGAGAACTCCTGGCTAAGTTACTGGTACTCAGGTTCTCTCTGACACACCCCACCCAAAGAAAATGGATCCTCCAGGGAAACAACGGACACCCCCACGCCCCCATTACAGCCTAGCCTGGACAACGGGATCCTTGAATGGCTCTTGTTTCTTTTTTTCTACCCTTAACTACTTTGAAACAACTTCTTTTAGGTGCATCTGTCTGGTCTTGCCCACTTGAAAACAAAACTGCAGAAAATGTCATTTATCCTCTACGAATTTAATCTTCGCTTGTTTCGAATTTCTTGAATTTGTCCTATTCGGTCGCACTACTTGGTGAATAATGCTTCTATATACATTTGTGCACAAGTCTTTGCATGTACAAGTGTTTTGCTTCTCTTGGGTAATTACTTAGCAGTTCAAAGGGGGTTTGGGTCCTAAGGTTTGTAAGGCTCTGTTTATCTTTCTGAGGAACTGCTGGACTGTTTTAGAGTGCCTGTGCCATTTGACGTTCCTACCAGCAATGCCTGAGGGTTCTCATCTCTGTGTGTCCTTACTGACACTTGTTCCCTTTTTGTCTTATTCTAGCCACACTGGGTAAGTGGTATCCCAGTGTGGCTTTCATTTGCATTTCCCTAAAGATCAATGGTCCTAAATTATTTAAACAAGGAGACCTTTTGACTGAAGATAGAGATGTTGGAGGTGGGGGGCCAGTTATGACAGGGTACCTTGAAAAACACCGAAAACAAAGGTAAGGTTGTTACACAGATTTCAGTCCCCTCCTTCTCCAAGGGTAAGAGTTTCTACTGACTTGGAATCATTCTCTTCCTGGTTCAGAGGAAGAGACACTTAACAAATGGAGATTTCCCTTATAAATGTAAATTTCCCTTACAAAAGGGACTACAGATAAATTCTACTGTTTTTAGAGCTTCTCTCCTTAGTGCTTTCTCTCAAAAATAATCAGTTCAAATAATCCTTATACCAAAGAGACATATTTGGGGTCACATATTCTGATACCCTTCAATCTATTTTGAGTTAATTTATGTAGCTTAAGGTAGGGGTCTAAATTTCGTTTTCATATGGGAGTATCCTGTTGTCCCAGTACCATTTGTTGACAAGACTATTCTTTTCCCCATGGAAAAAGAATTCTTTTCTTGGCGCCTGTATTAAATACAATTGTACTATTTATAATACGTTCTTGGTGAGGGAAGAAATCTTTGGTTTTGTCATTAATTCCAAACTTTGTACTTCGGCAGAATAAAATTATTTATGTCTTATGCTGCAGAAATAATGTTTATCAACACTAATTCAAGGATTATCTATGACTCAGTTCAGTTCAAAAACACATAATGTGACAGTAGGGCAAAATCTGTATTTCAGTGGAAAATAAAACACTGTCTAAAGGATCTCTT
Organism: Lynx canadensis; assembly: GCF_007474595.2. Taxonomy (NCBI): domain Eukaryota; kingdom Metazoa; phylum Chordata; class Mammalia; order Carnivora; family Felidae; genus Lynx; species Lynx canadensis. The sequence continues at coordinate 5,127,121 of NC_044307.1, read as the reverse complement.
GGTTATCTAATTCTAGTCTTTCTTGTATTTCAGCTATTTGACAACTCTATCAGTTGGAGGTGACTTATAACAATGCAAAATAACTTATTTATAGACAGATGTTCCCCTATAGGAACCAGTCTGGCCTCCAGTTGCACATTTATTTCAATGTTCTTCACGTATGTTCTTCAGATTCTCTTGTAAAACAATACAACATTGATTAATGACTAGGATAAAAGCTAATGCATGTTCATTTTATATCTGTATAATTCATGACTGTACCTTTCTTTCATAATTATCTTTTAACATAACCAACTTCAAAGAACTAATGAGCCACGTTTAATACACACTTCCATCCATAGAAGCTATAAAATCAAAGACTTAGCAACATAAAAGAAAGTAAACTGTGTTAATATTTAGTGATAGAAGAACATGGTTAATCTTTGGTAATTTCAGATTATTTTTCAATTGGAAGCTTTTAACATTTTAAGACAATTACAAGTTTAGAAAAATCTAGAAACTTTGAAAAGTAATAGCAGGCAATGCAGTCACTTGCACTAAGCCCCACATCAGCAAAACAAGACTTAATACCTAACCTAACTGCAGTTACAACCCTCCCAGGAATGTAGTCTTAACCCATCAGTCTGGAATGTTCTGGTCAACACCAATAGGTAAGCTGCCTGTCCACCACTGGTAAGTTACCTTAGCGTGTAACAACCCATTCTTTTCCCCCTTCTACCTCCAAAAGCCTTCCTTCTTTTTTTTTTTTTTTTTTTTTTGAACGTTTATTTATTTTTGCGACAGAGAGAGACAGAGCATGAACGGGGGAGGGGCAGAGAGAGAGGGAGACACAGAATCGGAAACAGGCTCCAGGCTCTGAGCCACCAGCCCAGAGCCCGACGTGGGGCTCGAACTCACGGACCGCGAGATCGTGACCTGGCTGAAATCAGACGCTTAACCGACTGCGCCACCCAGGCGCCCCAAAGCCTTCCTTCTTGTACAGCTCCTCAGAGCTCCTTTCTATTGCCGGATAGGGTGCTGCCCGATTCATGAATCGTTCGATAAGGTCAGTTAGATCTCAGAAACTTCCTCAGTTGAATTGTTGTAATTTAGCAGATTTGGCCCAGGAACGGAGGGCTCTGAACTGCACTTCTGAAGGCGTTCAGGGACGACGAGAAACACAGGCGTGGCACCCGTGAACCCCTTTCTGAGTTGTCTTTCTTGCCTTTCCCGAGGGCCCTGCATAAGTTCCTCCCGGTTCTGGGCTCTGCCCTCCTCGCCCTGAGCTCCCGATCTCACGTGCTTTTTCCAAAGTTCCCCGTTTGTCTGAAATCACTCGCTCCACATGGGGGAACTGCCAGCAGTGTGGACACAATCCCCCAGGTGACTGGAAACCCCGGTCCTCGGCTCTGTCCCCACAGTCCACGTCGGGCGCTGCCGCTGGCAGCTGGAGCCCCCGTTTGTTGGGGTCCTGCTGAGTCAACCCCTTCCCCGGCCCAGACTCCACGCTGGGAAACGTTGGAGGTGCGCACAGGACTTCTCTCGGCCAGGACACGGTAACAGCACTCGGTGACTGCACGTTATTCGGGGGCACAGGCTTGCTTGTCGTGTCAGATGAAGGCTGGCGGAAAGACAAGGGCTCTCTGCATTCTGAAGAGTTAGGCACGTGCCCTCTGGCGCACCTGCTTATTTTGCGTCTAAAGGATGGCGGTCCCGGGAGCTAAAGCCGTCTCTACAAACGGCAACATCTTACTGAAACCACCTAGAATCGCAGTGGCTGTTACGAGGAACGTTCCAGTTAGAGAAGATCGCTTAAGAAGTGCACTTGGCAGCAAGGATTCCCAAATGAAGCAAACAGGCTGGGATACGTTTTTTAATCGGCAGGCAGAAGCCTCCACAAAGCTTCAAAGTTCCCAAATAGCTTCATTCAAAGATTCACTGTGAAAGCTTATTACAAAATTAAGAAAGTAATTGTTACTGCTTCCCTCTACCCTCCTTTAAATCCTCTTGCTAGTAGTCTTATGTCTGCATTGCCTTTACAGGATTGTAAACAAAAGTCAGCCAAGTTAATGATCTTACAGACACCTTGATCGGCCAAACTGCCAAAGGTGAATACAAAAATCAGGGACATAAAAGGTACCTACAACAAAGACTGTAAGACTGACGGATGTGACCGCCCACAGCTCCCCTCCACCCTCCTTGGTCCGATACCCATTCCGGGGACCCTCTGTCCGGACTGCCTTTCCATTTGAAGAGACAGTCAACTTTCAAACTAACACCACCAATGTCACAGCATCCTCTCCCGGTATCTTCCTCTCCTAGTTCAAAGGCTGATCTAGACATCATAGTTAAAGAATTTCCTAAATCCAAGGAAGATCCTCAAAAGTTTTTAATACACAGATAACCTCCTGAGATTAATGGATTAATAAAAAGGCAGAAAACAGGATAGGAGGCCACCGTTCATGATCATAGCTGAGGACTCAGAAAAGACTTAGAACCAAGCCTGTAAATGGTCGGCCAACTTGATGGCCTTACAGACACCCCCATATTTACCTCCCAAGGAAGGCCTCTGCTTGGGTCCTTCCCAGTGTTGACAAGACTATGAAGGATTTTCGGGTGAACTGCTATGAGTCCCTTAAAACAGCCAAAGGGAAACTAAAATTAAAATTAATTTTTAAAAAACCTTGCCAAATTTTGGTAAATCCCCCAGCTACACTCTCCACTTTAAACTCCACTCAGGACCTACAGGTGGGATCCTAGAAAAACAAGGACCCGGCTAACGGTAAGATTTGTACCACAGTCAGCTCCCCCAGATCTCTGCCTGTGGTGCCCCAGAGAAAAATCAAAATAAACTATCTTTTGCACTGTCTCTGGGAATGCCTCTTCAGTCCAAGGGGTCATCCAATACTCCCAGAAATATTTGTTTGTCCTGACCAAAAACTTCCTGGAGGAACTAACATTCCTTCCCTGTCCCTCTGAGAATCAAATGTTCTATAAACTTCAGTGAGGGAATTATAGAAAAACAAAAAGGGTAATGAAAAATCAAATATTGGTAGAAAAAGTTTTAGCTGTCTGAGCAGATAAACTTAACTTATTCCAACAGATTTTTCATTGGCCTAAATTTTAAATAGCCTTTCCCCCTTCTGATCTTTTACGGTAAATGAGTTTACATTATGATATATCTCAGGACTATTTTTAATTTACTTATTTACTTATTTACATACTTACTGATTTATTTATAGGCTCCCTACCCAGTGTGGGGCTTGAACTCACTACCCTGAGATCAGGAGTCATCTGCTCTATTGACTGAGCCAGCAGGTGCCCCATCATGGCTAAAGTTTTAAAACAAACATATGAAGTCTCTGTTTGCATCTGTCTCAGTGTTCATGTAGTGTCATAGATGTGTGTTATTTTCTACCTCTGGATGGCAATATCAAAATTTATTTGTAATAGAGTTCTATTTAATTGGCTTAAACATATAAACACTTATATAAACTAAATTCTCAAAATGTAATAGAAAATAACCCAAATGCTTTTCAGGTTCATGTGATCTAAGTATTGTGTGATATAAAAGCTAGTTTACGTTTGCCGGTTGATTGAAAATAGGCATGTCTCCAGAGTTAACAGCATTGTAATTCCTTCTGGGTTTAGTAATCAGCTAAGTCTGTGATGTCTTTGTTACAAACTCTGTCACCTAGAAAAATAACCCAGGATGATGACCGAAGTTGTCTAACATCTAATGAAGTGTTTGTAGTTAATCTAAACATAGTTGTTAACAATAAGTAAATTAAATGGATGTAAGTAAGATACAAAGGTTTTAGGTACATTTCTGAAACAGTGTCTCCAAATTTTTTTGTAACCTAAAACCTTAAAGTTTCACTAAGTTAAATTTGACTATACAGATCATTTCCTAATAAGATAAAAACACTGAAACATTAATTATTACATACAGGTTTATGCACTTTTTCTTCCTTTTGTGGAGGATTAAAGCTATTTTAGTCTAGTACTAAACACGTTTTATCCCACACTGAGAAATTTTCCGTGAAAAACCACGTTTCTAGAAATTATAAAGCAAAGATGCTAATGTAAAAGATAGTTCATTATTGCATATTTCTTAATTTTCATGAAAAATTAAAAGAGGTTAAGGGTTAAAAATCTAATATATGTGATTAAAACTACCGGAAATAATAGGGAAAGGAGTTTTAGGTGTGATCAGGACTAAGATTGGAATGAATTTAATTAATGAGTTTTACTTTCATAACTAAAATTAGTACAAAACTAGAATTCGGTTTTCTCTTTGTTAAAAGGACCAAGTTTTCGTGGACAACTGGCCTGCTCTTGTTAAGAGATTATGGAAGGTTTTTCTTTACCTTTTTCAGTCATCTGCCCAGAAGAAAGAAAGATTTTGTGTCTTGTCAAAGCAATTTCCTGTGGTTCATGATCAGGTCTTTTGTTACCTAAGAAAGCTATATCTTCTCTATTAAAAGAGCTAAGTTTAGGGGCTCCTGGGTGAGTCAGTCCGTTAAGCGCCAACTTCGGCTCAGGTCCTATCTCACAATTCCGTGGGTCCGAGCCCTGCATCGGGCTCTGTGCTGACAGCTCAGCCTGAAGCCTGCTTTGGATTCTGTGTCTCCCGCTGTCTCTGCCCCTCCCCCGCTCACACTCTGTGTGTGTCTCTTTCAAAAACAAATAAACCTTAAAATAATTTTTTTTTAAAGGCTAAGTTTTTTTTTAAGTTTCTATATTTGCCTATGAAACCTTTAGTTGTTACTATGGTAATTGGATAACTAAGTATTACTTCATTTAGTATTTGACTAAGTGTTCTAAAACCTTTTGATATTTTTTGACAACCTTCCAAAAATCAAATTCTAAATGAAGTCCTTTTGACCTCAAATTAACATTGGGATTTTTCCTGAGCATCCTTAGAAAAATCACCCCAAAAAGTATTCTCCCTCCTTATACAAGAGAGCTGTTAAACTAATTAGGCTTATTTGATATATTAAATTACAAGTAGTGTCAAATAGGAAGTAATACTAAGCTTTCTTTATTATATTTATACAAGTGTTCTGGAAATTTTATGAAATCCCGAAGTCTGATATATTTTTTTTTGGTTTTGTTGTTTTAGAGAAAGAGAGAGTGAGCAGAGTACAGGGGCAGAGGGAGAGAAAGAGAGAGAATCCTAAGCAGACTCCACACTCAGTGCAGAGTCCAACTCGGGGCTCGATCCCCCAACCCTGGGATCAAGAATCAGACGCTCATCCAACTGAGCCACCCAGGTACCCCCAGTCTGATGTATCTTGGTATAATGTTATCAGTCATAAATTAGCTATTATCTTAAAATGTCACAGAAGAAAACAAATTTCCTTGTCAATTCCATTATAAGGAACTCAATCAGATCTCTTAACAATTACTATTTAAAAAGGCTTTTCTAAGTTATTTATGACAACTATCGTTCTATTCTGATACTTTTGTTTTTCTAGTTAGACAGTGATTTTATTGCTCGAGTACAAAGACAGATTTATACAACCAGGGCAGAGGCTGAGGCTAACTCGTATTTCTAACTAGGGGAGAGGACTCTTTTGGTCTTATAATACTGAAGCAACAAGTGACTACAGCTCTCGATCAGAATCGGTCATAACTTAGCATCCTTATCCTTTCTCTTCCTCTCAAGATGCTTTCAAACAGCAACAGCTTTCTTAATCAAATGATGGAGATCCTCAAGAAGATCAGGAGCAAGTCCTTTAAGAATTCTCAAGATTTTATTGTCAGAAAACGTACTCGAGTCTCTCTGGGTCACACCTACTTGTGAGGGAGTCAGGCCCTACTTGCCCACTTTGTGGAGCTGCTCCTTCATGGAGTCAGATGTCAACTTCAACCAGGCAGGGGCGCCGCAGTGGTAAGGCAGTAGGGACTGGGACACGCCCTTCCCAGGAGTGAGGACGCGACCCATGATGGTGGCGGTGAGGCAGCGAAAAAGTGATCTTTTGCAAAGGTGTTCCTGCCAAAGTATTTCATCTTGAAGCAGAGTCAAGGACTTTGGACAAGCAGAGGTTTCCAACAACCAAAGTTAAAACACTGGAAAGCAGAACTGGTAAGAATTTCCAGAACTGATGGAAAAACCGGATTCAAGCAGAACAAGAATTAATTACATGGAACTGAATGAGCTGAGGAGGATGATTATGATTTTTAGGACTTCTTGTTTGAAACAGTGCTATCTTTCCAGAATCAAAGAAACCTGTTCTCTGAAGCTACCTATGTGTCTCTTCACCTACAGAATATATACGGTTTTGTGACTGGTACATTCCATTTGACTGATGACAGACCCCAGTGAAAGAGTCACCTTTTTAAGCCAAGTGGCTTGCCCAGTGATCTTATGTGAGTTTCAGCACAGACCCCTCCTTGTTCAGCTAAAAGATAATCCAGGCCTCTCCTATTATCACGCATTAACTTTGGCCACAAAGTCCAGCCATTTTTGCCAGGCAGGCATTGTTTCCAGCAGCAGACTCTGGAGCGTGTTCAAGGGATGTTCTGGGTCATAGCCCCATCTGCACTTTTTCCGGCCAAGGAAACAGTGATCTACCAACAGAAGTTAATTCTGAACTCTGAATGCCTTCCTGGTCAGCCTTTTTATGTCGATGATACAAACTCAGGGACGTTGAGCCATGAGGTGTCTCAGTCTGTTTGTGAATAGTCAGGGGCAACGGGAGATATCCTAAGGGGTGTTGTTTGCCAACCAACCAAGCATTCATGGGCCTAAGGAGAGTGAAAACCACTCCAGACAAAGACAAACTGTGAGGGCACAGACCATTCCTGCTGAGGCGGTTCTGTGAACAGACTCATTCACCGGGATTGTTACCTTTCCCTGTTCAAGCCAGCGGTCAGCCTGGGTTTCAGTGCCTTCAGCCTGAAAGAAAACGTTCTAAGGGTGAGGTTACCCCCGTTAGCAGTGGCCGGGGACACACACATGATGGCGTTATTTTCTGGACCAGGGTCAGAGTACAGGACAGAAAGACAGGAAGAGAGGGTTTCGTTTTGAAGTATGAAATATCGATCTGGCCTCTTGGGAGGAAGCAGTCTACCTCGCGTCCACCGCTTCTCTTCCTCGTCAAGTCGGTTCAGAGGCTTCAGAGTCTGTACAAAACCAGATGTCAGGCGCGGCCTTCTTCAGCTGTGACACACGTATCCAAAGCGCAAGACCCTGAACTTCAGTGAGGACGACCTGGTACAGGACCTTTACAGGAGATTCAAGGGTGGTCTTTGTTCTCAGTGGTCCCAAATCAAGGTGGGAGAAAACTGGAAATGGCAGTTTGGTGAGTCCTAGCCAGATATTTGAGGAAACTAGAAGAATTCAGGATCAAATCAGATTTACAGGTACATAACAAAACCTCAGAGACAATTAACAGGACTACAGTCTAATGTCTACACAAGTGCAAACATAATTTTTCTCTCTACAATCACCCCCATTTCTTTATCAAAGATAATAGAAAAACTAATTTGTTTGCATTAAACATGACCTAATTATCTACCTAAGTGCAGCACGAGCAGTGATTGGACATAAAAGTTCTTTTAAAAATTGTTTTGTTGAGGGGCTCCTACGTGGCTCAGTCGGTTAAGCGTCCGACTTCAGCTAAAGTTATGATGTCACGGTTCGTGAGTTCAAGCCCTGCGTCGGGCTCTGTGCTGACAGCTCGGAGCCTGGAGCCTGCTTCGGATTCTGTGCCCCCTCTCTCTCTGTGCCCCTCCCCCATTCACACTGTGTGTGTGTGTGTGTGTGTGTGTGTGTGCGTGCGCGCGTGTCTCAAAAATAAACGTTAAAAAAAAAATTTTTTTTAAGTATTGTTTTGTTGATACCTTTGAAACAAGGTGCCAGATGGATGTTCTTTTCACCAAGGGGCTTTACTGGATCCATAAAGTCAATTCTAGTTCTCTAAACCTATCTCGTCCTGAGTCTGTGCACATCTCTTTCAAATATGATAATGCAGTCAAAGCCTTGGGAACATAACCAGTGTTGTCAATTGCGTCCTGTTACAAGGAGAACAGACCTTATGCAAATTTCGTCCTTTTAACAGAGAGAAAACCAAATTCTAAGTTTGCACCAAGTTAGTTTTGATATTAAAATTTATTTAACTTGTTTAAACGTATTCCAATCTTAACCAGCCAGCCCTGTTCATGCATAAAATCCCTCTCAGAAATTCCTTTTCTACAAACCTTCGACAACTTTTTTCTCAACAAAAATGCATCTCCATTTCTCATACTGTCTTTTACTGAAAAGATACATCCTACTTTCTTTTCACACAGAGATGTTTCCTTTATTATTTCTAGTAGGTTTAAAAATATAGTAGCATGTTTAACCATAAGTACCCTAGTTTTTAGTAAAAATAAAGAATTAAACAATTATGAACTATTATGTTAACATTCTGTGGCTTAGCAAAATTTTTTAAATACTTTTTATTATTTCTAGAAATACATGCTTTCTCGTAGTAAAGTTTTCAGTGTGACAAAGGACGTTTACTAAGGGACCCATTTATCCTCCGCTCTTTTGCAGAAGGAAGCCTGGGTTTAGTAAATAGTGTGTTAGTATTTTATCTTATTTGGAAATGATCTGGATAATTAATGACTACCCATTACGTAATTTAACATAGCAAAACTTTAAAGTTTCAGGTTACCAAAAAGATCTGGGGAAACTTTCTAAAAATTTCACCTGCACACTTTTGTATCCTATTTACATCTATTTACTCGTTCTTAATTATGTTTAGACCACCAGCAGAAACTTCCTGAGACATTAGACAAAGTCAGACATCATCCCAAGCTATGTGTCATTTTTCCTTTTTTGAGAGAGAAAGGAAGCGTGCAAGTGGCAGAGAGGGGCAGAGGGAGGTGGGGGGGGGGGGGACAGGGAGAGGGAGAAAGGGAGAGAGAGAAGGAGAGAGGGAGAGACAGAAGGAGAGAGGGAGAGAGAGAGAAAGAGGTGGAGAGAGAGGGAGAGAGAGAAAAAGAGGGAGAGAGAGAAAAAGAGGGACAGAGAGAGAGGGAGGGAGGGGGAGGAGAGAGAGAGAGGGAGGGAGAGAGAATCTTAAGCAGGCTCCATGCTCAGCACAGAGCCTGATGAGGGCTTTGATCTCACAACCCTGAGATCATGAGTAGAGCTGAAATCAGGAGTTAGATGCTTAACCAACTGAGCCACCCAGGTGCCCTCCCCAACTATGTTTCTTGATGACAAATTCTATAAGCAATAACAAGGACTTATTTGATAATAAAACCAGGTAGAGTAAAAGTTGCATGTATCATATTCAATGCTGTTGGTAACTCCAAAGACACGACCATTTTAATTAAGCCAACAAACTTCAAATGGCTTTAATACTGAATATTAAATTTATATGAACACTTACTTGTTTAAGCCAATTAAGTGGAGTTCTTTCACAAATTAGTTTTGGCAACAGCATCGGGAGATAGAAAAATCCCACACATCTGTAACGTATACGTACGGATACGTGTAAACGTACAGAGAGGGGCATCTGGGTGGCTCAGCAGGTGGAGCGTCCAGCTCTTGATTTTGGCTCAGGTCACGATCTACCGGTTTGTGGGACTGGGCCCCTCATCGGCCTCTGTGATGAGCCTGCTTGGCATTCTCTCTCTCTCTCTCTCTCTCTCTCTCTCTCTCTCTCTGCCCCTCTGCTTGCACATGCACTCGCGCACTCTCTCTCTCAAAATAAATATACATTTAAAAAACACAAAAAGCAACAAACGACAAAACCACACAGGCAGACATAAAGACTTTATAGCTTCATTTTTAATTTACTTCCATGAATCAGGTACAACAATACAAAACTTACCAGTTATGAAAGAACAGTTAGAATAAATTATGGTTACCCTGCTCTAATGGTTAAACCTTTTTCGACTAATATTTGTGGAGAAGACACTTAAGATTTGTATTTTTCTTTGACAAGTAACCTATGGAAGCCATGGAGAAGTCTTTTTTTTTAAAGTCTCTCCCTCCCCTCTTTTGCTTCCTTCAGGTAAAAAGTACCTCTCTGAAGTTTGATTTCATGATCCCAGGGTCGTGGGATCAAGCCCTGAGCCGGGCTCCACACTGACACGGAGCCTGCTTGATATTCTCTGTCTCTCTCTCTGTCTGCCCCTCCCCTGCTCGCACAAACACACTCTCTCTCTCTTTCTAAAATAAAATTTAAAAGAGAGAGAGAGATGATCAAGAGTTCACCTTTATATCTCACAGGCACAGGGAAAGAATCTAAGTTCCTCCAAGAGGAACGTGGGTTCCTAAGGACAATACTTACAAGCCTTTTGAGATAAATACAGGAGGATTTGGGATTGGTAAAAAGGACAGGTTGCCTATGAATTGTGTCTGGGCTGTGTGTCTGGATTTGCAAAGATCTGTGAGATAAGGCGAATGGTTCGCTCTTCCTCAAAGACTTGGGTCTCCTCGCAGCCTAAATGAAAGCCATTGCAGCTTGAACCACCCATCCAACCACGTTATCCTTAGTTTGCTTTTTGTATCAGGGAGATTTCCAACAGGGAATCAAAAGATTTCTATGTTCTAGAGTTTTTTTTTTAATTTTTTTTTCTTAACATTTATTTTTGAAAGACAGAGAGAGACAGAGAGAGACAGAGTGCGAGCACGGGCAGGGGAGAGAGAGAGAGAGAGGGAGACACAGAATCCAAAGCAGGTTCTAGGCTCTGAGCTGAAAGCACAGAGCTCGGGATGTGGGGCTTGAACTCATGAACCATGAGATCATGACCTGAGCCAAAGTTGGAAGCTTAATCGACTGAGCCACCCAGGTGTCCCTATGTTCTAGATTTAAGAGTTGTCTGCCTTTGGAATGTTTCTAGTCAATTTTCCACGAAGGCTTCAGAATGTTTTCTTTCCCTTTGCCTACATTTAGCTTAAGGAAAAGACCTAAAAAAAATATCTATCAGGCTCTGAATATCAGTTTCCAATATGGCCCCCCCAAATTTTTTTTAATGCTTATTTATTTTGAGACAGCAAGAGAGAGCTCCTGCTCTCAAACAGGTGGGGAAGGGGCACAGAGAGAGGGAGACAGAGAAAATCCAGCGCAGGCTCCAAGCTCAGCATGGAGCCCAACAAAGGGCTTGATCCTAGGACCTCGAGATCATGACCTGAGCTGAAATTAGGAGTTGGATACTTAACCAACTGAGCCACCCAGATGCCCCTCCAATCTGGCCAACTTTCTAATCACAGAGTCATTAAATCCTTTCAAATATCTTGTCAGGTTTCAGACAGGACAAACGGTAAACATTTCTGGCAATACTAAACAACCCCATGGGCCTCAGAGGGTGTAAAAAAAAAAATACTATCTTCAAAAACTCTAGAGTCACTCCCAAAGATCAATGCCCAATGGCCTGGATTTAGAAAGAAAGGGACACTGTGAAGTTTATTCTCTTTCTCCACCAGGCACTACACTCAGAGATCCAGGAGAGCTGACTCTGGGAAGGATCGTCACCCTTAGCCGGTTTGTCCAGTTTTCCGGGGTCCCATCTGTAGATGTGGTACTTAGCACAATTTGGCAAGATTTGTCACTAATTTTTAATTTCCCTTGGTCATTTAAGGGAATAAGGTAGCACTTTACCAGAATGTAAGAGTTTTGTCAACTCTGGGAGAGTGTCCCCTATGGGGCCCTCCTTTAACAGGTGATATCAAGGTGTCTGTAGGGTCATTAACTTGGCTGACTTTTGTTTACAATCCTGTAAAGGCAATGCAGACATAAGACTACTAGCAAGAGGATTTAAAGGAGGGTAGAGGGAAGCAGTAACAATTACTTTCTTAATTTTGTAATAAGCTTTCACAGTGAATCTTTGAATGAAGCTATTTGGGAACTTTGAAGCTTTGTGGAGGCTTCTGCCTGCCGATTAAAAAACGTATCCCAGCCTGTTTGCTTCATTTGGGAATCCTTGCTGCCAAGTGCACTTCTTAAGCGATCTTCTCTAACTGGAACGTTCCTCGTAACAGCCACTGCGATTCTAGGTGGTTTCAGTAAGATGTTGCCGTTTGTAGAGACGGCTTTAGCTCCCGGGACCGCCATCCTTTAGACGCAAAATAAGCAGGTGCGCCAGAGGGCACGTGCCTAACTCTTCAGAATGCAGAGAGCCCTTGTCTTTCCGCCAGCCTTCATCTGACACGACAAGCAAGCCTGTGCCCCCGAATAACGTGCAGTCACCGAGTGCTGTTACCGTGTCCTGGCCGAGAGAAGTCCTGTGCGCACCTCCAACGTTTCCCAGCGTGGAGTCTGGGCCGGGGAAGGGGTTGACTCAGCAGGACCCCAACAAACGGGGGCTCCAGCTGCCAGCGGCAGCGCCCGACGTGGACTGTGGGGACAGAGCCGAGGACCGGGGTTTCCAGTCACCTGGGGGATTGTGTCCACACTGCTGGCAGTTCCCCCATGTGGAGCGAGTGATTTCAGACAAACGGGGAACTTTGGAAAAAGCACGTGAGATCGGGAGCTCAGGGCGAGGAGGGCAGAGCCCAGAACCGGGAGGAACTTATGCAGGGCCCTCGGGAAAGGCAAGAAAGACAACTCAGAAAGGGGTTCACGGGTGCCACGCCTGTGTTTCTCGTCGTCCCTGAACGCCTTCAGAAGTGCAGTTCAGAGCCCTCCGTTCCTGGGCCAAATCTGCTAAATTACAACAATTCAACTGAGGAAGTTTCTGAGATCTAACTGACCTTATCGAACGATTCATGAATCGGGCAGCACCCTATCCGGCAATAGAAAGGAGCTCCAAAGGGCTACAGAAAGAAAAAGGTTTTAAATGCAGGACAAAGAAATTATAAAGAACAAAAACAGGACTATTTCAGGCAAGATGGCCTCCCTTTGGGGAACAAAAGGGTCTCAAATGGATGACCTCACTGGTGCAGACGGGGGAATTCCAGAATGACCTCTTAAGATCAGTCCTGGGGAAGGGTGAACTGCAACTGGGTTAGACACTAGGTCCCAGTTTGGCAAAGTGGGCCTAGCCCAGGTGACTCCATCTGTGGTAACCACGGGCTCTGCTTGCGGGTCGGCTCCAGGGACGTCTGCTAAATCATCGTTCCCCTTAGACACTGGCAGAGGCACCCAGAGGGAGAAGCACTAAAGTCATCATTAGGTGGCTGACTGGTGAAGGCAGAAACACCATCTATTCTTATAGGTGCCTGGTCCTGACAGGACAGCAGAGGAAGGGGATGTTTTGTTAACCGGGAAGGCGCTGGGAGCCACCTCCCTTGCTGCTGCTGGAGGCGGGTGCCCTTAGGAGGCACCTTTTTGTCTTTTCTTTTTTTTTCTATTTTTTGAGAGAGAGAGACAGCGTGTGACTGGGGGCGGGGAAGAGACACTGAATCAGAAGCAGGCTCCAGGCTGCCCGCAAAGAGTGAGATCACAAACCGTGAGATCATGACCTGAGTCCAAGTCGGATGCTTAATCCACTGAGCCACCCAGGCGCCCCAGGAGGCACCTACTTGTGACGGTACAGCCTGTAGTGGCGCCTGGCGACCTCAGCACCCCGTCCCTCAACGACCCGCCCCCAAGCACCCCCACCCACCTGGTCTCCAGAGCTCTTGCTCGGTGGTTCCTGGGTGGGAGAAGTCTCCCTTCCCAACTCCTCTCCTGCAGGTGGAGTCCTCACGAAGGCGGGAAACAGCCTGCTCCGGGAAGAGTGTCTGGGGGCCGGGGTCCCTGTGGGCTCCCTCAGCGGCGGGCCCCCAGCCGCCTGGGCGACCCCCCCAGGGGCTCCTGCATCCTGGGGGACACGAAGGGGGTCAGGCCCGGGCTCCCCGCAGTCATCGTGTCCCGCTCTCTGCCCAGGAAGGGGGGTCCTTTCCGAGATCTTCGGGGGGGGTCCCTCCCCCCAGAGTCCCGACGCCGCGTCAGCAGTGTCTCCCCGCCGTGCAGCCGCCACCCGGGCCTCCGGACAAAGGTGAGCGGGGACCCGTCGGGGCCCGCCCTGCGGGGCTCACAGCTCTCAGAGCGAGGGTGGGCAGCTCACCAGGTAGCAGCGGCACCCCCCCCCCCCCCGCCCACCAGGCCAGGTCACAGGCGGGCCGGCGACAGCAAGCGCCCGTGCGGTCCCCCGCAGGATTCTAGTAGTTTCTACGTCGGGCAAAGGACAGCCTTGGCGTGCTTCCTCCCGTCAGCGCACTGGCCGCGGGCCCCACCTGCAAACAGAGGTCTCCAGTGAGGAATATGGCGGCAGCCAGCATCCCCTACAGAAAGCACCCCCTTCGACAGCCCAGCCGCGCCCCCGCCGGCCGCCCCGCCCCGGATTCTCCCCCCTCGCCCATCGTACCTTCCAGGCCCTCCTCGTGTCATTTCACTACGTGAAATTACTAAGCATTCTTTCCCAGCTGTGTATGGCTTTTACACTATTTGTGGCGCCGTGCTCCTCACCCAAAATTCACGTATTAAAGGTTTACCTAAGACCAGCACCATATTCCTGTTGTTAAATTGATTTTTTTAGTCTCACAGGTGATTCTGATGATAGATCACTTGCCAGGGAAGTCTCAAAGGAGAGAAAAACCTGTCCTCAGTCTAGGTCTGTAACAACTAGCTCTTTTTTTTTTTTTTTTAATTTATTTAAAGTTTATTTTATTTATTTATTTTTGAGAAAGAGAGAGAGAGGGAGGGAGAGCATGCACACGTGAGAGAAGCAGGGGAGGGGCAGAAAGAGGCAGCCAGAATCCCAAGCAGGCTCCATGCAGTCAGCACACAGCCTGATGCGGGGCTTGAACTCATAAACCGTGAGATCATGACCTGAGCCGAAATCTCAATGGACTGACCCACCCAGCTGTCCCTAAACTGATTTTATTTTTTGTCTCACGGGTGATTCTGATGATTGATCAATGGACAGGGAAATCTCAAAGGAGAGAAAAACTTGTCCTCAATACATTGGGTATGTAACAACGAGCTTCAATCAGACTCTAAATAATGAGCTACAAATGCTTTCAGTCGGCAAAGACGACCGGTATCAGGGCCGTGCCACCCCCCCGTGTGGCCTGCAGACACGGTCGTGCAGGGCCACAAGTGTGGTGACCCATCCACGACAAAATGACAGAAACTGACACTTTCAGAACCTTCGGCAGCAGTTTGTCATTCCCTGAAATCCAAGGGCAAAGTCACTTTTTTATTCTTTTTATGTATTGATAGAGATCTCTTTCCTAGTGAGGGCTCTGTCGGGAAACTGTTACTTTCCTCATGGTGATAGTACTTCTAACTGGAGGTAAGAGAAATGGTTAAATACAGTGTAAGAGTCATCTCTACTTTTACCTGTACACACATCATCAAGTTTTTGACAATTGTTCGGGGCGCCTAGGGCGGCTCTGTTGGTTACATGTCTGACTTCGGCTCAGGTCCTGACTTGGCGGTTGGTGGGTTTGAGCCCCATGTCGGGCTCTATGCTGACAGCTCAGCCTGGAGCCTGCTTCGGATTCTGTGTCTCCCTCTCTCTCTGCTCCTCCCCTGCTCATGCTCTCTCTCTCAAGATAAACATTAAAAAATGAATGAATGAATGAATGAATGAATGAATCATTCAATGCCGGGGCACCTGGGTGGCTTAGTCGGTTAGGCACCCAACTCTTGATTTCAGCTCAGGTCATGATCTCACAGTTGTGAGATGGGAGCCTCACGTTGGGCTCTGTGCAGAGCATGGAGCCTGCCTGGGATTCTCTCTCTCTCCCTGTGCCCCTTTCCTCTGCACTCGCACGCATGCACTCTGTCTAAGTAAATAAACGTTAAAAAAAATTGTTCAGTGACTCTAGAGGAAAGTCTAATTGGTCCAATTTAATAGGAATTAGGTATAATAGATATGCATCTTTCCCCATGAGTAAGCTAGCACCAAACTAATTCAACTGAAATGACATTTTCTCCAATGTAAATCTACTTTTTAAAAATTACCTTAATAGTTTTAGCCTTTTATTTTCTAAAAAAAAGCTTCACCTCAGATATAGAGAGGGAAAAAACCTCCAGTTGAACATAAAACAAAAACTAGCATCTCTAATTAAAATCAAGAGATGATGAAGGGTGTAGAACAGACAGATAATCTTGGACTCCCACATCTACTCTGAAAAATATTGCCTTTATTTGTAAAGATACCATTATGTCCCTGAATGGCCTTTAAATGAAGACCCAGCCTAGAAATTTCTTTCAGACACATATGGTAGGATAGACTTTATTTCCCTTGAAAAACTGTTAGGTCATCTTTTGAACAGAGTGATCCCTAGAAGCTGCCATGTTTCCTTTCTGGCGTGGGCCACCAGGTAGCTCAAATGCCAACTTGTAAAACTGTGTCAAGGAAACCACTGTACAGAAAGAAGGCTGTAATCCTGGAGCAAGTGTCTGAGAAGAACTTTCCAAGGCAGAAGCCTTGACAAAGCTTAAAGCAGTTTTCAATCAGGTACAGACTTCCATACACTCCTCGGGTAGATCACCTGTTTGCTCTGCAAAAACCACCTGAATGGTCTGTATAGACAGACATACCTTCTGCAGAGATCTTAATGCTAAATAAAGAAGTTTGAAAAGGTTTCCAGCAACTAACCATTCTTCCGTGAGGCCAAGTTGCCATAATTACTTCAGACTCTAGAAGACTCACTCAACACAGCTCGCGAAGAGACCAGAGAACACTCTCCCGTGTTCCTATGTTCTCCACAGTCCCAGCCCGATCTGTGACGGAAGTAGGAACCCCATGATGGTTGACAAATCAATGAAATCATCATCAGCATTTTGTCAAAGGTACAGAGGATAGAGAGGGAAGACAGGCAAACTGCAAATAACATTATGGGGGCTCAGGAACGCAGGAATTTTAAATTAATGGAAGAATCACAAGAAAAAGACAAAGAGGAATGCAAAAGTGGGGATGTGTGAGAAAAAAAAAGAGTGCCTAAACATTAGTAATCTATGAGGAATGACAGGGCTCTTCCAGTAGTAGCACTTCCTGCAGTAGCCCCTACATACTCTACAACAGTGCAAGTAATAAGTCAGCTGCTTCATGGGGCACCTCGGTGGCTCAGTCTGGTAAGCGTCCAACTTCAGCTCAGATCATGATCTCACGGCTCGTGAGTTTGAGCCTCATGTCAAGCTCTGTGCTGACAGTGCAGAGCCTGCTTGGGATTCTCTCTCTCTCTCTCTCTCTCTCTCTCTCTCTCTCTCTCCCCCTCTCTCTCTCTCCCTCTCTCTCTCTGTCCCTCTCCTGCTTGTGCTCTTTCTCTCTCAAAATAAATAAACTTTTAAATAAGCAAGCAAGCTGCTTCAAACCCTTGAGCCACACCCTCTAGGCATTCTAGTTCAATAGGTCTGGATGCAGATAAAACATTTTATTTTTTTTTTATTTAAGTTTATTTATCTTGAGAGTGCATGCAAGAGGGGGAAGGAAAGAGATAGAGAGGGAGAGAGAGCATCCCAAGCAGGCCCTGCCCTGTCAGCACAGAGCCCACGGGGCTCAATCCCACAAACCATGAGATGGTGACCTGAGCCGAAATCAATGATTTGGCCAAAATCATTAACCAACTGAGCCTAACAGGTGCCCCAAAGCTGTATTTTAACAAGGGTCACTCTTGGTGTTGAAAAGAAACAGGCCCCAAATGGAGTCACTTATGTTAAGACCCACTGAGACTAACTACCTAATTTAACTGCAGATTCAGCCTCTTCCATTGAGTGTAATTTTAAACCAATCGGTCTGGAACGTCCTGATCCCACTAGTGAGGTCATCTGCATGATAAGATTCCCTGACTTCCCCCAAGGGAAGGTGATCTCACCTCCTTCTGCCTATAAAATCCTTCCATTCTGTACAGCCCCTTAGAGCTCCCTTCGGTCTGCTAGAAGCCTTCTGCCCAATTCGTGAAGCCTCGAACAAGGCTAATTAGATCTTTACATTTACTCAATTGAAAAAAAAAATTACTTTTTTTTTAACCCAGGTAAGCCTTATTATGGCTTCACCACACTTTGATAAACTCCGGACATAAAATCGGTTTCCCTGGCCATAGCTCTGCCCTCGGTCCTTGGTAAATTCAAAGGGGCCCTAGCTGGCCTAGCCAGCATGTGGGTTAACAGAATTGCTGCTCAACAGTGACTTCATATCATGAGTGAGTCCACAGTAGGCAAGCAGAATACATGAAAATAAAGATTTAGGATAAAAGAGAGTGTGGTCATTTGCTCTCCAAAAACATCACCTATTGTGATTATTTTAAATAAATATATAAAGTTTTCCTAGTGTACATGAAATGGAACTTTATTTTTTCAAAAACAGTCATGACAATAAAAAACTATTTAAATTCCTGTTTCCAGAAAACCACACGTGCGTGAGGGCTGCCTTCCTGCCTTTGGCCAAATGATTCTGTTGCAAAGCAAACACAGAGCCCCTGCATTCCGTGCTGATCTAAGTTGTTTAAGCCAAAGACAGGAAGCTCCTGTGTGATGCTAGCGGCTCCAAGGGAATGGCTTCCTACCTGCGACGGTCACCAGAAACAGCAACGGAGACAGCACACTCGTGGGGGGTGTCATTCCGTCCCACACAGTGGATGGACGCAGGCTTCCGGGCACATCCTGAGAGACCTCTGGTGCAGGCTCCCTTTGATGTTTCCTAGGAACCAGATTCGGCCTCAGGAACCTCAAAGGAAAATCAGAAAGCAGACAAGAAGGAAGAAAAAGAATAGGCAGATGAGGAAACATACAAAATTACTTCTATCGTTTATTCATGTCAGTGGGAAGCCTGCCCTGTTAACACCATAGGGCCCTATCCCAGGCAAACGATCCACCCCAATTCTGTTCAAACAGCAAGAACAGTTCCTAAGAAGAGGCAGAGGGTTTCATGCTCTGATAGGGGCCAACGGCAGGCAGCCCCTAAATGGGCCACTGTGCCATGAACATTATTTTGAGTTAAAAGCAATCCAAACCCAGCAGATCCCGGAAAAGCTCTTTATCTCCCCTCAACTGCCTGCTTGTACCAGGACGAGAGCTATTAACAAAGATTCCTCTTTGCCTAAGAAACTTCTCTATGTAACAGGGCACCTGTGTTTTCCAAACACCTTCCTTCACCCTCCTGCTAATGGTCTTGCTCCCCGTGGTATCCTCAGACCCCCACCCTCCTCCCCTCAGCTCATATAAGCTGAATATTATTGCCTGACTGTCTTTGGAATTTCCACTTCTGTGTGGATTCCCCACATGTACATACACTATTCAGTTTGACTTCTTCCTGTTACTCTGTCTCATGTCAATTTGATTCTTGGTCTAGCTAGAAGGACCTTAAAGGACAGAGGATTCTTCCTCCACAACACTTTCTCCCCTTACAAGCCCAAACCTATGAAATAATATGAAATCATACTACTATATTTCATCAGTTCTAACAGGTAAGCATTTCCATACGTGTACCATCCCTGAAATCAAGATGTCTTAAGAGAGCCAAGCACTGGACAGGAGACAGATGCCACTGCTTGTGTGTGTGTATTGATAATGCAGAACTGGTCTCAAAGGCTTGGAAGAAAGATAATATGAAGCATTCTTTTAAGAAATATTGCATCCCTGGGGTGCCTGGGTGGCTCAGTCGGCTAAGCGTCCAACTTCGGCTCAAGTCATGATCTTGAGGTCTGGGAGTTCAAGCCCCCGTCAGGCTCTGTGCTGACAGCTCAGAGCCTGGAGCCTGCTTCGGATTCTGTGTCTCCCTCTCTCTCTGTCCCTCTCCCACTCGCACTCTGTCTCTCTCTCTCCAAAATAAATAAACATTAAAAAAAATTAAAAACAAAAAAAGAAATATTGCATCCCCAAACGCTCATGATGGTACACAGGCAATACTGTATGGGGGAAATTTGGCACTAACTAGCTTGACAAGTGATACTGCAGAAGTGGGTCAAGATGGTGAGGAAAGTTAAGAATGCCTTAATTTCTACTCGCTTACAGTTCCTTTTTATAAATGCGCAAGAATGATTTATGATACAAAACAATCTGCCTAAATAAATCTATTTCAATGTGCAGAAATTTTCTAAATGACAAGAAACTGCTGTGCTGTGTGTAACAGACAGGAGCTTCTTCTTCCTTAGTGTTATTTTAAAAAATGATGCATCTTATAATCGCTGCTGTCTTAGAGTCAACGAACATTGAAACTTTATCTTTGTCTGGCACTTTCTTCAGTGTGATCTTCATAACAACCCAGGCAATATTATTATCTCTGCTTTAAAAATGATGAAATTGAAGCTCAGGAAAGTTCACTGACTTGCCCAAGACTGAAAAACCAGTTCTAGTGTTACCGGTTATCAGTAACTCAGGAAACGAACGGGTGAGCCCTGGTGTGATGCGTCAGCCAACTGTTCCCCCACCGGGAATCCCGAGGGGGCTGGACAAATGGAAAGCACCACTGCAGAACAAAGTCAGATAAACTCATTGTAAGAGGAGCCAATAACCCAAGAGAGGAGGGTCTGGAAAAGAGAACGGGAGAGGTTTACTTTGGGGGAGGTGGCAGGCTCAAGCCTTAACAACTGACCTCTCTGCTGGCAAGATGGACACCAGGAGTTTTATAGGGAGAGGTTCAGGGGGTACACGCAAGAGAGCAAGCAGAGAGCATGTGATCATGGCTGGGAGTCAGTAGATACTCAGCACACGACCATGGGCAGGGAAGGGGACCTGTGGGGTATGGTCTTCTAGGCATCCTCCCACCACTACCAGGGCTTTTCTGGCCTGGCAGGTGGAACGTTCTGGTCATTGCAAAACATCGTCAATGCCTCAGAAATAAGAATGGGTTTCAGGCAGAGCACAAGTTAAGGGGTCTTGTCTATTCCTGGTTTTAACTGTTGGGGTCTATGGTTGAACAAGAGGACTAGCTGACTAGGAGGTCTAGACTCCCAAGTATTTGTTATTTCAAGTACGTAACAAATCCCCCGCGGGTAAGCACACGTGGATAAGGGCTTCCTAACGAGCGTGTCAGAACCCTGCTGTGGGTTGCAAGTTGCTGTGTTCCTGTGAACTACATTGGACTTCCAGTCTACACCACTCTTTCCCCACCCACACCTTCCTTTCCTCACTATTCACAAATACACTCAGCCTTTTGTGAGAACACAAGACTCTTCGTCTTCCCTCCTCCCACCACCTTTTCTAGAAGCAACTCAGTACCTTTAGAAATTCATGAGCGTAGGAGGAGGGATAACAAAGAATGGGTCACACGTGGACACTGGCCTCTGCAGCCAGTCATTCAACGATGTGGTAATCTAAGGAAGGTGAGAGATACGAATGACGAAACTACAACAATTTCAAAATAAACTTGATGTCCTTTATTCAAGGGAAAACAATCCATGGACTGGGGGCCATTTAGTGCCTCACAGGCCCTGGAGCACTCTTCCCGAGGGATTTGGGGCAAGAGCAAGTTTAGCAGAGAATGAAGGGGGGCTTTCGGGAAGATGGCGGCGTAGGAGGACGCTGGGCTCGCCGCATCATGCTGGTCACTTAGATTCCACCCACATCTGCCTAAATAACCCAGAAAATCGCCAGAAGACCAGCAGAACGGAGTCTCCGGAGCCAAGCGCAGACGAGAGGCCCACGGAAGAGGGTAGGAAGGGCGGCGAGGCGGTGCACGCTCCACGGACTGGCGGGAGGGAGCCGGGGCGGAGGGGCGGCCCACCGGACAAGCAGAGCCCCTGAGTCTGGCTGGCAAAAGCCGAGGGGCCGGACGGAGTGTGTTCCGACAACCAGCGGGACTTGACATCTGGAAGGTTATAAGCTAACAGCTTTGCTGGGAGAACGGGAGAGCTGGAGGACAACGGGAGGGAGAGTTGTTGAGCCCTGGACGACAGAGCTCAGCTTGGCGGGGAACAAAGGCACTCGCCAGCGCCATCTCCCTCGCCCATCCCCCAGCCAAAATCCCAAAGGGAACCGGTTCCTGCCAGGGAACTTGCTTGCTCGACGCAAACACCCAACACTGTGCTTCTGGGGATCCACCCCTCCGGCAGCGGGTCTGACTCCCTCCCGAAGCTGACTCCCTCCCGAAGCAGATCACCGAAGGAGAAGCGAGCTGAACCTGCCCCTCCCGCCCCTGTGCACCTTGCCTATCCACCCCAGCTAATACGCCAGATCCCCAGCACCACAAGGCTGGCAGTGCAAGGTATTCAAGACAGCACAGGGGAAGTGCCCCTCAGTTGGGCACCACTCCAGGGACTATCCAAAATGACGAAACGGGAAGAATTCCCCTCAAAAGAATCTCCAGGAAATAACAACAGCTAACGAACTGATCAAAAAGGATTTAAACAATATAACAGAAAGTCCATTTAGAATAATAGTCATAAAATTAATCGCTGGGCTTGAAAACAGTATAGAGGACAGCAGAGAATCTATTGCTACAGAGACCAAGGGACTAAGGGACAGTCAGGAGGAGCTAAAAAATGCTATAACCGAGCTGCAAAATAAAATGGAAACGACCACGGCTCGGATTGAAGAGGCAGAGGAGAGAATAGGTGAACTAGAAGATAAAATTATGGAAAAAGAGGAAGCTGAGAAAAAGAGAGATAAAAAAATCCAGGAGTATGAGGGGAAAATTAGAGAACTAAGTGATGCACTAAAGAGAAATAATCTACGCATAATTGGTATCCCAGAGGAGGAAGAGACAGGGACAGGTGCTGAAGGTGTACTTGAAGAAATAATAGCTGAGAACTTCCCTGATCTGGGGAAGGAAAAAGGCATTGAAATCCAAGAGGCACAGAAAACTCCCTTCAGACGTAACTTGAATCGATCTTCTGCACGACATATCACAGTGAAACTGGCAAAATACAAGGATAAAGAGAAAATTCTGAAAGCAGCAAGGGGTAAACGTGCCCTCACATATAAAGGGAGACCGATAAGACTCGTGACCCATCTCTCTATTGAAACTTGGCAGGCCAGAAAGGAATGGCAGGAGATCTTCCATGTGATGAACAGAAAAAATATGCAGCCGAGAATCCTTTATCCAGCAAGTCTGTCATTTAGAATAGAAGGAGAGATAAAGGTCTTCCCAAACAAACAAAAACTGAAGGAATTCGTCACCACTAAACCAGCCCTACAAGAGATCCTAAGGGGGATCCTGTGAGACAAAGTACCAGAGACATCGCTACAAGCATGAAACCTACAGACATCACAATGACTCTAAACCCGTATCTTTCTATAATAACACTGAACGTAAATGGACTAAATGCTCCAACCAAAAGACATAGGGTATCAGAATGGATAAAAAAACAAGACCCATCTATTTGCTGTCTACAAGAGCCTCATTTTAGACCTGAGGACACCTTCAGATTGAGAGTGAGGGGATGGAGAACTATTTATCATGCCACTGGAAGTCAAAAGAAAGCTGGAGTAGCCATACTTATATCAGACAAACTAGACTTTAAATTAAAGGCTGTAACAAGAGATGAAGAAGGGCATTATATAATAATTACAGGGTCTATCCATCAGGAAGAGCTAACAATTATAAATGTCTATGCGCCGAATACCGGAGCCCCCAAATATATAAAACAATTACTCATAAACATAAGCAACCTTATTGATAAGAATGTGGTAATTGCAGGGGACTTTAACACTCCACTTACAGAAATGGATAGATCATCTAGACACATGGTCAATAAAGAAACAAGGGACCTGAATGATACATTGGATCAGATGGACTTGACAGATATATTTAGAACTCTCCATCCCAAAGCAACAGAATATACTTTCTTCTCGAGTGCACATGGAACATTCTCCAAGATAGATCACATACTGGGTCACAAAACAGCCCTTCATAAGTATACAAGAATTGAGATCATACCATGCATACTTTCAGACCACAATGTGATGAAGCTTGAAATCAGCCAAAGGAAAAAGTCTGGAAAACCTCCAAGAGCATGGAGGTTAAAGAACACCCTACTAAAGAATGAGTGGGTCAACCAGGCAATTAGAGAAGAAATTAAAAAATATATGGAAACAAACGAGAATGAAAATACAACAATCCAAACGCTTTGCGATGCAGCGAAGGCAGTCCTGAGAGGAAAATACATTGCAATCCAGGCCTACCTCCAGAAACAAGAAAAATCCCAAATACAAGATCTAACAGCACACCTAAAGGAAATAGAAGCAGAACAGCAAAGACAGCCTAAACCCAGCAGAAAAACAGAAATAATAAAGATCAGAGCAGAAATAAACAATATAGAATCTAAAAAAAAAACTGTAGAGCAGATCAACGAAACCAAGAGTTGGTTTTTTGAAAAAATAAACACAATTGATAAACCTCTAGCCAGGCTTCTCAAAAAGAAAAGGGAGATGACCCAAATAGATAAAATCATAAGTGAAAATGGAATTATTACAAGCAATCCCTCAGAGATACAAGCAATTATCAGGGAATACTATGAAAAATTATATGCCAACAAACTGGACAACCTGGAAGAAATGGACAAATTCCTAAACACACACACGCTTCCAAAACTCAATCAGGAGGAAATAGAAAGCTTGAACAGACCCATAACCAGCAAAGAAATTGAATCAGTTATCAAAAATCTCCCAGCAAATAAGAGTCCAGGACCAGATGGCTTCCCAGGGAAGTTCTACCAGATGTTTAAAGCAGACATAATACCCATCCTTCTCAAGCTATTCCAAAAAATAGAAAGGGAAGGAAAACTTCCAGACTCATTCTATGAAGGCAGTATTACTTTGATTCCTAAACCAGACAGAGACCCAGTAAAAAAAGAGAACTACAGGCCAATATCCCTGATGAATATGGATGCAAAAATTCTCAAGAAGATACTAGCAAATCGAATTCAACAGCATATAAAAAGAATTATACACCATCATCGAGTGGGATTCATTCCTGGGATGCAGGGCTGGTTCAACATTCGCAAATCAATCAATGTGATACATCACATTAATAAAAGAAAAGATAAGAACCATATGATCCTGTCAATCGATGCAGAAAAGGCATCTGACAAAATTCAGCAACCTTTCTTTTTTTTTTTTTTTTTAAATTTTTTTTTTTCAACGTTTATTTATTATTGGGACTGAGAGAGACAGAGCATGAACGGGGGAGGGGCAGAGAGAGAGGGAGACACAGAATCGGAAACAGGCTCCAGGCTCTGAGCCATCAGCCCAGAGCCCGACGCGGGGCTCGAACTCACAGACTGCGAGATCGTGACCTGGCTGAAGTCGGATGCTTAACCGACTGCGCCACCCAGGCGCCCCTCAGCAACCTTTCTTAATAAAAACCCTTGAAAAAGTCGGGATAGAAGGAACATACTTAAACATCATAAAAGCCATTTATGAAAAGCCCACAGCTAACATCATCCTCAATGGGGAAAAACTGAGAGCTTTTTCCCTGAGATCAGGAACATGACAGGGATGTCCACTCTCACTGCTGTTATTTAACACAGTGTTGGAAGTGCTAGCATCAGCAATCAGACAACAAAAAGAAATCAAAGGCATCAAAATTGGCAAATAGGAAGTTAAGCTTTCACTTTTTGCAGATGACATGATATTATACATGGAAAACCCGACAGACTCCACCAAAAGTCTGCTAGAACTGATACATGAATTCAACAAAGTCGCAGGATACAAAATCAATGTACAGAAATCAGTTGCATTCTTATACACTAATAATGAAGCAACAGAAAGACAAATAAAGAAACTGACATTCACAGTTGCACCAAGAAGCATAAAATACCTAGGAATAAATCTAACCAAAGATGTAAAAGATCTGTATGCTGAAAACTATAGAAAGCTTATGAAGGAAATTGAAGAAGATATAAAGAAATGGAAAAACATTCCGTGCTCATGGATTGGAAGAATAAATATTGTCAAAATGTCAATACTACCCAAAGCTATCTACACATTCAATGCAATCCCAATCAAAATTGCACCAGCATTCTTTTCGAAGCTAGAACAAGCAATCCTAAAATTCATATGGAACCAAAAAAGGCCCTGAATAGCCAAAGTAATTTTGAAGAAGAAGACAAAGCAGGAGGCATCACATTCCCAGACTTTAGCCTCTACTACAAAGCTGTAATCATCAAGACAGCATGGTATTGGCACAAAAACAGACTCATAGACCAATGGAATAGAATAGAAACCCCCACAACTAGACCCACAAACGTATGGCCAGCTCATCTTTGACAAAGCAGGAAAGAACATCCAATGGAAAAAAGACAGTCTCTTTAACAAATGGTGCTGGGAGAACTGGACAGCAACATGCAGAAAGTTGAAACTAGACCACTTTCTCACACCATTCACAAAAATAAACTCAAAATGGATAAAGGACCTGAATGTGAGACAGGAAACCATCAAAACCCTAGAGGAGAAAGCAGGAAGAGACCTCTCTGACCTCAGTTGTAGCAATTTCTTACTTGACACATTCCCAAAGGCAAGGGAATTAAAAGCAAAAATGAACTACTGAGACCTTATGAAGATAAAAAGCTTCTGCACAGCAAAGGAAACAACCAACAAAACTAAAAGGCAACCAATGGAATGGGAAAAGATATTTGCAGATGACATATCGGACAAAGGGCTAGTATCCAAAATCTATAAAGAGCTCACCAAACTCCACACCCGAAAAACAAATAACCCAGTGAAGAAATGGGCAGAAAACATGAATAGACACTTCTCTAAAGAAGACATCCGGATGGCCAACAGGCACATGAAAAGATGCTCAACGTCGCTCCTTATCAGGGAAATACAAATCAAAACCACACTCAGATATCACCTCACGCCAGTCAGAGTGGCCAAAATGAACAAATCAGGAGACTATAGACACTGGAGAGGATGTGGAGAAACGGGAACCCTCTTGCACTGTTGGTGGGAATGCAAATTGGTGCGGCCACTTTGGAAAACAGTGTGGAGGTTCCCCAAAAAATTAAAAATAGACCTACCCTATGACCCAGCAATAGCACTGCTAGGAATTTACCCAAGGGATACAGGAGTACTGATGCATAGGGGCGCTTGTACCCCAATGTTTATAGCAGCACTCTCAACAACAGCCAAATTATGGACAGAGCCTAAATGTCCATCAACTGATGAGTGGATAAAGAAATTGTGGTTTATATACACAATGGAGTACTACGTGGCAATGAGAAAGAATGAAATACGGCCCTTTGTAGCAACATGGATGGAACTGGAGAGAGTTATGCTAAGTGAAATAAGCCGTACAGAGAAAGACAGATACCATATGTTTTCACTCTTATGTGGATCCTGAGAAACTTAACAGAAACCCATGGGGGAGGGGAAGGAAAAAAAAAAAAAAGAGGTTAGAGTGGGAGAGAGCCAAAGCATAAGAGACTCTTAAAAACTGAGAACTGAGGGTTGATGGGGGGTGAGAGGGAGGGGAGGGTGGGTGATGGGTATTGAGGAGGGCACCTTTTGGGATGAGCACTGGGTGTTGTATGGAAACCAATCTGACAATAAATTTCATATATTGAAAAAAAAAGAGAATTAAGGGGAGCAGAACCTGTCACCCCAAAGCATGCCACTTTGGCATGAGGATTATTTTGAGCTAAAGGTGATCAATACCTAGCAGATTCACGAAAAGCTCTTTACTTCCTCCTCAGCCGCCTATATTTACTTTGGAAAAGGAGCCTCTATGAGGAAGAGAGCTATTACCAGAGATAGCTTTTTACCTAAGAAACGTATCTGTATGAGAGGGCAACCTTTGTTTTCCAGATAGCCCCTTCTCCTTTCCTGTAAATGGCCTTTCTCCCCCATTGTGTCCCTAAACCCCTACCCCTTTCCTTACCTCAGGATGTTATATAAGTTTTAACTACCTCGCTTGCTTTTGGAGTCTCATATTTTTATGGGGCTCCCACACATATGAAATAAGGTTTTCTCCTATTGATCTGCCTTATATCAATTTGATTATTAGACCATCCAAAGAAACTAGAAGGGTAGAAATAAACTTTCTCCGCCCCTATAGGCATTAGAATGGGCAACAAGAGAAGAGGGCATGATTGGCTAAGAGATGGGAAGACTCCTCCTAAGGCTAGCAGGAACTATTTTCTAGCATAAGGTAAGCTTGCTAAAGCTGTTTGAAGATTGTGCTTGGTATATTAGGTGTTCTTGAACAGATGTTTCCCTAAGTGCAGGGTGACTTAGGTTTAGATTTGTGATGGGCTGGGCCACTGAGGCAGCCTCCATTTTGTGGGTCCTCATAAACAAATTAACTTTATCAGAGGCAACTGGAAAGAACAAGGAGCCTGTAAACAATATTGAACACAGCATTCTGTGGAAGGGGAGTTTTGGAACTACCAGACCTTGCTTTTGAGTTTTCGTCAGGCAACAAATCACAAGAAGGCCTCCTGTTCAACTTCACTGACAGCTGTCCTTGACGACTTGGAACAAGGCTGCTGCCCACCCTACAACCATCACGGGCCAGTCGCAGGGTGGGGGTGGTGGTGGAAGGGGGCCTCAAAGGGCCTAGTGTTATTGAGCTGTTGTGGACTAAGAGACTGGAAAGGAGTGAAGGTGACCTAAGGTAAAGTCAGGAGGTGGCTATAACACTTCTGGATGTCACAATAACAGAGGTCATCAGAACACTAACTTCCCTAAGACAAAGTGAAGAATGTCAACATTTAGGGGCGCCTGGCTCGCTCAGTCGGTTCAGCGTCCGACTTTGGCTCAGGTCCTGATCCCATGGCATGTGGGTTCGAGCCCCACGTCAGGCTCTGTGCTGACAGCTCGGAGCCTGGAGCCTGCTTCAGATTCTGTGTCTCCTCCTCTCTCTGCCCCTCCCCCATTCATGCTCTGTCTCTCTCTGCCTCAAAAATAAAACATTAGGGACAAAAAAAAAAAGAATGTCAACATTTAGTTAAGAGTCCCATAAGCTTCTTGCCTAAGACCCCAGAAGAACACCTGGTACTACAAACAATTTGCCATCTCACCACTTGAGAGGCAAGTGGACAGAAGGGTAGACTGGCCATCTTCCATCTGCAGGAACTGACCACTCTCTACTCAAAAGGCAAGAGAACAGCTGCGTCTCCGGTGATAGCATTCAGTCAGCTGCCCAAGATGCTGCCCCAGAACAGCAATGCTGCTGGCGGCCAGGGACAGTTGGTCAAGAATCCCATGGATAAAGACCAGTCCCCTACCATAACGCTGGGTACCTCTGGCCAAATTAAGAAAAGGCACCTATCTGGGCAGACACCACTCCAAAGGCACACAGCTTGGCATATGGACCGTGTACCAAAGTCCCAACCCCTTGGCGCTGCGACAGCTACCCTTGTACAACGTGCTTCCACAACAATACTGTAGCTGGACGGCAATTCATTGTCATTTTCTCCGCGCAAACTTACAGTGCTCAGCAACAAGAGTGTTTCCTATTCTTAAGATCATAGTTAAGATTCTCTCTCTTTTAAGTTTATTCATTTATTTTGAGAGACGGTGTGTGTGCACAAGCAGCAAAGGGGCAGAGAGACGGGAGAGAGAGACTCCCAAGCAGGTTCCACGCTGTCAGTGTGGGGTCTGATGTGGGGCTCCAACTCAGGAACCGAGAGATCATGACCTGAGCCGACATCACGAGTCAGACACCTAAGTGACTGAACCCCCCAGGTGCCTCTTAAGGTTCTCTTTATCCAGTACATTTATATGAGCAAACAACGCATCTCCTCTTCTTCAACATTAACAGGCATGTGGATCAGATGTTATCAAAAGTCGTCTGGGCTCTAACAGTTTGTAAGTTTTGCTTTTTTAAATACATAAGTAGTACTTTGTGGGTTAATTCACGTTTTGACACATTTTTCTATTTGATGCCCGTAACAACTCTCTCTGAAATAGTTCCTCTTATTCCTATTTTAATGAAAGGAAACCAAGTTTCAGAGTCAGATCTCAAGCTCTCTCTGTAGCAGCCCCAATCCACCCCTACGGCTCTACGAAGTAAGCACATTCCCGTCCGGGCTCCTTAACAAGACCTTCCCCAGTCAGTCTCTGAACCCTCAGTTCCTGGCTGGAGCCAGGCCCTCTCCTGCTGTTTGCCTTATGCCCACCTTCTCGTTGTTTTAGGTCTTCACGGAAGGGGAAGAAAACGATTAAGAATTCACATACAAAGCCTGTCTATCTTCCAAAAACTTTTTCCATTAAAGGTGGAGTTGCTTTTGAATGATAAAATAGGACTTTTAAAGTAAGGCTTCACAAGTTCAAACTTCTCTTAAAAATAATATTTCATGATTTTTTCCTCTTCCTTGCCTACCTGTATTTTCTTTCTTTTTTCTAAACGGAACACATCTTACCTTTGCATTAATAAGATACAATTATAATCTTCATTTTTAAAGAAGACTTCGGTATCTTGACAAGGTCATTCTAACACAGAAGCTTTTTTAAAAATTACAAACAGGTGTATAGAATGGATATTTCTTGCTTTTTTTTTTTTTTAAGATTTTATTTCTAAGTAATCTCTACACCCAATGTGGGGCCTGAACTCACAGCCCTGAGATCAAGAGTCCCATGCTCTACTGACTGAACCAGCCAGGTGCCCCTAGAATGGATATTTCTGACCCCGACACTGCTGACTTGATCTTGTTCTTAAACCTCATTCCTTCTCTGAGTATCTTATTGTCCGTGACCGCTAGACCATCCTGGAAGCCTCACCCCACCCGCAATCTTTCTCTTTGGATAGTTCAGAGATGGAATAAGTAAGGCTCAGGGACAAGATAGGAGAATGGATGAGATGCAGGAGTGGGGTGAGCCCAGAGCTGGGCCAAGTACAAAAATGTATCCAATAAGCACCAATGGAGCACTTCTTGTGCCAGGATCTGGACAAGGAAGGGATGATGAGGGCCAAGGGTGCAGAAAGAGAGGCTCAAGATAAGGTGAATGTGACTATGGTCAAGACGGCTCATGTGTACGCAGTGAAAATGATTCCCTTATTCCTTAGTAATGAGACTCAGGTTGTTATTTGGAGCACCAGGGTACCCAGCCAGAAGACTCCATTTGCAAACCATCCCCCCCCCCCGCCCCCACCAACCTGTAGCTTAATGAGGTCATGTGATTCAGTTCTTCTGGCTCAGGTATAAAGTCCCATTGGATAGGACTTCCAGGGAAAGCTCTTTTTTGCCTTCCTCCTCTTTCCCTCTTCCTGCTGCCTAGAAAGAGCACGAGGGTTGGCGCCCCAGCAGCCATCTGTAGCTATGAAGAAGCTTTGAGAATGCAAACCAGCGCTAACAAGCATAGACACGGAGCACGGGGGCCGCCCTGGGCTGCCAACCTTTTGAGTTTTTCTGAGGAGGAAATAAAACTTTTATCTCATTTAAGCCGCTGCCTCCTATCTTGAACTTTCCATCATAAGGAGCCAGATGTCCTTTCAGTTGATAAGTGACATCAGTCACTTTTGTTTTTCAGCTTATAAGCTATAAAATGCTTAGGTTCAGATAAGCTCACAGCAGAGACATAGTGAGTCACACAGTGGAATTTCAAATGACAAAAATAATGCAGTTTGGGGGCACATGGGTGACTCAGTTGGTTGGGCATCCGACTCTTGATTTCAACTCAGGTCACGATTTCACGGTTCATGAGATCGAGCCCCAAGTCCAGCTCTAAGCTGACAGTACGGAGTGTGCTTGGGATTCTCTGTCTTCCTCTCTCTCTGCCCCTCCCCCACTCTCTCTCAAAATAAATAAATAAACTTAAAAATAATAATAACGCAATTTAGCAGTAAGTTTGAGGTCCTTAGGTCAAGAGAAAACAATCCACGGATTGGAGGAATACAGTGCCTCACAAGCAATGGAGCATTCTTCCTGAGAGACTTTGAGCGAGAGTGAGTTTTATTGAGCATCGGAAGCAGCAATGTGTAAAAGGGCACGAGGGGGTGGGAGGTTAGCTGGGAGGCTGGGCATCCCCTTCTAAGGCTAGCAGGTCTTGTTTTCTAGGGTAAGGTAAGTTAGCCAAGGCTGAGTTGGAGGATTGTGATTTGTGTGAGAACTCCTGGACAGATGTTTCCCGTAATTTACAATTAGATTTGTGATGTGGGCTGGTCCAGGGGGCAGCCTCCATTTCCTGGGTCCCAGTATATGAATTACCTTTATCAGGAGATTTCAAATGCTATATAAGACCAAAACTTTATGATAACTTAGTAATTGTTTTAAGTGGCTGATATGCCCATCAATTCTGAAACCACTTACATGCCGGCTAGCATATGCTTTCTTATGGGGGCAATGAACTTTTTCAGGTATATGCATATTTTCCCTCTAACTAAATGAATAAACTTGAGGAAAGAGATCAATCTTAAAACATAAGTTGATGTATTTTGACTTCTAGCCTACAAATTTCTCACCTACTAACATTAATGAGTTAAGGTTTTAAAAAAGTTAAAGTTTATTGTAAGCATCCATTTTAAATAAAGACACGGTATTTTAGTTAAAAACATTAAAGTGACATTAAATAGGATTAAACAGGGTTGCTGGTATGTATGACAAATAACTTTGCAATCCCTCACGGTAAACAAAGAATATACCTGTCTATTGTTAAACCTCAAGGAGCAAACGATTAATTTTAAAAACTAAACATAAGATTAAGTTGTGTCTACTTTTTCTTAGAATTTTTACCATTCACATCAATCAGAAGAAATAATGGGAGAATATGGCAACAAGAAAAGAACGTAAATGACATACCATAAAATAGCAACAACAGCAAACAAAAATAATAAAAAACAGAAGACGTAGGAATGAATTCACTACGATATTTGCCCTTTTTAAAACTTTAAAATGGGAAGTTGTGGGGAACACAAGAAATAAATGGAGAAAAACATGAATGAATGTCCATTCATGAATGAACATGAATGGATAGATAGGCTCAACATCAGAAATAGGTCACTTTTTCCTAAATTAATCTATACATTTCTATCTTCCCAATAAAAATGATGTTGGCAGAAATTTCAATCGAGGGAATAGGAAACTAGACAAAACTGATTATAAAATTCACGTGGACAAATAACAAGAAGGGGAGGCCAGAATTTTTTGGAAAGAGAACTCTGATCTCAGAAGCTAAGCAGGGTCAGGCCTTCTATGGCCATAAACCCTGACCATTTCCAATCTCATCTGAAAGAGATGAGAATTAAGGGGAAATTAGTCCTACCAGACAGTGAAACATATTGTGAAGTGACAGTCATTAAAAGAGAATGGTATAGGTGCGAAGAGAAATTAATTATTAAATAAATGATACTGGAAAAATGGGTAGCCATTTGGATGGGGGAAAAAAAAGTTGTATCCCTACCTCATACCTTACCCTACTCTAGGTTCCTAATGTAAAAAACAAAACTGGGGTGTCTGCGTGGCTCAGACAGTTAAGCATATGACTTTCGATTTCAGCTCAGGTCACGAGCTCATGGCTGGTTAGTTCAAGCCGCTGTGTTCTGTGCTGCTGGTGCGGAGCCTACTTGAGATTCTCTCTCTCTCCCTCTCTTTCTGCCCCTCCCCCTCCCCACACACACGTATGCTCTCTCAAAATAAAGAAACTTAAAAAAACAAAACAAAACCAAAATCATAAAAGCACTATAACAAACCATGGGATTGATTTTTGACAAAGGTACCAGGACAGCCCACTGTGGAAAGAACAGTCTTTCCAACAAATGGTACCACAATGACCAGGTATCAACATGCAAAAGAATGAAATTGGACTTCTACCTCACACCATATA
Source organism: Lynx canadensis (assembly GCF_007474595.2). NCBI lineage: Eukaryota > Metazoa > Chordata > Mammalia > Carnivora > Felidae > Lynx > Lynx canadensis. Next base: position 5,093,558 of record NC_044307.1, on the reverse strand, counting down.
CAAAAATTAAATCAAAATGGATCAAAAACTGAAACGTCAGAGCTAAAATTATAAACTCACTAGAAGGAAACACAGGGGTAAATCTTTGTGACCTTGGGTTAAACAAAGGTTTCTTATTACGACAGCAAAATAAAAACAACAAAAGAAAAAAATAGATAAAATGGACATCATAATTTAAAATCTGGGATTGAAAAGACACCAACAAAAAAGTGAAAAGACAACCCATTTTATGGAATGAAAATTTTTGTAAATCACATAATATATTATCTTATTATTAGATATCTATATCTAGAATACATAAAGAACTGTTACAGCTCAATAATAAAAAGACAAATAATTTTTCAAATAGGCAAGGGTCTGAACAGACAGTTGTCCAAAGAAAATATACAAGCGGCCAATAAGCACATGAAACATGCTTAGCATCATTAGCTATCAGGGAAATGCAAATCCAAAGGACAAGAAGATACTACTTCACACCCACTAGCACAGCTAATATCCAAAAGGCAAACAATGAAAAATGTTGCTGAGGATATGGAGAGAGTGAAACCTACATACACTGCTGGTAGAAATGTAAAATGACGCAGCCACTCTAGAAAACAGTTGGTCAGTTCCTCAAACAGTTAAACACACTTACCATGTAAGCCAGCATTTCTACTCCTATGTATATATCCAAGAGAAATGAAAACCTATGTCCACTTAAAAATCTGTACATGCGTGTCCACAGAAGCATTATTCACAATAGTCAAAAAGCAGAAACAACCCAAATGTTCACCAACTGAAAAATGGATAACATAATGTGACATAGCAGTTAGTGGAATATTATTCATCAATAAAAAGAAATGAAGTAATGACCCATACTATAAGGTAGATGAATCTTGATAACATTATGCTAAAAAATGAAAATATTATGCTACATGAAAGAGCCAATCAGAAATGACCACAAATGATGCAATTCCATTTATATGGAACACAGACAGAAAGCAAATCACCGGTGGCTTAGACTGGGGAAGAGTGGAATAAAATGGTGAGTGAATTTGGATGTGCACAGGATTTCCTCTGAGGTAATGAAGAAGTTCTAAAATAGACTATGCTGTGGGGCGCCTGGGTGGCTCAGTCGGTTGAGCGTCCAACTTCAGCTCAGGTCATGATCTCACAGTTCGTGGGTTCGAGCCCTGTGTCGGGCTCTGTGCTGACAGCTGGGAGCCTGGAGCCTGCTTTGGATTCTGTGTCTCCCTCTCTCTCTGCCCCTCCCCACTCGTGCTCTGTCTCTGTCTCTGTCTCTCAAAACTAAATAAATGTTAAAAATAAATTTAAATAAATAAATAAATTAGACTATGCTGAAGGTTGCACACCTGTGTGACTACACAGTCACTGAATTGTACAGTCTAAATTGGCGAATTGTATGCTTATATGAACTATATCCCAATAAAGCTGTTTATTTTTGAGAGAGAGAGAGCCCAAATGGGGGAGGGCCTTTGAGAGAAGGGAACAGAGGATCTGAAGCAGGCTCTGTGCTGACAGCAGAGAGCCCGACACAGAGCTTGAACTCACAAATGAACCGTGAGATCATGACCTGACCAGAAGTCGAATGCTGAACCGATTGAGCCACCCAGGTGCCCCAAATCTGTTTTGTTTTGTTTTTTTAAAGAAAAGAAACAGGGGCGCCTGGGTGGCTCAGTCGGTTCAGCGTCTGACTTCAGCTCAGGTCATGATCTCGCAGTTCGTGGGTTTGAGCCCTGCGTTGGGCTCTGTGCTGACAGCTCAGAGCCTGGAACCTGCTTCGGATTCTGTGTCTCCCTCTCTCTCTGCCCCTCGCCCGCTCACACTCTGTCTCTCTCTCTCAAAAATAAACAAACATAAAAAAATTTTTGAAAGAAAAGAAACTATGGGAGAATATAATCTCTGAGTGAGGAAGACCTAGGCATGTGAATTCAGAACTCACAACAGAAAAAAAAATAGGAACTGTATTCATTAATAAAAGATACGGATAAATAAAAATTTTCATAGAAGCATCACCATAAAGTCAAAGTGTCAACAACAAAGTGGAAAAAATAGTTACAACTCTCATCACAAAGAAATAATTTCCCTAATAAACAAGAATGCCTTCAAATCAATAGCCATCCAATAGAAAAAGTCTATCAATAGACAGAACACGGAAAATATAAATGCATTTTAAAGACCCCAAAAGATGCTCAAAGTCAGTAATAAAAAGGGGAACACAAATTAAAACTAACATAGCATGTTTTCACCTACGAGATGGTCATATACGGAAAAAACGTCCTACTCTCCTGTGTTGAGAATATGGCTACGTGGGCATTCTCAGTCCTTCTAATGTCATGAGTCTAAGTTGGTACGGTCTCTGTGGAGGGCAGGTGGCACTATCCACTTCCAGTGACCCCACTGCAGGGAATTTACTTGGCAGACATGCCTGGGCACTTACGAAATCATGAGCACACTAGGTTGCTCCTGGGCACAATACTGGTTATCAGCAAACTTCTGTGAGCAGGGAACTGGTTCAATAAATTCCAATCTTGCCCTATCTTGAAATACCCCACATTTGTGAAGAAGAAAGAGAAAGCTCGTTGCACGCTGCTATATAGCAAGACCTATTGTTAGGTGAAGAAAGAAAATGCAAAATAGTGATTTTGGTATTTACTATTTGTTCAAAAATGGAATAGGGTGGGGGAGGAATATAAATATGAACTTGCTTGAGAATGAATTACCTCTGGAAGAATATACAAGAAGTCATTAATATTTTTTATGACTAGGGAGAGGGCAGGAACAGAGATCTGTTTTTTTTTTTTTTAAGCAAATAGCCTTTTGTACCTATTGAGTCATGTGAACGTCTTCAATATTTTATAAATAAATAAATTTAATGTGATGCTCGGTCACTGGAGGCTGAGATCCACTCAGCACCAAGAGCCTCAGTAAATCACAACAGCGATAGACATTCAGGAAATGCATGTAACACAGAGGGACAGGGATGAACAAGGCAGCCAGACTTAGCAAAGACGCAAACAACATTCCCGATTAAATGTGAATTTCAGACAATCACTATTTTTTTTACTGTACGATATTTGGCACATATTCACACTGTACTTTATCAGGCAACCCTAACTAGGAGGAAATAAATGCCCAGGCTGCCCTGGGAAGCTAATTAGCAACACAACTAGTGTATGTCTCTCCCCAGAAGGAGGTCTACACACACCAACGCTAGAGAAAAGGGGTGGACATTTATTCTTCAGTCATGGAAGTGACAGCCTGACCTAGTCATTATGCTGAATCCCTACCGATGTGTGAAATCACTTCGTTTATGAAGAAAGGACACGAGGAGTTACCATCATTCTTCACCATTCAAGTGAATGAAAGAACCAAAGGGAGGGAAAGACTTAGGAAACAAGTCTGTGAGAAAAGGGAACGTTTTCGTATTTTAATTTTCAACTCAATCCCAATTTCGAAGAGATACAATGACCACGGTTCTCAAAGGCAGCTGACAGCTCTCATCTCAGCTGGAGCTGCAGGTCTGAAAAAAGTCAAATCCTGTGTGTGACAGCCAGAACCCAGCATGTCTGATGGCTATTTCTTGAGTGTGTTGGGTTTCGCTTAAGGTTTGCCCAGAGATACCCTGTGAAGAACAGGAGGTATCTATTGTTCATATAGTTCTCCTTCCTCTTCCCTGCCGTGGAGTCCACTTTCGATCCTGGGAAATGTCACCGCATTAGCCGTCACCGAAGAACTCGGGTCAAGTAAGAGCAGCCCCACTGGCCCAGCGGCAGGACCCCCAGGACTGGGATGGGTCATGTACATGTCACACAGGTTGGCTCAGGTGACAACAAGTCATCCCTGGACAGGACAGCAAATTCTCCTTGGCCTCCTCCTCCCTGTCCTCTTTCTGACATCCACCAAGCTCCCCACGCTGCCTCCCCTACCCTGCCGATATCTGCCTCAGAAGCCTGTTGTAAGATGTGTTCCTCAGCTTCCCAAACACAGCCTCCGAGCTGAAGTCATTGGGAGATGTCCCAGAACTACATTATCACAAGTATAACACTGTATGAAAAATTCAGTTAACACTGTAGAAAGTACCATTTATTTCATAATGTTCCCAACATCGTACCTGCATTATTTTTAGTGCTCTGACCCCCCGTTACATTATTATCATCTCCATTTCACAGATGATGAAACTGAGGCTCAGAAATATTAAGATGTCAGCAAAACTAAAAGGCCACCAACAGAATGGGAGAAGAGATTTGCAAACGACATATCAGATAAAGGGTTAGTATCCAAAATCTATAAAGAACTTATCAAACTCAACACCCAAAAAACAAATAATCCAGTGAAGAAATGGGCAAAAGACATGAATAGACACTTCTCCAAAGAAGACATCCAGATAGCCAACCGACACATGAAAAAATGCTCAACATCATCCATCATCAGGGAAATACAAATAAAAACCACAATGAGATACGACCTTTCACCTGTCAGAATGACTAACATTAACAACTCAGGCAACAACAGATGTTGGCGAGGATGCAGAGAGAGAGGATCTCTTTTGAATTGTTGGTGGGAATGCAAGCTGGTGCAGCCACTCTGGAAAACAGTATGGAGGTTCCTCAAAAAACTAAAAATAGAACTACCCTACGACCCAGCAATTGCACTATTAGATATGTATCCAAGGAACACAGGAATGCTGTTTTGAAGGGGCACATGCACCCCAATGTTTATAGAAGCACTATCCACAATAGCCAAAGTATGGAAAGAGCCCAAATGTCCATCGATGAATGAATGGATAAAGAAGATGTGGCATATATATATATATATATATATATAATGGAGTATTACTTGGCAATCAAAAAGAATGAAATCTTGCCATTTGCAACTACGTGGATGGAAGTGGAGGGTATTATGCTAAGCGAAATTAGTCAGAGAAAGACAAATATCATAGGACTTCACTCATATGAGGACTTTAAGACAGAGAACAGATGAACACAGGGAAGGGAAGCAAATATAAAAACACGGAGGGGGAAAAAACATGAGAGATTCTTAAATATGGAGAACAGAGGGTTACTGGAGGGGTTGTGGGAAAAGGAAATGGGCGGGAAGGGAAATGGGCTAACTGGGTAAGGGGCATTAAGGAATCTACTCCTGAAATCATTGTTGCACTATATGATAACTAACTTGGATACAGATTTAAAAAATAAAATTAAAATTAAATTTTTAATTCACAAAAAAGAAATATTAAGATGTCCAAGAATTAGAACCCAATGCAAGTGTGTCTGATACCAGAGAATATGTTCCTTCCACTACTGTGTGATGCCTTATGTTTCTCTCTGAACCTAAAAAAACGTTATTGAGATTTCCCATAATTTATGAAAGCAATAAATGTTTATAATAGAAAATCTAAGGAACTAGGTATAGCAGAATGAATGAGTTCTCTCCCCATCACTTGCTCTCTGCCAAGTGACCTCACGATGCCATCATCACTTGGCATCCCAAAGCCCAGTTCCCATGCATCACATTGTAAATGACAAGGGCAGGGACTTGGGATTGGTTGTGGTGCTAACCCCCTGGAAACTAGAAGAGAGGTTAGTACATGGGAGGAGCTCAGATTTATTGAAAGAATGGATACATGAATCAACGAATGGTAAATCTCTCCTTGAGTAAGAGTTAACTGCGATACATAACTTTAAAATTCAAATTATTATAGATTTTTAACATTAACTTAACTATTTCACATTACACATCTTTTTAATTTTGATTTTTATTGGCATACATGCAAAATGATACATGTACATTGCAGCACTATTAATAGTAACAAAAGGTTGGAAACACCCCAAATTACAATGTCAACTGACAGAAGACAATAATTTAACATATTATGATTTACCCAGGTAATGGAATTACTATGCAGCTTTAAAACAGAATTTTACATACACACTTATATGCAATATATATATACGCTACATGGATACATACATGTATATACGCTATATATGCATATATAACATATTATATAGTACATATGCATAGACACGTGCATATATGCATATATGTATACACTGTATAATACACATATACTAGATGCAAATATACATAAAATATATATATACAGGGATGCATATACACACACACTAACCTATATGTTATACACACACTGGTATTATTCAAAGATCTTTAGATATGAAATGAAAAAAGCAAGCAAAGTCAGTGTGTATCATACGGCACCTTTGTGAAGAAGACAGGATTCCTACTAGCTTCTACTGGCAAAAAGAAATCACGGACACATACGAAATAAAGAGAAGTGGCATCTGTGAAGGGCGGGAAAAGGAAACGGAGCAGGGAGGAGACGGAGCATACTTCTACACAGAGTATGCTTACATACACTTTTAATCTAGATCATAGGGTGTTACCTCTTACTGCTTTTTCAGTTAGTCAGTTTTCGAGGCAACGGCCCTACAAAGCAGCCCCCTCCCCATCGCCAAGGCTGGAGGTGCAACCGGCCATTTTGAACACTGCGGCGTTTCTTCCTGGTATTTGCCTTCACCCTTTAAATCTCAGTTTTTATCATTATTTCTTGAGTCTTCCATTTCAAATGATCTTTTTCATCTTTACACTGGTGCACATGCACTTTTATATTCAGTGTAGCAGAGAGGGAGTCCTTCTTCACACAAGAAAGAATATGATAAAAAATACACGTTTCTCCTATAAATCTCATGAACAACTTCTAAGCACAGCAGTGCTTTCTAGGAGGACCAGAAGTCCAAGAAAAGCACGGTCAACATGAAGAGTTTCCAGACTCCTCCACAGATGACATTATTTGCTGTATGGTTAATGACCCTGTGTCTCATGCTGTATTATATGCTTTTGAAAAACTGTTCAGATACAAGGCTTTACAAAATTTGGCATGAAAATTGAGGACTTTTTTTTAAATGTTATTTATTTTTCAGAGAGAGAGAGAGAGAGAGAGCAGGGGAGGGGCAGAGACAGAGAGGGAGACACAGAATCCAAAGCAGGCTCCATGGTCTGAGCTGTCAGCACAGAGCCCGACACGGGGCTCGAACCCATGAGCTGCGAGATCATGACCTGAGCTGAAGTCAGATGCTTAATGGACTGGGCCACCCAGGCGCCCCAAGGATATTTTTTAAATCGTATCAATTAATATAAAAGATCAACATGATCTTCCCAAGGTATTCTTAAAAATTCATTATATTCAAACACCACAAAAGCTCAATTTATCTTGATGCTTTTAAGATGGATACTTTATAATTTCTTACTGCAGTGGATTTAAAAAAATTTTTTTTAATGTTCATTTCCGAGAGAGAGAGAGACAGAGAGAGAGAGAGCACGTACGCAAGTCAGGGAGCAGCAGAGAGAAAGACGGAGACTGAGGATGAGAAGTGGGTTCTGCATTGACAGCAGTGAGCCCAACGTGGGGCTTTAACTTAAGAACCTTGAGATCATGACCTGAGCTGAAGTCAGACGCTTAACAGACTGAGCCACCTGGGCACCCCTGCAATGGATTTTTAATAAGGTGATTTATGTCAGCTTATTTTCTAAAAGCCCATACATGCAAAGTAGACTTTTAAAATAACTTTTATTTTCCATGTGTTTAATTTATCATCACTATGTAAATATTCTTCATGAACGAACTACATATAGTAATTGTACATCCTTCTTTTAAAAACTTTTGTCCTTCTGTGGTTAATAAATGTCTTGGTTGCTTTAGTTTACTTTTGTTTTCAATTTTTTTTTAACATTTATTCATTTTTGAGAGACAGAGAGTGAGCGCAAGCGGGGGAGGGGCAGAGAGGGAGGGAGACACAGAATCTGAAGCAGGCTCCAGGCTCTGAGCTGTCAGCACAGAACCCGATGTGGGACTTGAACTCACAACCTACAAGATCATGACCTGAACCAAAGTCGACGCTTAACCGGCTGAGCCATCCAGGCGCTCCCGTTTAGTTTCCTATATACCTGTCACTTATCCTTTCCCAAACATGATGACAAAGGTGCAAAATGTTTTGTAGTCAGTGAAACTCATCATTCATATTATGAAGAAATAAAATGTCAAACTAAAAACAAACTTAAATCACAGGGGATAAGACGAAGGGATGGTCAAGCAAAGATATTTAAACAGATGAATAAAAAACCCAGTTTTCTGGGAATGCAAGCTGGTGCAGCCACTCTGGAAAACAGTATGGAGGTTCCTCAAAAAACTAAAAACAGAACTACCCTACGACCCAGCAATTGCACTACTAGGTATTTATCCATGGGGTACAGGTGTGCTGTTTCGAAGGGACACATGCACCCCTATGTTTATAGCAGCACTAGCAGCAATAGCCAAAGTATGGAAAGAGCCCAAATGTCCATCGATGGATGAATGGATAAAGAAGATGTGGTATACAATGGAGTCTTACTCGGCAATCAAAAAGAATGAAATCTTGCCATTTGCAGCTACGTGGATGGAACTGGAGGGTATTATGCTAAGAGAAATGAGTCAGAGAAAGACAAATATCATAGGACTTCACTCATATGAGGACTTTTAGAGGCAAAACAGATGAACATAAGGGAAGGGAAACAAAAATAATATAAAAACAGGGAGGGAACAAAACAGAAGAGATTCATAAATATGGAGAACAAACAGGGTTATTGGAGGGGTTGTGGGAGGGGGGACAGGCTAAATGGGTAAGGGGCATTAAGGAATCTACTCCTGAAATCATTGTTTCACTAAATGCTAACTTATTTGGATGTAAATTTAAAAAAATAAAAAGTTAAATTAAAAAAAAGTTTCCTATCATTTCATCTAAAAAATTGATATTTTAATAGCATAAAGTAGGAGAGATATAATCTCATAACAAAGAACAACCTTTCAAAGTGAATAAATTTAGTGTTGTTATTAGTTAAAACTACATTATTAATCAATTGAAATCCCAAATGTCCCATATTAAGGTATGATTATTATTATAATATTCATGTATTACCATGTAGTTAACGACACAATATTACATGAAAGATGCAGACTGTGAACAGAAAATATATGTATGGAAAAAGTCTGGATCTCTGTGCCTAGCCAAAAGGCAGCACAGTAAACTATTGAGGTTGCTGGGGAAAATATAATACAATATGACACATTTTTATTTATTTTTAAGTTTATTGATCTAATTTGAGAGAACAAGACTGAGCAGGGGAGGGGCGGAGAGAGAATCCCAAGCAGACTCCACACGTCCATGGGGCTGGATCTCACGCACTGTGAGATCATGACCTGAGCTGAGATCAAGAGCTGGACGCTTAACCAACTGACCCACCCAGGCCCAACACCCTTTTGAATACATAGCTGCACTCACAGAGAATGAGCCCTAAACCAAACAGGCAGCTGCAAAGCAGAGTGGGAAGCCAATGCTTTTGCAGCAGCTGTCAGAGATATCGCAGATTTCTAGAACCCAGCGGGAGACCTGAGTTTAATAATGCAAAGAAGGCACAGGTCAGAGCCGTGGGCCCGGTCAAGTCTGGGGGTTGGAAACAAAGTGCTAATGGAACCAGGAACCTTTGAGAGAGATCCCTGACGTGGGGGGGTTGGAGAGGTGAGTGAGAAAGAAAAAAAAAATCTGGCCAAGTGAAGAAAAAAATTCTCCCCCAAGAATTAGCAAATGCAGGTTTGGGCTCAACTTTTCATTGCCAAGTCGGGTCCCTGAAGGGGAGAAATTAACTTAAAGTGGTCCTGGCTTGGTGCTGACCATGGGTACTGGCAGAGGCAATTATAAATCTTTTCTGGAAGAGCTCTCCTTAACTCCCAGAGAGAACCCACACAAACCTGAACTTAGAAGTCAAGTTCATCACAAAACACACAGGCACCCTCAAGAGAGGCAACAGAAAAGACCAGAGAATTAGGTTCCTAAGATTTTCAGATAACGGAATTCTGGGATACAAAAAATGTAAAATAAGATGTTTAAAATGTTTAAGGAGGGGCGCCTGGGGGGCTCAGGCGGTTGAGCGTCCAACTTCGGCTCAGGTCATGACCTCACAGTTTGTGAGTTCGAGCCCCACGTCGGGCTCTGTGCTGACAGCTCAGAGCCTGGAGCCCGCTTCGGATTCTGTGCCTCCCTCTCTCTCTGCCTCTCCCCTGTTCATGCTCTGTCTCTGTCTCTCTCTCAAGAATAAATACATATTTTAAAAAATTGAAAAAATAAAATAAAATAAATAAAATGTTTAAGGAAACTAAATCAATAATAAGGTATAAGGTTTGTACAACAACAAGAAGCCCCAGACAAATTTGAAAAATAGCGAAGCACAAATTCTAAAAATAAGAAAACATCGCTTTTGCTATCAACAATTCAACAGATGGGGTGGGGGGGGGGTGCCTGGCTGGCTCTGTTGGTAAAGCAGCAGGTGACTCTTGGTCTTGGGGTCATGAGTTCCAGCCCCACACTGGAGGTAGAGTTTACAAAAAACTCAATTGACTGGTTAACTCGAAGATTAGACATTGCTGAAGAATTAAGGAACTTAGAAGGTCAGGCTCCAGCAAAGACTTCAAGAGAATGAATCTTGAGCGGCATCTGAAAGAAGAGGAAATGAATGGGAACACTTTGAGGAGGGAACGCCCCTGCATTCCAGGGACAGCAAGGAGGCCAGCCTGGAGGGAGGGGAAGAGCAGGAACAAGAGTTTAGGGAGGCAGGGGAGGCCACACTGTAGTTTGTAGATCAATGTAAGGGGTCCCTGGCTTTTCCTCTGAGCCAGCAAGTGCTGCAGGATCGGCTCCCGCAGCTGCCATGTCGAAGAGTGTGACAGGGTCGAGGGCATAAGCAGAGGGACAAGGTGAGAGGGCCTGCGGTGATCCAGGTGGATGGGGTCTTGAGGCAAGGTGGTGGCAGTGCAGGTCCTGAGGACTCAGGGCCCACAGCATTAGCTACTGGATAGGGGGGAGGGTAGGAGGTGGAGGCCAGAGGCCACGATGACCGAGCAACTGGGAGAATGACGTTGCCATGACCCCAAATAATGCAAGACATCGAATCCGAGTGGGGTTGCCGGAGCAGGGCACGGGACAGATCCATCCGGAGCTCAGAGGACAAGGAAGCTGGACGGTCACGACCGTAGAGCTGATGCTCAAAGCCACAAGCCTCGTTAACAGCACCGAGGGCATGTCACTACAGTAGTCCCCCCGTTATTCGCGGTGGGTACATTCCAAGACCCCCCTCCTTGGATGCCTGAAACCTCAGACAGTGCCAAACCCTACAAACACTGTTTTCTCCTACGCATGCACATTATAAAGTTTAATTTATAAATCGGGCACATTAAGAGATTAACGACAACTAACTAGTAAAACAGGACAATTATAACAATACACCGTAATGAAAGTTGGGTGAATGTGATCTCTCCCGCAAAACATCTTCTGTGCAGTCCTCACCTTCACCTTCTCCTTGTGATGGCGTGAGACGATAACATGCCACACGGTGGGATGAGGCCTGGTGAATGGCGCTGGCATTGTGACATGCCGTTCGGCCACTCCCGGCCTTCTGAGGTCACAAGGAGGGGCGCTTGCCTCTGGAACAGGAGGACTGAAACCACAGACAGTGCAACTGCGAAGGGTGGGGTGGGAACCGCAGCAGGAAGAAAAGAGAGGGGAGAACTGCCCCAGCGATGAACTTGAACGCCAGAGAAGGGATGTGTGCGAGCAGAGGGACGCCAGGGCCTCAAACAATGCCACAAACAACATTTCTACACTGTCGGATGGACCTGCGGGAACACCTTAATGTGCGGTAGCGGTGGGGGGGACTTAAACTAATGCCACACGGTGCTGTCAGCACAGTGCAGTTCACACAGCAGCCGCTTCAGCCGGGCAAACCCAACATAGCTCCGGCCTGAGTAAAAGTACCAACTGACTGAAAAGACCATTAAGTGGATTCCAGTCACTGCTACTTTTTTTTTTTAAGTTTATTTATTTATTTTGAGGGAGGGATGCAGAGAGCGAGTGAGAGAGAGAGAGAGAGAGAGAGAGAGAGAGAGAGAGAATCCTAAGCAGGCTCTGTGTTGCCAGCTCAGAGCCCTATGCAGAGTTTGAACTCATGCACCATGAGATCATCACCGAGCTGAAGTCAAGAGTCAGATGCTCAACCGACTGAGCCACCCAGGCGCCCCCAAATGCTGCTGATTCAAACACTGCCAGATTAAGTGGTTTAAAACCCTGTTCTGTGTTTCCCCTGATTAATAACATACCACTGTGTGTGTGGGGGGGGGGGGTAGCAATTTATTTTCAGTCTGTTTTTTCCACGTTGTGGTGGGGAGTAGCAGAGTCGAACTTCTTGAACTCCACATTCGGACATGCAAAGATCCGCAATTCTACACGAGACTTTAAAAAAAAAAAACCAATCATTTGTGCAACCAGGGCTCCAGCGTTCCAGAGCTTGGTTTGAATCTTAGCTACTTAGATTCCAAATATGACGGCCTGTTGAGTTTGACCCTGAAGGAAAGGCTGACAATGCAGAATGGTGTTTTGCTTTTCCTATCCTCAACCTATCCCTGCGGAACTCCCAGCCTTACGCCTGTCCATGCAAAGGACTCACTTCCCACTGCCACCTCTCTCTGGTATTTTATCTCACAGCAAGAGACAGACACAATATGACACCAGCCAGATCTCACACATGATCTTGAGAAGAATAGAGTTATGCTTCTCTCTCCCACAGGGGCTCTCACTAGGGTCCTCCTCAGCCCCTCCAGCAATTCCTTTGGGTTTCTCTAAATCCAAGCTTCTAGGAAAGGTGTTGGCTATGATTACTGTTGTTGTTTTAATTGTTTTTTAATGTTTTTATTTATTTTTGAGACAAAGAGAGACAGAGCATGAGCAGGGGAGGGGCAGAGAGAGAGGGAGACACAGAATCCGAAACAGGCTCCAGGCTCCGAGCTGTCAGCATAGAACCTGACACGGGGCTCAAACTCATGGACTGTGAGATCATGACCTGAGCCGAAGTCAAACGCTTAACCGACAGAGCCACACAGGCGCCCCATGTGATTACTGTTTAAGCCTTATGGCCTTGTTTCTGGGGATGCTAGGTTCCTTTGAGGAAAATTGGCTTTCCAGAGAAATGATGAATCTCATACCATATGCAAAATAAATTTTAGATGAGTTAAAGACCTAACTGTGAAACACAAAGTTTTAAGATTATTAAAAGAAATTCTAACAGAAATATCTTTATAATTTCTAGTTGCGAATAGTTTTATTAACAAGACCCAAAAAGTAAAAAAGTGTAAAGAATATATAAATGACTATAGAAAAATGTATTCATCCTCAAATATTTATTGATTCCTCAACCTGATAAACAGAATCTGTGAGGACTCATCACTAACACCATATTCAATGGTGAAAGACTGAAGGTCAGAAACAAGATAAGGATGTCTGCTCTCCCTACTTCTATTCAACACTGTACTGGAGGTTCCAGGTGGGACATTAGTGAGAAAGTAAAATAAAAGCACCCAGATTGGAAAGAAAGAAGTAACACTGTCTCTACTTGCAGATAACACAATCTGGTATATAGAAAATCCTAAGGCATCTACTGGAGAACTACTATTAAAGTTCACCAAGGTTGCAAGATAGAAGATCAATATATGAAAGTCAATTATGTTTCTATAGCAATGAACAAGCAAAAATAAAATTAAGAAAACAATTCTATTTCCAATAGCATTATAATGAATACTTAGTAAGAAATTTAGCAAGGTATAAAATCTGTACAGTGAAAACTACAAAATATTTGAAAGAAATTAAAGAAGATCTGAGTGAATGGAAAGATATGCTCTTTTATAAATCAGAGTACTGAATATGATTAAGATAGCAATATTCCCCAAATAGGTCTACAGATTCAACACAATTCCTGTCAAAATCATGACTTTTCCCCCCCCCCAGAAATTGATTCTAACATTCATACAGAAATGCAAGGTACCCAGAAGACCAAAAAAATCTGGCAAAAAAAGGAACAAAGTTGAAGGATTCACATATCCCAAATTCAAAACTTACTACAAAGCTATAGTAATCAGGACAGTGTGGCCCTGTCATAAAGACAGACAGATAGATCAACGGGATAGAACTGAGAATCTAGAAATAAACCCTTAGATTTATGACCAACTAATGTTCAACAAAGGTGCCAGAACAATTCAATAGGGAAAGAACAGCTTTTTCAAGAAAGGGTTCTGGGAACTCTGGATATTCACACATAAAAGAATGAAGTTGGACCCCTACCTCACACCATATACAAAAATTAACATGAAATGAGTCAAAGACCAAAATAGAAAAACTAAACTTATAAAACTCTTGGAAGAAAACATATATGTGTGTGTGTGTGTGTGTGTGTGTGTGTGTGTGTGTGTGTGTGTGACCTTGAATTAAGCAACGGTTTCTCAGGTATGGGACCAAGAGCAAATGTAACAAAAGGAAAACCAGATAAAATAGACATCACCAAAATGTTAAATACTCATGTTTCAAACCATAGTATTGAGAACATGAAAACGCAAATGACAAATGGGAGGAAATATTTACAGACCATATATCTGATAAAGGACTTCTACCCAGAATTACAACTCAACAATAAAAAGACAAATAGCTAAGTTAAAAAAAATGGGCACAGGATTTGAAGAAACATTCCTCCAAAGATATACAACTGACCAATGAGCCTATGAAAAGATGCTCAGCGTTATTAGTCATTAGAAAAATGCAAACCCATCGCTTCTCGGCCTTTTGGCTAAGATCAGGTGAAAAATGTAAACCCAGCTACAATGAGATACCATTTCACACCCGCCCAGATGGCTATCATCAGACATCTAAAATAAAAAAGGCACTATAACAAGTGTGTAAGATGAGAAGAGATTGGAACCCTTGCACATTGCTAGTGAGGATGTAAAATGGTACAGGCACTTTGGAAGACAGTTTGGGCCATTTCTCAAATGGTCAAGCATAGTTACTAATTCCATTCCTAGATATATACAACTGGAAATATGTATCCACACACAAACCTGTTCACAAATGCTCATAGTAGCATTCCCAGTAGCCAGAAAGTAGAAATAACCCAAATGTACACAACATAAGAACAGATAAACATGTGGTATATCCATATAATGGAATGTTACTCGGCAATAGAGAAGAAATATGTTACCTGCTATGAGACATGGATGAATCTTAACAACACTGTGTCAAGTGAAAAAAAAGCCAATCACAAAAGGCCTCATACATATTGTATGATCCCATTTATACGAAGTGTCAGAATAGGCAAATCCATAAAAATAGACAGTAAATTAGTGGTGCCAGGAACCAACAGGAAGGACTGCTTTGTGGGTAGTGAGCATGAGGTTTTCTTTAATGAGGTGATGAAGATTTCTGAAATTAGGGTGATGTGTGTATATCTGTGAATATACCAAAAACCACTGAATTCGTGGTATATAAGTTATATTTCAATATGGCTGTTATTTAAAAGAAAGTATATTGAGCACCTCCATATGCTATAGCAAGGAACAAAAAGATCCCTTGAGGAGCTTATATTCCAGTGGAAGGTCCAGATAAAGTGTGTCCCAAGATACACAAAGAATTTACAGGTTTGACTGTGCAATCAATCTTGGTAAATTATGCAGAATTATATAGAAAAAGAGAGTTTCTAGGAGGAAAACAGGAGGTTCTTGGAGGCTTCTAACATAAAACTTCTGATTTTCAGGAAGGCAATGAAGGGAATTTCTGGAAATTGCAGATTGAGATCCAGATGCCAAACTCTAGCAACACTGTCCAGTGAGACACTGAACGAATAATTCATGACCACTTCAAAAAGGAGGCAATGACAAACTCGTAAGTGTGGTCTTTTTTTTTATGTTTATTTATTTATTTTGAGAGAGAGAACCCCAAGCAAGTTCTGCGCTGTCAGCACAGAGCCCCACGTGGAGATTGATCCCACAACTGTGAGAACATGACCTGAGCCGAAATCAAGAGTCAGGGGCTTAAAATGACTGAGCCACCCGGGCACCCCCTTTATCTTCTTTTTACTTGGCTATTGTTAAGATGCTGTTAGATCAAAAGAATGCTATAAGCACGATAGGATGACAGGCTATAACAAGATACCCCACGTACGCAATGGAGAAATGCACCATGGGTGAGGTAACAGTGAGAGACAGCTGTCAACTGGAGGTGGTGATTTCCTGTCCAAACTTTCTGCTGATGACTTAGAGCTCAGTCCTGGCCACGGAGGGAACCACAGTGAGAATAAACTGGGAGGGAGGGTGGTTAGGTCTGGGTGAAGCTACGTCTGTCCTTCCGTCTGTCTGTCCTTCTTCCTTCCTTCCTTCCATGAGACATGATCACTGTCTGAGAACAGATCAGGATGAAGGAATAAATGATGCAGTGAGGGAACCACAGCAAAGGGCCTACCTAAGTCATGAGGTGTGGCCCTGGCAGAATTAAGTAATCAACAGGATATATGGCCTAAAAACTGGGGTTTACATCCAGGACCATGGTAATTCTGGTGACTCAGTAACTGGAAAAAGAGGCCACGACTCCAGCAATCTATCTGCTAGTTCCAGTTCAGGGACAAACATCATGGTCTTAAAACTACATATAATTATCTGACAAACCACTGGTTAATTCCCATAGATGATCTGGAAGAGCAACGTTTAATTGTGTAGGTCATGTATATTGACTATTCAAAAATATTAAAGACCACAGATAACAGCATCAAAGTTCACCAGAAGTAATGAAAAAAAAAAAAAACACCCTTATCTAAGAGCGTTCCAAATACAGCTCATACTACATGAACTGAGTAATTGTCTTATCTAAAAGTGAGATGTTCACCACTGTTTCCAGGTTTTGTACCAATTCTAGCACAGGTAGCTGGAAGGCATTAATAACAACTGTAGAAATAAGCAATGAAAACATCACACGGTGGCATCCAGCTTCCTCCTAAAAAGCAATTATTTGTAAAAATCTAAACTTCCTATGTAAATAAATTAGTGAATTTTTGCTTTTACAAAGTCTAACTTGTTTTAGAGTAAGTACTGGTCGCAAATGTCTGCATTTTAATTTTCACTTTTTATTTTTTTGCTTTCAATGCAGTAATTTTTCTAAGTAACCCTGTTTTCCTGTTTCCTAGCCTCAAAGTTCTCTTCTTTAAATTGCTTTAATTTAAGGGGCGCCTGGGTGGCTCAGTTGGTTAGGCGTCTGACCAGCTCAGGTCATCATCTCACGGTTTGTGAGTTCGAGCCCCATATCGAGCTCTGTGCTGATGGCTCAGAGCCTGGAGCCTGCTTCCGATTCTGTGTCTCCCTCTCTCTCTGCCCCTCCCATGCTCATGCTCTGTCTCTTTCTGTCTCTCAATAATAAATAAACGTAAATAAATAAATAAATTGCTTTAATTTTTTTACTTTTTTTGTTTTTAATTTTAGTTTGGAGACAGAGCATGAGCAGGGGAGATGGGCAGAGGGGCAGGTGGGAGGGGAGAGAGAGAGGGAGAGAGAGAGAGAGAGGGAGAGAGAGAGAGAGAGAGAGGGAGGGAGAGAGGGAGAGAATCCCAAGCAGGCTCCGTGTCTGACGCAGGGCCTGACCCCATGACCTGGGGATCATGACCTGAACCAAAATCAAAGGTCAGACGCTCAACTGACTGAGCCACCCAGGCGTCCTTAATATGCTTTCATTTTAATACATCATATTTGATTCATATAAAAAATATGAAACAAAAGGGGCGCCTGGGTGGCGCAGTCGGTTAAGCGTCCGACTTCAGCTAGGTCACGATCTCGCGGTCCGTGAGTTCGAGCCCCACGACGGGCTCTGGGCTGATGGCTCAGAGCCTGGAGCCTGTTTCTGATTCTGTGTCTGTGTCTCCCTCTCT
Source organism: Lynx canadensis (assembly GCF_007474595.2). Taxonomy (NCBI): domain Eukaryota; kingdom Metazoa; phylum Chordata; class Mammalia; order Carnivora; family Felidae; genus Lynx; species Lynx canadensis. The sequence continues at coordinate 5,075,720 of NC_044307.1, read as the reverse complement.
CTCTGCCCCTCGCCCGTTCACGCTCTGTCTCTCTCTGTCCCAAAAATAAATAAACGTTGAAAAAAAAAATTAAAAAAAAATATATGAAACAAAAGCATTCTGCAGGTTCTTGAAAGACTGGCCAGGTCCAGAATGTCTATTTCTACATCCCCATCAGGTACTCATCAAAGTACTTATTCACTTAATACAATCCTTGCATTTTACCACCTGTTTCCTGCGGCTGCTGTAACAAAGTATAACCAACTGGGGGTCTTAAGACAGGAGAAATCCATCCTGTCAGAGTTCTGGAGACCAGGAGTCCGAAATCAAGGTGACAGCAGGGCTGTGCTCCCTCGGAGATGGGGCAGAACCCTCCCCTGTCCCTTCCCAGCTCCCGGTGCTGGCTGGCAAAGTCCCTCCCACCCCTAGACTTACAGCTAGGACACTCCCATCTCTGCCTCTGATGTCACATGGCATTCTGCCTGGGGGCCTCGAGTCCAAATTTCCCTCGTTTATGAGGACATCGGTCACACTGGATTAAGGGCCCATCCTCCTGACCGCATCTTAACTTGATTCCATCTGCAAGGATCCTATTTCCAAATAAGGTCACATTCCACTGGTAGACAGGTAACCACCACATCTTTCTGGGAAGACACCGGTCCAACCTGTAACACCATGCTTTGTATTTTTCAAAAGATGGGCTTTCTAAAACTTGCCACCGTGTCCCGTTACTAACCCCTGGAGTCCCTACAGCAGAGAGCATTTTCTAAGTGTAAAGGTGAAAAAACCCAAATATCTAACGGGGGGAAGAAAGAATACTGGGGGTTTTCTTTCATCTCCTCAGGCCAAGTCAGACCAAGGTGGATCGACAACAAAGGACCTGAGCACGTGAGACATCCATTCCAGAACACGGTCCTTTGTCGCCAGAGGCCGTAGGTGTTGAACGGCGATGCTTTAGCATGGCTGCGACCAGTTCTGAAATACACAGCTGAGATAAGCTATGAAAGGCACGCTTGGCATTGAAACTTGGCTGTCTGTGGCTGCTGCATCATATCTGAGCTAACATTTTTGATCAAGGGAGTAAGTATGACTTTTAAAAATGATATTGCAAAACCCTGAGGAGGAATACGCTAGAAACACTGTCTTGTACGGGTTGTATGTGTGTCCCTGAGCTCCAGCATAATGCCTGGATGGAGGTTGAATGGGCGGAATAAATAATTCTTTAAACATCGTAACAAAAATGTACACCAAAAAAATTATAATCGAATCACAGTGACGCACGACCATTTTTTCTTTCAGGTTCTCCTTCAATGTATTCAATGTGTATACACCTACTTTAGCAGAGTGAAATTAATCTTAACATAGTTCTTATTTTCACTTAACATTCGATCTCCGCGTAATTATTCTCGTTATTTTGCAATATTCCATCAGGTGATTTATTATAATTTACTTCACCATTTCCTTATTGCTAAACAATTAAGACTGTTTCTGATTTTTGACTTCTATCAATAAGGCCGGAGTGAGACGCTTCTGCAGGCTCGGTTGCAGTGTTTCCGTCTGAGGGAAAAGAAAACTGCCCAAAGGGGTCAAATGCATTTCTGGGCAGCATTTTCCTACAGGTGGTACCCACAGGCCGGCCCTTCTGTGGTTTACGGGCTAACAAAATGGAGTCGGCAAACTCCTGCTTTCTGACCCCGTGAGCTCAAGCCAAGTCCCAGCAGTTTCTGTTTCGCCTGAGGCTGCCAGCGGAGGTGGTGGCTTCTTTGTTTCGGTCCTCTCCCTTACCCTCCAGTCAGTCACGGTGACAAAACCCGTCTCTGCCGAGGCGGCCTGCCTTCAACCCCAGGGAGGACTGCAGTTCCAGGGGTGTGCCTTGAGCCACCTGCATTCAAGGAACACGGTGATTTCCTGCTCACGCTGGGGGTGACTGGATGAAACAGATAAATGAACAATTCAAGGACATGTAGAAACATTCAGTGACAGGGGATAAGATGGGAGGAAGAAAAGGTAATATTTATTTATGCATATTTAAGGTATATTTACTTATGTACCTACTGGCCAAATGCTAGAGTAAATATTTTCCCATCTTTTCTAAACTGCTGCAAAATTAAGACACTGCCTCACAGCCTCTACACTGCAAATAACCTCCGTTTTCTCCTCCTGGAGACAGTCTTTCTACATTAAGAAGAAAAATTCCATCAGGTAAAGCCTTGAGTATGTATCATGGGGCTTTAAATCATCTCCCTAATTATGGGAATAGCTTAGTTCTCAACTGACTCAGCATTCTATTTCTCTCTGAATTCAATTTCTTCCTAACGGGGTCACCACTGCTACCTAAGTGCTTTGTCCTGTGCTGTAACGATTAAATTAGCACCTTTAGAACACCCGGCAAGGGCAGGCCAGTGACTGTACAGGGAAGCCTCATCAGTGCTAGGTGACAGCCAGGTCCAGCGGCTCAGTGCTTGGCGTGTCGATGAAAGCGAATCTGCGTCGTGCCAAATTCTGAACACAGCTGGTGATGACTGTCGTCCGAGGGCAAGCTGCCCCAAAATGTGCCACTTATTTTTTTATTTTTGAATTTTTAAAAAAATTCTATTCTGTTCTGCTCTATTCTATTCTAGAGATTGAGAGAGAGGGCACGAGCAGGGGCAAGGGGCAGAGGGAAAGAGAGAATCTCAAGCAGGCTCCACACTGGAGATCATGACCTGAGCCGGTACCAAGAGTCAGACGTTCAGCTGACTGAGCCACCCAGGTGACCTGGCCATTTATTTTCAGTGTAAGTTACTCAAGAGACAGCCTACACAACCAAGACCGTCAGACCTTTCTCCATCCACCCGAAAGCAGGAAATAAATGTCCCACGTGAAAGGTCCCCTCTCTGGACCAGGAGGGAGAGAGACAGCCTTATCACCAGAGACGGGGAATTTAGAACCCAGAAGCCTGTATAAACACTCCTTGTTACTTTCTACTCATTTATTACCCCAGCCCAAATTCTGTTTAGGATTCCTTATAATCAAAGCTCCCAGAGTTCAATTTTCTTTGTCCCATCAATTTCTCAAAGATTTACTGTCTCGTTGTCTAAAACGCATAAAACCCGTCTACTTTGGTCATTTCTTTAGGGCTCAATTTCATTATTGGGCCTCCATGTACACATGTAATAAAACTTGGATTTTTTTCACCTGTTAATCTGACTCTTGTCAGTTTAATTCTTAGTCCAGCTGGAAGACCTTGAAGGGTAGAGAATTTTTTCCTTCCCTTCGTTACCGAACTTCTGAATCTGGCAAACCATTCATCAATTCTGAGATTGCCCAATCTTTAAATTCTACTTGTCAGCACGCCTATGATCAGTTAGACAAAAAGTTTTCCTTTAGAACTTAACTTTCTGGGGGAGACTGGCTAGCTCAGTTGGTGGAGGATGAGACAGATCTCAAGGCTGTAAGTTTGAGCCCCATGTTGGGTGTAGAGATTACTTTTTTTTTAATGTTTATTTTTGAGAGAGAGTGAGAGAGAGAGAGAGGGAAGGAGGGGCAGAGAGAGAGGGGGACAAAGGATCTCTGCGCCGACAGCAGAGAGCCTGATGTGGGGCTCGAACTCATGAACCCTGAGATCATGACCTGAGCCAAAGTCTGACGCTTAGCCGACTGAGGCAACCGGGCACTCTGGATGTAGAGATTACTTAAAAAATAAAATACTAAAAAGAAAAAAAGAATTTAACTTTCTGGCATTAAGTAAATAATAGTTCACTTATTTCCCTATGGAAAAGGGAAGAAAGTAGAATATTGTCAGCTATTAATCTATCCTGCTAACAACAAGGAAATAAATGATTTGTAAAATTTATCATCACCATCATCAATATAATAGCCACTTATAATAGTCCTTTTATTCACAGGGCAATTGTATGTATTTCATATTATCTGAGCCTCCCAATAATAATCCAAGGGGCAAGACAGAGACGTATCCCCAACAAGTGCACAGAATATTCTGGCTGAAGTTCTGTAGCTCACCAGTCAGAGGTTAGTTTCCAGTTTCTCCAAAACAAGCCTCCACGTTTCAATGGGTAGAGAATATTGCCCTGATCTTTCTCAATTCCAGCACTCTCTCTTGACAAAGCAGGTGGTGACCTGTTCGGGACCCTCACCCCTCCACCATTGACCTGCCCAAGCCTGGAGAGAGGTGTCGAGAAAAAACAGCTCAGAGAGCACCTTCAGGAGAAGCCAGCCACTGCTCCTGCATCTACAAGGGGCTCTCGGGCACACAGATCCTCACCAGCAAACAAAGGAGACAGTGGGAAATGCAGACAATACATTCAACTAGGGGCCAAGTTTTAAAGAATTTTAAAGAATTTTAAAGAATTTTAAAGAATTTTATAGAATTTTAAAGAATTTTAAAGAATTTTAAAACTTAGCAGTTTTTCAGTACTGTATTCTGTGCTCTCACTTTCTCCACTGGAAGCTGATAAAGTAAAATAAGTTAGAGAAAACCTGTGCCAATAAACACAGAGGATTATCCAGGAATTTACTGCCAACAGACAGAATGCTTCATAATTACAGTATAAAATGACTCCCTATTAGGAGATCAAGAAGAATTAAGGGAAACACAATACTGCGTTGGTTTTTAAACACAGGGAGAGCATCAGTGTGGAATGGGGAGTAGCAGATTCTGTGGGGCTCCGAAGGGCAGATCAGGGAAGAAGTGGAAGAAAATACAGGCAGAGAAAAAGGGACAAACCCCTCCTTTATCAGCTTTCTAGGAATCATACTGGTGAAACAGTGGAAGAGGAGCACAAGAGTTTTCCTCGTCATTAAATCCACCACACCAAGAAGAGAGACACAGACATTAGGGTTAGTACAGCCAGGCTGGAGAAGATTAGCAAACTTCCTAGAAGCAGCAGCATCTCTGAACATGGCAGACAGATACACAGACTGAAAGGCACGAAGGAGAGAGGTCCTGTCCCCAGGGGTCGCCAGAAGCATTACAAAGATGTGACAGAGAATAAATCTTTTTTTTATTTTAAGAGTTTATGGATTTAGTTTGAAAGAGGGAGAGAGAGAGAGAGCATGCACATGAGCAGGAGAGGGGCAGAGAGAGAGGGAGAGAGAGAGAATCTCAAGCAGGCTCCGCGTTGTCAGCACAGAGCCTGACGCAGGGCTGGATCTCACCGACAGTGAGATCGTGACCTGAGCTGAAATCAAGAGTCAGATGCTTAAGTGACTGAGCCACCCAGGTGCCCCCCTCAATATCTTTTTAAACATGATTATGAAGACTGTACAGAGAGAGATGATGGAAGAAATGAGTAAATGGGGGGTGAACTGTGGTTTAACCTGGAAGGGTAACACGTCAAAGATGACAACGTGTTACGTTCACAAAGAAATGGAGTATGAATTAAAACTCAGCAGAATGCTTTAAAGTACTTAATAAGATTCATTTGTACTAAATAAACAAGCAAAAATATCTAAGGATGTTTGGGGAATGAAAAGAAAAAGCAAAGGTAGATTCTAATACTCATTATAAAAAAACATCTAAAATATAAAATTAAAATGACTTTTTCTTATGGCTTACTCAATAACAAAGTAGGAGTGAAAAGCCAAATGGGATGGGATTTACGACTTAATACATGCTACCATGACAACTGTATGTTACTAGTCAGGAGGAAGATTTACCTGAATGTCCCAAAGAACAACAAATTAATTAATATGAATAGTTAAAAAAAAAAAAGGAAAGAAAACAATTTGGTTTCCATGTTTATTTATAACAGACAGAGAGAGAGAGACAGATACAGAGTGTGAGCGGGGGAAGGGCAGAGAGAAAGGGAGACACAGAATCCGAAGCGGGCTCCAGGCTCCGAGCTGTCAGCCCAGAGCCCGATGCGGGGCTCGAACCCACAAATAATGAGATTGTGACCTGAGCTGGAGTTGGACGCTTAACCGGACCGAGCCACCCAGGCACCTCACCACGGTCTCTGGTGAAAGACAAGCATCCTCCTCTCCAGGACGTACCAGAAGTTCTGAGCAGGTAAAATGAACCTATTCCGATACTCACTGAAACAAAACTGCACGACACCAAAGACAAACAGTAAATCTTACAAAGAACCAGCAATAAGAGACAGAGTATTTCCCCAGGAACAAGAATTAGAAAGGCAGCATGTTCCATGGGCAACACCATAGATGCTGGAAGATAAGACAGTCAAAGTACTGAGGACAAAAACTGCTAGCCTAGAACTCAGAACTCACCCAACCAGCATTCAAGAGTAACATTCAAGAGTGTCGATTCCCCAGCACATAGGATACCAAGAAGAGTAGCCTGGCCCATGTGCACAAGGATGATATGCAAATTCACGAAGTATCCCATGTTTTTTGTACTATATTGCACGTTATCGCTTTGAAAAAATGTTAATGACCTCAAATAAAAATTGCAAAACAGACTAACAATGAAACAAAGATTTTTTAGCTAAACACGGAGTATACCACCCATATATCCCCACTAACACAGGTAGGAAAGGGATACTGAACAGAGGGGATGGAAAAAGAATCGGTATGCGAGAAACTGACTAACATGAGTCATAAAAAAAATATCCCAACAAAAATGTTCAATGATAATAAAGTGGGAGATGAGGGAGGGGGAAACAGAAATTTTAAATGTATTAAGGTCTTACAATTCTTTTGAAGAAGAATGGAAATATTTATTAACTTGAGATTTTTCTAAAAGCAAACATGCATGTTAAAAATAAAACGAGGTGCCTGGGTGGTTCAGTCGGTTGGGCATCCGACTTCGGCTCAGGTCATAATTTCACAGTTCATGGGTTTGAACCCCATGTTGGGCTCTGTGCTGACAGCTCGGAGCCTGGAGCCTGCTTCCGATTCTGTGTCTCCCTTTCTCTTTGTCCCTCCCCCGCTCACACTCTGTCTCTCTCTCTCTGTCTCAAAAATAAACATTAAAAAAAATTGTTTTTAAATAAAATAAAACTGGTCCCAGGGCACCTGGGAGACTCAGTAGGTTAAGTGTCTGACTTCAGCTCAGGTCATGATCTCGTGGTTCATGAGTTCAAGCCCCGCGCTGGGCTCTCTTCTGTCAGCTCGGAGCCTGCTTCCAGTCCTCTGCCCCCTTCTCTCTCTCTGCCCCTCCCCTGCTCGAGTTCTCTCTGCACTCTCTCTCTAAAAAAATGAACAATAAAGAAAATTTAAAAAAAATACAACTAGTCCCTGCTCTATAAAAACCCATACCATATGGGAACAGGATGAGGGACACATTGGAAGCACACCCACAGAGCTTGATGCCAGGGGCCGAGGGTAGTAGGAAAGCCTTCAGAAGTGTCACACTTAAGCTCCATCCTGAGATGACCCGCTGCGCGCTGAAGGAAGGAAAGCATTCCAGGACGTGGGGATGGCCCGAACACCGAAGCAGGAAACCTCGCAGGAGCTGGTGTGTCCGGCCTGGGTCCGTGTGTCTGGAATGTGGGATGCGTACGGGAAATGAGAGGGAGGGTGAAAACACAGACCAAGAAGACCCAGGGAAGGACCACAGGCTACACGGAGGTCCGTACTTGGTTGGGCAGGCAGTGGAGACACACTAATCTTCTCTTTATTGTGGTGAAATACGTATCACAGAACATTTTCCACCTTAAACGTTTTTGGAATATACGGTTTGACGGCATTAAATACGCTCACACTGTTGAGCACCCGTCATCACTGCCTTCAGAAGTTTTCCTTCACTCCAAACTGAAACTGTACCCACAAATGATGTCTCCCCTCCCCCCCCAGTTCTGGGAATCACTGTTCCACTGTCTCCATGAATTTGACTATTCCAGACATTTCAGGCAAACGGATCCACAAAGTTTGTCCTTTTGCCTCGGGCTCATTTCGCTCAGCATCACGTCCTCAAGACTCATCCGTGTCGCGGCACGAGGCAGATTCTCCCTCTTGCGGGAGGCTGAGCAGTATTCTACAGTGTGTGTCTCCTACATTTTGTGCATCCATTCATCCACCGATGGACTTGACACTTCCAAGCGGGGGAGCGACGTGCCCTAAGGTAACCCAGGAAGGAGACTGAAGGACGCTCTCATGAACCAGAAGAGGAACTTGTTTCAAGAAAGTGAGAGTGGTCACCCGAGCGGGAGAAGGCTAGTAAAACAAGGTCAGCAAAAGTCTCTCCAGATTTGGGGACAGTAGGTCCAACACCGCAGGGGCCAGAGAAGCCCAAGCCCGTGGAGTCAGCAGAGATTCCTAAACACGCACGCGCACGGGGAGAAGTCCTTCGCTTCAACAAAACGTGAAGCGTGTGGCACCTAGAATTTGGATGATTCGTAGCTTTTTAAAGTGTATTTATTTGAGAGAGAGACAGTGCAAGTGGGGGAGGGGAGAGAGAGAGAGGGAGAGAGGGAGGGAGGGAGGGAGGGAGGGAGGGAGGGAGGGAAGGAATCCCAAGCGGCTCTGCACTGCCAGCACTCAGCCCGAAGCCCTGAGGTCATGTGACCCGAGCCGACCCAAGAACCTAGAGTTCCACGCTTAACCGACTGAGCCACCCAGGCGCCGCAGGAGGTTTTGCTGAATTAACCAAATATTTCGACTTCCTGATAAGTACAAATATACGGAGAGAGATGGTAAAGATAATGGTTCTTTTAAAGGTAAGAGACCTTCAGAGGTTATTTTGAAGAAATCTGGAAGGCAGGCAACTGTGTTGCATTGACCAGAGGGCAGTGCAGCCAGACGTCCTGTACTTCATTGTAAAGACAAAAGCAAAAAAAAAAAAAAGAAAAAAGGTAAGCTACTCTGACAGTCACAACCCCAGAACAATAGGATCATCATCCCAGAAAGCAGCAATCCTTACTTCCTCATCACATGAAAAAACACATTGCGAAATGGAATACCTAAAACGTGTGGGTGGCAACACTGAGGTTAATGTCCCCCCCCATACTCATCATTCTGGTGCTTTCAATTATAGCATGGAATGACCCCACCTTCAAAAATTCACTTGGAGGTCTGAGTTATCCCCTTACTCTAGCAACACTGCTTAAACAGACGTGTATTAGAATCCCTTGACTTTTTGGAACTTTGGGAAAAGAATGGGCAGCAGGCTGGACGTACGAAAACTCTCCAACAGGTAACGTAATTCTACCAACGTCATTTGAAAGGGAACAGAGCTAAACCCCCGGCACTTTCTTTATCTACCCGCGTATTATTTTCAAGAAGCTTTACTCTGAAACTCAAACACCTGTGGTCAAAAGACTGAAAAACGATGCAAAAATAGATGTTATTTTGGCCCAACCCTTTTTACCACTTACTAGACATACAGATAAGATAATTTCTCACTATTGAATTCACATGAATAGTGTCTAAAAATAAAGATTAAAAAACAAAAAATGGAACAAGAACCTACTAATTACTCCAGGGCCGCGGAAGCAAAACTTCGTCCTTGCATCATTCAACATAGTGACCTGGAAGGACACGCCTTTAAGACTGTGTTATCTGATGAGGGCTTGTAAGACAGGCTGACAGGTGGCAAACACCGCCCCCAACCCAGTGGGACATGTGTGACATTCCTCGGGCTCCCCTGGCTGCCCGAGAACAAAGGAAAGGGGAGAAACAAATGGTAACTGACTGAGATCACAGTGCTGCAGGACCCAGTCTCCATCTAGTTACAAATATCTCCGTAAATCACAAGTAAGAGGCACTCTTATCAACAGCCTAATCTCTATCGACTCCTTTTCCTGGAGCCCCAACATCACCCCTCCATGGCGAAGTAAGAAACAAAGGCAGAAGGAAATGGCAGGCGGAACTAAATTTCCTTATAACCTGCAGCCCATTGGCAACTACTTGAGGCTGGCAGAGTAAAATGCTTCTCCAGGACTCCCCACGGTCTTAATGCTAATGCTTTGCTAGAGGGAAAAACCACCTTAGCTGGACAATAGCTAGGCCTCCACTATCCTGGGAGTCTTCTTTACCATATGAAAACCTCACTGGAAACTTCCCCCGGACTTTACCTCCCCAAGCCCCATAGTATATAACCAGTCTCTCCTCGTGGTCCCAGGGCCACGCTTCCTGCCCACGATCCTGTCCCCATGCTTCAATAAAATCACCTTTTTGCACCAAAGATGACTTCGAGAATTCTTTCTTGGTCGTCGGATCCAGACCCTGCGAACCCTACTGCCCCCCCTCCAAAAAAACCCTCATCAATATTTATTATCGCTGTTTTGTTGTTATAATGATGCTGCAAATAAAAATTATGAATTTTATGATGGTTTGACATTATACATCACAACAAGCTTCTGTCACATCAAAATAATTGTGTTTAGTGCCAAGTTGTTTTTCCTAAGATTTTATTTTTAAGTAATCTCTACACCCAACGTGGGGCTCGAACTCAAAACCCCTAGATCCAGAGTCGCATGCTTCACCGACTGAGCCAGCCAGGCACCCCAGTGCCAAGTTATTTTGAACACCCAGAAAATATTTCCTGAAAGGAAAACTTATTTTAACAGTACTAATAAGTTTTATTGAAGGGTTACTGCATGCCAGGCAGTGACCAAAGTACTCTTACATGTATTACTTTATTTAATTCTTATAGGAATTCCACCAAAGAGGTCCTATTATTACCCCTATTTTACAGACAAAAACCCGAGGGTTAGGGGGGTTAGGGAATTTGCCAAATGTGACACAGCCACTAAGTGGCAGAGCCATGACCAAAACCAGGCCACCTGACCTGGCAATCACATCAAATGCCCCCAGAAAGAGTGATGCCTAGTTCTACAGATTTATTTACAGAGAATGCTTCTTCTCTGCTCGCCTAGAAAAAAATTAAGTCGAGAAAATTTAACAGCAAATCCATTCTTTCACATTAATAAGTTACTGAAGCTCCCTCTGACTATTTGTTTTAATATTTATTTGGGGGGAGAGTGCAAGCGGGGGCGGAGCAGACCGAGGGGGACCGAGGACCCGAAGCAGGCTCTGGGCTGACAGGCAAAGCAGGGAACCCCACGTGGGGCTGGAACTCGCCAACTGTGAGATCATGACCTGAGCCAGCAGTGGAGCCTCAACCAACTGAGCCACCCAGGTGCCCCTTGACTATTTTTAATAAGATTCTGGCTGAATTATTGTTTATTTCTGAACGAAAATTAAGTCCCTGCACTGGCACTGTATACGGCAAGGTGTGATGAGACTACTGTGGTGCTAAAAAGTGTTGATATACGCTTACCCTTCCCTTTCGAATTACAGCGGAATTCAGCTTTCTCCATGATTCAGTCGGTGGCTGAATCGCTATTTCCAGCATTCCTCGTTTATGTGAAAAGTGATGTAAAATAGTAAATACAAAATAAAATACTATATTTGCCGTAATGTCAGTAGTGTCCATGGCCGTGGTCTTCTTATAATAAACATTTTGAGTGTTCGGACAGTGAGCATGCATTTCAGGAATAAAGCAATAAATACGAACGTTCACTTCAAAAATTCTTGTTTTCTTGAGAGAGGGCGTGGTCTACAATTTGGGCTTTTTTATTACCAAAAACATCATCTAACTTCTCTACTTAAGCACTGCTTACAACACTAACATTTAACCCACAAACAAAAATGATTAAACACACTAGCAATAAAAATGGACATGAGTATGCATATAATATCCTTTTCTCTCTCCATAAAAGTAAGAGAATGATGGAAAGAATGGTGACTCTCCTAAGCCTTATGCTCTTGATGAATAATAATATCTTGATTCCGTGGAGCGAGTTCAACGGGAAGGAGAGAAAAGCCATTCGGGGGTTTTCAGCCTCAGATTACGGTAAGGTCCAGAGACAAAATGAATTTAGCAAATGACAGCAAATCTCTCATAAATATCACCGAACGGAGTTTAAAGGACACGACTCTACAGGGCGAAGAGGTGCAACTGGCGAGGTTGGGAGGCGAGGTCAACGTCCTCGACCCCGCCCTGCCCAGAAACACCCCTGGCGCGCAGCAATCGGGTAACGCCTCTCCCCGCGGTCCGGGAGAGCCCGAAGGCACTCACCTCCCCAACTCGGGGCGCCCGTCCCCCCCCCCGCCTCCTCGCCGCCCCCCCTCCCGTCCCTCGGTCCGCGCGCGGTCCGGCACCGCGCAGGCGGTGCGACGGGCTAGCGGGGAGGTGCCCCTGCCGTCCCACCTGCTCCCCGCCGTCAAGTGCCGGCCTCGCCCACTCACTCACACGCGGTGCCCGACCCCCGACGGCAGCCCCGCTCCCGCCTTCTCTCCCCGGGACAGAGCGCCAGAGGAGCGACCCCGGTCAGGACCCGGGACGGGTGAGGCGGCCGCGACGCGCTTACCTCCAGCCGCGCACGCGAGCCCGGCCGCCGCTCCGGCGCCCCGCCCCGCGCAGCCGGGTCCGCGGGGTGGGCAGCAGCGGTCCGACGGGGACGCCCGCCCCGGGACCCCCGCCCGACGCCCGCAGCAGCTTCCGCAGCAGCAGCCGGGGCAGCGCGCGCCCGTGATTCCGCGCCTTTCCGCCGCGCGGTTACCACGGCGACACGCGCGCGCGCACGCGCCCCTAGGGAGGGGCGGGCCGCGGGCCCTGCGCAGCTGGCGGCGCCCGGCTCACCTTCTAAAAGGTGGGTTCCCGGGTGGCCCACTCCCAGCAGAAGGCTTTCGGGGTCGAGGGCGACCCGTGTGCCCACCTACTTTCGTTCGCCAACCTTCTCTGTCGCCATGGCCCTCAACGGTGTAGGGACGAGCCCCCCCTCCCTTCCAAATGCGGGGACCAGGCAGGTTCGAGGCATCCGTGAGCGCACTACCTGGGTTAAAGACCCTTTGCGAATGTGTCCCCCGAAGGAAGTCACCCCACATGCACGGGACCCACTCCTCCAGCGGAAGTTTCTTTGGGCCCAAGACGTCCTGAGCACCTGCTACTTTCTGAGGTTTGCCCAGTCTGGGAGGGGCCCCATCACCTCCAAGCTTTCGAAGTGAATGGGGTGCCATTCACCTCAGTATTTACACTCCATTTCGTCTAGGGGATGGTGATGATCTGAACCACAGAAAACTCACGAGGAAGACTCTTGAATTTACTCTGTTTTCTTACAAGATGCCCACGCATCTAGGTACGGTAACATAGAGCAGAAAAGGAAGCCAGGGCCTTCTGTGAGCATCCCTCGCACATTCCCAGGACTATGAAACACAGCGCGGTACCCGGGAAAGAGTCACCCAGACCCGACGAGCAAGCCCCTACGAGGCTTCTCACTGGCTATGGACAGGCCTTGTAGGAGTTGCATAATCCTGCCAAACCTCAGTTTCTTCATGTACAGGGTGGAGATAATAGCACTCTTAAAAGGATGACTGTGGGGATTAAATAAGATAATAAACACTGAAAGAAAATCCCATCCAGGACTGAAAGAGTATGTGGGGAAATAGTTTCCACTTACATAAATGGGTCAGAAAAATGCTTAGGGCCGAAAACTGCCACCACTGGGCATTTTTGCCTGAGGTGAGCTAGCGAGATATTGTAATGGGATCACCAGTAACTTGTTAGATCACCTGCAGGAAGTTACTTTCCATCTGGTGCCAAGGTACCTTGATCACAAACTCCACTTGCCCCCCCCCAAACCCTTTGCTTCTTACACACACAAGTTAACGATTATTGTCTGATTGTTTTCTCCACATTCACATGTGTTCACTTGTTTTCTTCACATTCATCACGTGGGTAATATCTTGTGAGCTCAATAAATACAGATGAAACCCCTGTTTGGGGCTCTTGTCTCCTCCCGAACATTAGCCTCTCTTGTATTCAATTCTGCATCCACTCTCTTGCTGGACAAGAGAGAACTTGACTCATAGTCTGTGACAAGAATGGAAATCAGGTTGGACCACAGAGAAAAAAAGTGACCTTGCCATTGATGAGGCTGGGAAGACACAGATAAAGCCAGAAGCAAAGTTCACGGGAAATAATGTTTCTCCCAAAGTCATGCAATTGGGATGACTTCCCCAGATGTCCAGAAGAACCTGCAGAAACGCACCTCCTAGGGGCACCCATGGGGCTCAGTCTGTTAAGCTTCCCACTCTTGACTTCCACTCAGGTCAGGATCTCAGTTAATTCCAGCCCCACATCCAGCTCTGTGCTGGCCGACAGCCTGAGCCTGCTTGGGATTCTCTTTCTCCCTCTCTCTGCCCCTCTCCCACTCACTCATGGTCTCTCTTTCCCTCAAAATAAATAAACTTAAAACAAAAAAAAAAAACCAAAAACCCTCCCCTCCCAAGCTCAGGCCATAAAACAACAGAACAATCCCCTTTGTGAACAACTATTACTTTCTCACCACAGAGGCCCCCTTTGCTTTGCTATTCCCACTCCTAACTGGTGGGGCCCAATTGCTAAACTCTCCTCTACTCATGATAGAATCCAATCTTGAGTCAGCCCCTTTCTTTTCCTAGTCTACCTCTGAAACCGTAAGGTACAGGAACCAATCTCCGAATCCAAGACCTCCCCAGAATCCTTCAGCGGGAACCTAAACCTCACAAAAGGCATTGCCCTTTGTCCTCTCACTTGGCCTTCCACAACACCCTGAGTGCCCTCTCACTGCACCAACAAATCCAATTTAGACCATAGGCTTGTTCCCAGAGATCTTTAATATACATGGGCTTAGCCCAGAAGGTTAGAGTTTAATCTTCTAACTCAAGTGCCACTACAATGAATGCCTATTTTGATATATATATATATTCATACACACATTATATATATATTATATATTTATTATTATAATATAATGAATTTAGTATCTATTTTGGCACTACATGAAAAAGTCTGCCTCCCTAGGACATTAATGTTAGGCCACTGTCTCTCACTTCTCTTCGGGATTTAATGGGCATTTATTGAGCTCCTGCATGTATACATGCCAGAGACTACAAGAACTATTAAGGGTAAAATTAGGTATCCTTAGTATAGCTTTTCTGGCTTCATTTGCTCTTGTTACATGCTGTTGGCTGAGACATTTGTCTTAGCACAAACTGTACAGGAAAGGCAGAATTATCCTGTTTTGAAGGTGGGAGAAACTGAGGTCTAGCAAGCTTCAAGTACATTCCACATCAGTGGCAAAGATGGTATTTAGTCTACTGAAATAAATACAAGATTCTGAGTTGGAATTTCCCCCAAGGAAAATAAGGTACTCAGATATACCATGCTGGGAAATTTGAAATCCAAAGTAAAAAAAAAAAAAAAAAAAAAAAATCCAAGATATCGCAGATTAGTAGTTCCTTTTTCTTTTTCTTAAAATTTTTTAACATTTTATTTATTTTTGAGAGAGACAGTGACAGAGTGTGAGCCACGGAGGGGCAGAGAGAGAGAGGGAGTCACAGAATCTGAAGCAGGCTCCAGGCTCCAAGCTGTCAGCACAGAGCCCGATGCGGGGCTTGAACTCATGAACCGTGAGATCATGACCTAAGCCGAAGTCGGATGCTTAACCAATGGAGCCACCCAGGTGCTCCATCTTTTCCTTTTTTTTCTTAATGAGCAGGCCATTCTTGGCAGTTTTATTTACTTTTATAGTTTTATTTTTTTAATTTACACCCAAGTTAGTTAGCATACAGTGCAATAATGATTTCAGTAAATTAGTAGGGTCCTAATTCTTGGGAAAGCTGACTAAAATTGGTCTAATTGTTCCTATTCCCATCACATAAAACTTCTTAGATTCTGTCACTATGAACAGCAAATGGGAAGGTATTTCACTTGAATGCTCAGTCATGTAAAGGGATTGGAGTTCCTTTCAAGGTTTTCAAACAATAACTCCTTATTTATTTTGAGAGAGAGGGTGTGTAGGTGATGGGCAGAGAGAGAAAGAATCCCAAGCAGGCTCTGCACTGTCATCACAGAACCCGACGTGGGGCTCGATTTCACAAACCACGAGATCATGACCTGAGCCGAAATCAAGAGTAGGATGCTTAACTGACTGAGCCACCTAGGAACCCCAGTGAATAAGCATTTTATGCCCCAAACATCCTTTTCCTATAAAAATGAACTACTGCCTCCATAATGTATGCTACAATATTAGCATTTTCATTCTAAATGACTAAATAAGTAACATATAAAACTCCTTTCCATCGTCACTACAAAGAGAATATCATGCATAAATTCAGTTTGTCTTTTATCAGGTGGTTTGGTTGCTAATTTTGATACCCCTGCTGAAAATGAGGCTCTGTGACTTCTCATTCTAATCATTCCCACTGGCTTTCCTTTTTTTATACTGAGGACATCAACGTGTGCTTGGTAGTTCTTGGTGGGAGAAGCTTCACAGAAGCTGTTTTCTTTCTCAGAGAGGTGAGTAGCAGCAGTCAGAAACAGGAAGAGTCAAAAATAGGAAGCAGGTAAAAACTTCAATCCCATCGTGGACACAAAAGCATACGAAAACTATAAACAAGTATAATTCTTTATTTAAAGTACACTTCTCTTGGGGCGCCTGGGTGGCGCAGTCGGTTGGGCGTCCGACTTCAGCCAGGTCACGATCTCGCGGTCCGTGAGTTCGAGCCCCGCGTCAGGCTCTGGGCTGATGGCTCGGAGCCTGGAGCCTGTTTCCGATTCTGTGTCTCCCTCTCTCTCTGCCCCTCCCCCGTTCATGCTCTGTCTCTCTCTGTCCCAAAAATAAATAAACGTTGAAAAAAAAAAATACTTAAAAAAAAAAATAAAGTACACTTCTCTTAAAAGTGTTTTTTAAAGCACAGTTAAAAGTGCTCCTTATCCCTCTCCTGTAAAATAATTCAATTTTATAAGTAAAACTAAAAACCGATTTCTCTTTACACATTCATTTTTCTCTTAGAAAAGATATCCGATGCAGCTATAAAATTGACTTTAATCATTATCAGGTCTAACCTTGCCTCTGTTGGCAACACAAATGGCGACGTTGACAAACATGAATTTTAAAAAGTTGAGAAATTTCAAGTCCTAAGGTTTCACTTAGAGCTTAGCAAATATGTACTGTTAGCTGACGAAAACAAAGTCTATGGTGGGATACCTATCATCTACTTAAACGTACATAATCATGGCTTTTTCATTTACAATTACCTGAATTTCTAAAACATAATGAAAAGATCTAATCCCCCAAACTCAATAACCTCTTATTTTTATTTTTAAAGATCTACTTAAAATATAAACTCTCTGGTGCCTGATCTTAAAAATCAACAAATTACAAAGGCTAGCCCAGATAGAGACGTGGCCCTGCTTGAGAACCAGCTGGTAACTCTGAGCACTATGAAAAGCTCCAACGGTCCTGGTGGCCTTTTATGAAGAAGTCTCATATTCTGAACACCAGGTAAGCTTTAATGTAAATAAACATCAATATTTACTTCTGAAATATGAGGACACAGTCCACAAAATAAAATCACAGTAGTGTTTTCTTCTGTTACAGTGATCTAGTACATTAATTCCTCCCTATTAAGCCTACCTTTCCAGACAGATAAAATTACATTTGGAAAAACCCAGAATGAAATTACTCATAAGATGCAAAACTCTTATTTGAAAGGCATTTCACAATATCACATCTAAGTTGCACAGAAGACCCCAGTGATCACTAGGAAATCTACCACAATCCAGTTTTTCCAACCCAAGGAGGTCCAAACTTTGGGGAACAATATGACCACTTTCTGCTGCTGTTCTGAAAAATATTCGATCAAAACGAAGCTTGCAAGTTGCAGATATTCCAAGATTAGAGTTCATCTGTGTGTCCCACGTATACTGGCAATGCTTAGGTTTGCCCAAAAACTCCCAGACATCCAAAATGTTGCCGGGTAAACCACCACATTTGGTAACCTGAAAAGAAAAAGACAATTCTTTAAGATTCAGTCCTTCTTCTCCTAAATTAAAAAGGTTTTTTTCTATGTCTAAGACCAACATTTCAAATCAGAGTGTCATAAATTAATGCAATGCAAGACTAGATATAAATATATTCTAAAGAATATTTGCTGTACAGTAATAAGTAGGTAATATAAAAATAATCAAGATAGCCTGAGAGATCTGAAATTTGCCCCTTCTCTTCTGTCATAGACTCCTAACTTCGGATATCAGACAAAACTTAGAAGGTTGCTAGCCCATAGCCTCGGTTATTGCTATTTATTTTTTAAAAAATGAACACAAGTAAAAAGTAGGCAAAACTGTTACTCTAGTGTATAAATTTAGTCATATCCCATTTATATGATCCAATAATGTGAGCTGCCTTCACAGTGTCATTTGAAATTTACTATCAATTCTTCCTTCTATTCACACTCCAGGACTTAAAGATTTTGCATTGTGGTAAATAAAATAAGTCATAATTCCTCTTATTGCACTCCACCTTACTGCACTTCACAGATACTGTTTTACAAACAGCAGGTGTGTGTGGCCACTTCGCAGGCAGCGAGTCTATCAGCGCCATGTTCCCCAACAGCATTTGCTTACAGTGCGTCTCCGTGTCAGGTTTGGTGATCTTTACATCTCAAACTTTGTTATTATACATCGGCTATGGTGATGTGTGATCGGGATCTTTGCTGTTACCGTTAATTGTTTGGGGACGCCATGAACCATGCCCATAGAAGACAGTGAACTTGGGGCGCCTGGGTGGCTCAGTCGGTTAAGCATCCGACTTCAGCTCAGGTCATGATCTCGCGGTCCGTGAGTTCGAGCCCCGCATCGGGCTCTGTGCTGACAGCTCAGAGCCTGGAGCCTGTTTCAGATTCTGTCTCCCTCTCTCTCTGACCCTCCCCCGTTCATGCTCTGTCTCAGAAATAAATAAACATTAAAAAAAAATTTTTTTAAAGAAGATGGTGAACTTAATATTTTTTGTGTGTGTTCTCCCTGCTCCACATAACCTCTTCTCTCCCCTCAGGTCTCCCTTTCCCCTGAGACACAATACTGAAATGAGGCTGTTTGATCAACCTACAATGGTCGCTAAGTGTCCAAGTGAAAAGAAGAGTCATTTGTCTCTCACTGTAAATCAGAAGCTAGAAATGATTAAGCTCAGTGAGGAAGGCATATGTAAAGCTGAGACAGACCAAATACTAGGCCCCTTAGCCAAATTGTGAATACAAGGGAAAAGTGCTCGGAAGAAGATAAAAGCCCTACTCCAGATAACACAGGAATAACAAGTAAAACAGCCTTATTGCTGACGTGGAGAAAGCTTGAGTGGTCTGGATAGATCAGTCACAATATTCCCTTAAGCCAAAGCCTCATCCAGAGCAAGGCCCTGACCCTCAATTCCATGAAGGCCGAGTGAGGTAAGGAAGCTGCAAAAGTTTAAAGCTAGCAGAGGTTGGCTCGTAAAGGTTAAGGAAAGACACGGTATCCATAAAAGTGCCAGGGGAGGCAGCAAGTGCCGAGGCAGAAGCCGCAGCGAGTTCTCCAGAAGATCCAGCTAGGAGAATTAATAAAGGTGGCTACGATAAACAACAGATCTTCAACATATACAAAACAGCCTTCTACTGGAAGATGCCATCTAAGACTTCTACAGCTAGAGAGAAGTCAGGGCCTGGCTTCAGAGCTTCAAAGGACAGGCTGACTTTCTTGTTGGGGGCCAATGCAGCGGCTGACTTGAAGTTGAAGTCAATGCTTATTTATCATTCCAAAAATCCTAGGGCCCTTAAGAATTAGGCCGAATCTGTATGAAATTGTTGAGACACTATAATGTACACCTGACACTATATAACACTGTATGTTAACTATACTGGAATTAAAAACTTAATAAAAAAAGGATGAGGCTAAATCTACTCTTCCTGTGTCCTACAAATGGAACAAAGCCTGGATGACAGCACATCTGTTTACAACATGGTTTACTCATTGCTGAAACCTACTGCTCAGGAAACAAATCCTTTCAAAATGTTACTGCTCATTGACAATGCACCTGGTCACCCAAGAGCTGGTGGAGATTGACAGGAAGATAAATGTTTTCACGCCTGCTGACACAACCTCCATTCTGCAACCCACAGGTTAAGGAGTCATTTCCACTTTTGTCTTATTATTTAAGAAGTACGTTTCATAAGACTATAGCAGCCATATACAGTGATTCCTCTGATGATCTGGGCAAAATCAATTGAAAACTTTCTGGAAGATTTTCCTATGATTCACGGGAAAAAGTCAAAATGTCAACATGAACAGGAAGGACTTTGGAACAGTTGATTCCAACCCTCACGGGTGACTCGGAATTGAGGTTTTCAAGACTTCTGTGGAGAAATTAAGGCAGATGCGGTGCAAACAGCAGAACTAGGGTTAGAGTGGAGCCTGAATAAGGGATGGTAGTGCCGCAGTCTCAGGACCAAACTTTAACGGATGAGGAGGTGCTTCTTACGGAGGAGCAAAGTGGTTTCTTGAGATGGAATCTACTCTCGGTGAAAACTGTTGAGATGACAACCAAGTACTCAGGATATTATGTAAATTTAGTTGATAAAGCAGTGGCCGGCTTTAAGAGGAATGACTCCAATTTTGAAAGGTCTATTGTGGGTAAAATGCTATCAAAAGGCACAGCAATGGTACAGAGAAACTGTGAAAGGAAGAGCCCGTCAAGGCAGCAAACTTCATTGTCTTATTTGAAGAAATAGCTACAGCCATCCCAACCTTAAGCAACCACCACCCCGATCAGCCAGCAGCCACCGACATCAGAGCAAGACCCTCCACCAGCACAAAGATTATGACTGGTTGAAAATTCAGGTGATGGTTAGCATCTTTTACCAATAAAATAATTTTAATTAAGGTATGTACATTGCTTTTGAATGTACATACCTTTTTAACAAGTACATTTCTTTTTAATAAATAGACTACAGCAGTATAAACATAATTTTTGTACACACAGTGGGAAACTAAAATTCATTTGACTTGCTTTGTTACGACATCCAGCTTAATGTGGGGGTCTGGATCTGAACCTGCACCTCCGAGGTAGGCCTGCATACGTGCAATTTCCCATTTTAATGTGTACAGTTCCATGGCACTAAGTACATCGCCAGAATTGTGCAACCATCACCACCATCCAGCTCCAGAACCTTTTCATTTTCCCAAACTGAAACTCCACACCCATTAAATCCTAACTACCCATTCCATCCTCCCCCAGTCCCTGGCAACCACCATCCTACTTTCTGTATGAATTTGACTACTTTAGGAAATTCATAGGAGAAAACATAAAACGTGTCCTCTTTGTAACTGGCTTACTTCACCTAGCATAATGTCCAGGACTCATCCATCCCACAGCATGCGTGTCTCCTTCCCTTTTACGGCTTAACGATGTTCTGCTGTAGGCACGTACATTTTGTTTACCCACTCATCTGTCAATGGTCACTTAGGTGCTAGCTACAGTGAATGATGCTGCAATAGGGGTGCCTGGGTGGCTCGGCTGGTTAGACAGCTGACTTGATTTCAGCTCACGTCATGATCTCATGCTTCGTGAGTTCCAGCCCCATGTCAGGCACTGCGCTGACAGCACGGAGCCTGCTTGGGATTTTCTCTCTCCCTCTCTCTGCCCCTTCCCAGCTCGTGCTTGCTCTCTCAAAATAAATAAATAAACTTAAAAAAAAAAAGTAATGCTACTATCAACACAGGTGTACAAATATCCCTTCGAGACCCTGCTTTTACTTGTTTGGGTATATACCCAGAAATGGGATTGTTGGACCACATGAAAAGGGTTTTAATTTTTGGAGGAATTAACACACCACTTTCCATGGCAGCTCTACCATTTTATCCCCATCGCAAGGGTTCCAATCCAAACCCTCGCCAATATGTTATTCTCTGGTTTTCTGATAATACTCGTATCAGCAGACATCAAGTAATACCTCGTGATGGCTTTGATTCACATTTCTCCAATGATCAGTGACGCTGAGCATCTTCTCTTGTGCTCACTGGCCATTTGTAGGTTTTCTTTGAAAAAATGTCTATTTAGGTCTTTTGCTCATTTTTAAACCAGGTTGTTTCTTTATTGCAGAAATTCTTTATATAATATCAATATTAATTACGTTGATATTACTCACTTGCCGGACACATGATTTGCAAAACATTTTTCCCATTCCATGGGCTGCCTTTTCAATCTGTGTGTCCTTTGATGCAGAAAAGTTTTTAATTTTGATGAAGGCCATCTTTTTTTTTGTTGTCTATGCTTTTGGTGTCACATCCAAGAGGTCGTTGCCAAATCTAGTATCACAAGGCTTTTCCCCTTTGTTTTCTTCTAAAGGTTTTATAGTTTTAGCTCTTGTAGGTCACTGATCCATTTTGAACACATTTTGTATAGGGTATAAAGTAAGGATCCAAGTGGTTTTTTTTGCATGTGGATTTCCAGTTTTCCCAACACTTGTTGAAAAGCAGGATTTTTCTTTTACCCCCGATCAACCAGGTATCACAAAACAGCTACCATGAAGTCACTGATTTGCAAATAGTCCAATAGACCATCTGATTTTCTTTAATAATCTGTGTACAAGGACACAAAATCACAAAGAGAAGTAGAGCACCACCTTCTTTATCTAGGGTATTGCCCTCACTTTGGAAGTAAGTCCTGACATGGTTTCATTGCTCGTTTCACTTCCTCCACTCCTGGAGCGTTCAGCAGTGAAATGAACACTTCTAATCTGATGTGCGTTTAGCCAGAGTTGGGGGAAAAGGCAAGGCCGGCTTACCATTTAATATGATCTAAGTCTACAGAGGCCCTGAAAAATCCCAATGTGTCTCAACTGAACTAAAGGAAAGGACAGCATTTCAGACCTAGGCATGGTCGCACCAGGAAAAGGGAGTAAAAAAAAAAAAAAGTTGAAAAAAGAAAACCGGAAGAGAAGTAGGGACAACTGTGATGGTCAAATCTTTCTGTGCTTCTCATCTTGCAGCTAGAGACACAGCAGATAAACTGGATCTTTTCTAAACTTTGATTTATTATTTTCTCTATACCCCTCTTTTTAATCAACATGTATTGCTTTGTGTTGTCTGTTTCAAGTGCAGTATTTGTGCTTTTCCCAATAATCTAAGGGCTCCTCCTGCTTCTGCAACGCTAGGCTCACAGCACAGGCTAAGTGAATATTTACTGAATTGCACCTAGAAGACCGCTTACACATTTTAACAGCTTTGGTCAGAAGAAACCCAAATTAGTCTCCACAGCAGCAGCGCCCAGAAGCACAGAACATACTTTGTCACTCACTTCGTGATCCCTTAAATTTGTATCTCCTGCAAATATAACTGTAGCTGACGCTGGAACTTCTTGCATTTTCTTTAAAACCATTTTTAACTGATTCATTCGTTCCTTAGCATGCCCTCTGGTGCTCTCCAAGTGAGAAGTCATAAGGCAAAGTTCGTTTCCTGACACACTTGCCTGCAACAGGATAAATATAGTTGTTAAAATTACTCACCAACCACTAATGCAGAAATTTGATAACAGAATCAGCCAAGTACTCGGCTCATTAGTATGTATTTGCTAAAGCAAAACTATATAATCAGCACTGCGCTCATCTTTCTAGGTCAAGGTATAAAGTGCTAATCCTGCTCCCGAAGAAGACTACTTAGCAAACAGCCACTAGTACTTCCAGACCTACCTCAAATGTCACCTCCCCTGTGATCCTTCCTCAGCATCCCCAGACAGTGGCTCCCTCCTCTATACTCCTATAGCATACTCGAAAGACTGTTTTTAAAGTTCCCTAGGCTGAATTACAGCACAGTGATTTCTCTCCTACAAAGTCATGAGTCATCTGAGAGCAAAGATGGTTCTTTTATTTTCTGCTATTATCAACAGCCTGGCACATAGGCACTCGAAAAAGATCAGTTAAATGAATGAATGAAATCATTTACTACTTAGATACCGACAATGCAGGATCTGTCATTATTCACACCAAGTGCCCGCAGAATCAAGTCCAAATTCTTTCATACTGGGTATTCATGACCTTCTGTAATCTGGATCCAACCCACTTTACCAATCTCTTGTCACACGACCCCTTTTCATGCTGTCTACACCCAACTGAATACAATGCTTATGTATACTCCTGTATGTTCTTTCTCATATAGATCTACGTCCAACTGAATACAAGGCTCATCTTCGCTCCTGTATGTTCTTTCTCACATAGACCTATGTACGCACACACATCCTGCAATGTGCAATTTGCAAAAGTTTGCTCACGGTGGTTCTGCCACCTGGACTGTTCTTAACGCCTACCTCTGACATATTTTTCAGGGCCCAATTCAAATACAACTTCCTTCATGAAAATTTCACTGAACAACCTAGCTGATCTCATCACACACACACAAAAATGTTGTCACTATATATGGGGACAGCTGTTAGCTGGATTTACTACGGTGACCATTTATACAAATATCGAATCGTTATGTCGTACACCTGGAAGTGTATACTGTTGCGTCAATTATATCTCAATGAAAAAACAAAAAACGATCTAGCTTAAGGTTATCTCTAAACTCCCATGGTCAGCATTATATTTACTCCAGTGGCATTTATGCTTTTCCTTTATTTTAGTTACTATACAACACAATCTCTCTCTTGCTAATCTGTAAGTGCTACAAGAGCAAGATCTTTGGATTCATTCTTGTAAGGCTTACAGAGTACGGTACACTATCATGTAGAATGCATTTAGGAAAAAAAGACCACTTTAGGAAGCAAATGTGGAATGTTAGTAAATTCTTTTTTTTAAATATTTATACTATGTTTATTCCATTTTTCTTTTCTTTTTTTTTTTTTAACATAGGCTCCCCGCCTAACACGGGGCTCAAACTTAAACCCCAAGATCAAGAGTTGCGTGCTCTACCTGGCTCTACCCAGACAAGCAGCCCTAAATTCTTAAATATTCTTTGGAAAACATCCAATGGATCAGGGTTTTATATTCACAAATTTGCATTTGTAATTTATGTAAAAACTTAGTTACATGGTTAAGGCTATTTAAAAGAATTTAGAAAAGAAAATTTTCTATAAAGGCAGATTTTTTTTTTTAAAAAAAGATACCACAGTGGAACTGTAAGAAACCACTCAGTTTAAAAAAAAAAAAAAAGTCAATTTTTAAAAATTACTTACATACACACACAAAAGGTTTCTCATCATTTTGTATTTGGAAAAGGGATAATCTCTTGGCTTTTAAATTTCACCTCTCGATTTCTTCACATTATAGCTGTGAAATATCCTTCTTCATGACCTTCAAATGTTTGTGGAAAGAATTTAGGCTGAGAAGTCAAGAATATCCCAAGTTTTATCCCAAGTTCTCCTGCTGAAGATTTTATAACAAGTAAGTACAGATATTTAAATGGGTATGAATCTTCAAAGTAAACTATTATTTCAACACAGCTGAAGATGGCCAATCGAGACCCTATGTTTACCGGCCCCTTCCCAAAGTAGCTTGATGTATGGAAGAAATATAAAAATAAAAATGAATTCACGTAAGTGCCCAAAATAGTCAACGATGCTGCGGGCACCTGGGTGGCTCAGTTGGTTAAGCCTCTGACTTCGGCTCAGGACATGATCTTGTGGTTCATGAGTTCAAGCCCCGCGTCGGGCTCTGTGCTGACAGCTCAGACCCTGGAGCCTGCTTCGGATTCTGGGTCTCCCTCTCTCTCGGCCCCTCCCCTCCTTGCACAAGTGCTCTCTCTCTCTCTCTCTCTCTCTCAAAATTAAATAAACATTAAAAAGAAATTTTAAAAATAGTTAATGATGCCAGTATCAAATAAAAAATTGAGCAATTTCTGAAAAAGTAGATGAAACTTACACTGAGGCAAACTGACATGCATTACTTCTTACTCTGGAAGCACCAGAAAAATGATAATGAATAAGAAATTTAGAAAGGTATAAGTTGTGAGAAGAGAAGTGAAGTAGAGGGGCAGTGAATAAAAGCTTCCAACTGTTTTTCAGAAAACAAAGTAGCTGAAGAAGCGAGAAGTGGTTTATATCTAAACAGGGAAAAACCAGGAAAAGTGGAAAGGGAGAGAGGGAGGAAGAAAAGGAGGAGAAGGTCAACAACAGCCACATGGACCAGAAACCTGCAAGCAGGGGGCAAAAGCTGGTAGGGGAAAGGGAGGGGGAGAGGGAAGAGAAAAAGGGTCAGAGTAGGAAGGAAGAAGAGGAAGAGGAAAAGAATTTACCAGAACTGAATGTCACAATCCTCCGGTTTGAAAGTTCCTACCACGTGTTCAGGCACAATAAATCAAAAACAGACTAATAAAACGAGGAAGAAAAACCAAGAAGGAGGAAAGCATGGGATTCAGAAACAAGAAATCCAAACAGAAGAAAGTCAAAAGAATCCCGAAGAGAATGCAGGAAAGTTGTCCCACGAAGACAGAGAGAAAGACAAACACAGAGACTGAGAGAGAACCCTCTGCTTAGCAACTGCGATTTAGTATAAATCAAAATTACAATTACCTACTATGTAAAAACGAAAGTCAAAGAAAACACACGATTTAGCCAAATATCATGGAATGTAGCCGGTTGGTATATTAATGTAACTCATTAGAACAAAATAGAAATGGAAAATCAAAAACTATTCAGGGCAAAAGCTAGGAAAAAACCCAAAATCAATTAAAAGGAATAGAGTTTTTGAAAAGCAATTATCACACTTCAATTTAATAAATTATTTTACCAAAAAACTACTCAAGGTCTCAAATTTTTGCAATTTATATTTTCCTGAAAAAAACCATCCATTGCAACCACCACTTTTCACATATATTAAGATGTATAACATATCCTCCTACAGTTTTCCTAGTACCCTGCATCTGGCTTACTTTTCCTCAAACTTACTTTTGCTTTTTCCTGTGTGTGCTCCTATGGCTAAACTTTTGATTTACCTCTTTCACTGACTGTTTTCCAGAGACAAAGACAGTAAGACATAAAGTGTTACCTGTAATAATCTCATAACTACTTGCTCTCTTCTTTAGGTAGCTACAATACGGGGGGATGACTTCCTGGAGAAATATCACATCCGGGCTATACCTAATTCAAAACAGCAATTTATGATAAATACCAGGTAAACTATTTCATGTGCTGCCGCTTAGATTAGCAAAATATTCTGCCCCCTAGGAGATCTAATATTCAATCTTTACACTGACCTTTGAGAACTATAAAATCAGAAAGATCTGTGCCATTTAACAAACACTGTAAACATCAAATTAAAAAAGAAAAACATACATAACACTTTAAATTGAAAAGAAGTGGAATCACAGATAATAGAAATCAGTGTACTGAGAGCCTAATAATGGCCCATGCGATGTTTAAAAGTTATTAATCCTCACCAGTTATTATCCACGATGAAGGAAACTGAACTGCAGAGAAGTTCAGCAGCTCACAAGTGATTATGTAAGGTCACAGAGCCAGTGTGTAGCAGATACAGTTCACCTTGGTAATTTTATTTTCACAGCAATAATTACATACAGGTTTAGAAAGGAAAACAGTACTAGAAGGCTGCTAACAAAAATCAGCATTCCCTCCCCTGCCCACCCACACCGAGAGGCAATCACTCTCCGCTCTTTCACATGTGTCTTCGGAGAGTTGGATTTTGAACTCAGATCTGATGCCAACGCCCACAACCTTGACCTTTACCCTTTTTGTAGACGGTAAAACACATGATCATGCTACCATTAAATCTAAGTAATAATACTTACAAAGTTAAATAGGAACACACTCCTCGAGCCCTCTCTTGCAGATTGTTTAGATCTAATCCATCAACATTCCAGGTAATGAAAGAGAACGTGCTGCCATCCTCTTGCTGAATACCTTCAGATGTGCTGGTTTTAGAACTAATGGAATCTGTTGTTTCTTCATTTGTTAGATCAACACTGGCAAGATCACAATGAAACACAACTTTGCAAATCATCTATATAAACTGATTAATTTGAAATTATTTTCTAACTATTTGTAGCCCTCATTTTACAGATAAATACAATTTAAGAGCCCTAAAAGTATCTGTCTATATAAGAGAAGAAGCCATACAACTGCGGAAAAAAGATTCTTATTGTTATCTAAAATATTGTTCACTTATATAATTATAGCCAACTCAATATCCCTCAATGTCACCAAAATGACTTAAAAAAAATTTTTTTTAATGTTTATTATTTTTGAGAGAGCAAGAGACAGAGCGTGAGCAGGGGAGGGGCAAAGACAGAGGGAGACCCAGAATCCAAAACAGGCTCCAGGCTCTGAGCTGTCAGCACAGAGCCCAACGCGGGGCTCTAACTCATGGATGGCGAGATCATGACCTGAGCTGAAGTCAGATGCTTAACTGACTGAGCCAGTCAGGCACTCCTAAAATGATTTTTTAAACTATGACCTGAAGTCAGACTGAGCAATATAAGATTTCCAAATGTGGGTTTATTTTACATTGTAAATGACACAGAGGAAACCTATGAAGTAAGATCTCTTTGTGAATAGCAGCTGCAAACGTGTTGTTACCCCCTCATTGAAAGGGGAGGTCCAACAGCTCTCTCCCTGAATCTTTGCCTTAGTGATTTGCTTGACCAACAGAATAGGATGGAAAGGATGTCCTGGGACTTCAGAGCCTTGGTCATAAGAAACTTTGCAGCTTTCACTCGAGCCTTTTGGAACGCTCTCTCGCAAGATACCACATGAGAAGTCTGAGACTGCATGCTGGAGAGGCCCAACATATAAGCTCCAGTCCGCAGTCCTGAGAAACCATTTCACACCACCTCCACCAAGGCCCAGATATTTGAGGCACAAACCATTATTAAAAGTTGATTGCTAAGCAGTTACATGCCATACATAAATTTCAGAAATAGGTTTTCATATTTATAACTTCAATAAATTTAATGCCAATATTTTAACTTTTTAATTAAAACTTTTTAGTGAGATATAATTGACATATAACATGATACTAATTGTTGCACAACATAATGATTCAGTATTTGTAACCACTGTAAAGTAACCACAATAAATCAAGTTAACATTACTTTAACGTATTTTTAAATAATTTCAGACTTTCAGTAAAACATTAGAAAGGGTAAAAATTCTTTTCACCATTCACCCACACAAACATTACCATTCACTTACTTAACATTTACTTGCTTTGCTTTTTATTGTGAAATGTTTGCATAAATACTTTTGTGTGTATTTCCCAGAAACAAGGACAGGCTTACATATATACCCAAGCATTACTAAAGGTCAGAAAATTATCATTGATACATTATTATGTAATTTTAAGACCTATTCAAATTTCGCCAATTGTGCTACCAAAATCCCAATTTATAATTCTGAGAGGGACTCCAAATGCCCTTCCGTTCCACCATTACTCAGCTGGATTTCACATTTTTGAGGGACTATTTTAGGGAATCCACTTCCTCTGTTCTGCTTTCAAGATTTATTTTTTTAATGTTTATTTATTTTATTTATTTTTAATATTTATTTTTGAGAGAGAGAGAAAGTGCACATGCAGGGGAGGGGCAGAGAAAGAGAATTCCAAGTAGAGCCCAACGTGGAGTTCAATCCCACTGGCCTCGAGATCATGACCTGAGCTGAAACTAGAGTCTGACACTTAACCAACTCAGCCACCCAGGAGCCCCTAAGATTTTATTTTTAAGTAATCTCTACACCCAACATGGGGGCTTGAACTTACAACCGCAAGATCAAGAATTGCGTGCTCTAGGGGTGCCGGGGTGGCAGAGTTAAGTGTCGAACTCTTGATTTTGACTCAGGTCATGAGCTCATGGTTTGTGAGTTCAAGCCCCACATGCGGCTCTGTGCTGACCACAGGGATCCTGCTAGGGGTTCTCTCTCTCCCTTTCTCTGCCCCCCCCTCCTTTCTCTCTCCCAGCATGGGGCTTGAACTCACCACCCTGAGATCAAGTGCCTCTGTTCCAATTTCTTTATTGGTTACAGTTTAGATTCTAAATGGCATAAATTAACTCAGGCTGGTTTGAGCAAACTAGAGGAATTTAGAAGGAAACAGAAACAAGCCACAGAGCCAGGTTCTGGAATGCAGCTGTCTCTAAGGAAGTTCAATCAAGGCTTTCTCTCCATCTGACTCAACTTCCCTCAGCCTCATTCTGCCTCTTGCAAACCAGCCTTCTCCTCTTTCCCGCACAAGTTCGAAGTTAGCACGTTATGGTTCCAGCTCCACAGGAAGATTTAGACTGAACTCTCTTTAGCCTAATCTTGAAATCCCAGGAGAGAAGATCTGGCTGGCCAGCTTGGGCTAGGTGAATACTACAACACGGGAGGCACAGCTCTGTCACTGTGGATGGGTGGACAATTCCCCCAGTAAGAAGCTAGGCAGATAGAGGAGCCTAATGAAATTATCACATCTGGAAACTGGTGCAGCCGAAAAGATTATCGGGAGAAATGTGTCTTCACTATGAAGTTAACTCTACCAGCTGCTCACATACCGGGGAGAACTTTATACATGTTTATGGAGAGCTTATTACATGCCAAATATTGTATTAGACTTGGGAGATTAAATACGTATAAAACAGATATGGGCTTCACTAAGCCCATGGGTAGCCTAGTGGGAGATATAAAATATTAAGTAGCAATTAGAATGTGAACTTAGTTACTATGACCAGGATCCTGCAGGATGCTGTAGATTACCGAAGAGGAAAAGTTTCTTGGAGGTAAGTCATGTCTAAGACGGGACTTACGGTAAATACTACTTAGCAAGAAAAGAGTCCAAGAAAAGGTTCAGGGCAGAGGTCATAAATGTCTTTACAAAGGTTGAAAACAGAAAACGGCCCACTGGAGAAAACGAAAGTCTGATATGCCTGTTAAGTTTTTGTGGGGTCAGAAAGAGAGGGTGAGAGGAGACAAAACTGGAAGGATAGGCAGCGGTCAACCTGGAGGGATGCGTAAGGCATCTGGACGTGAAGGGCAACAGGGCTGGAATTGGGGAGGCAAGCAGTGGAATTACAAGGCGGGTGTGCATTCAAAAAAACAACTACGTAGATAAACCGCACCGGAAGCCAGGAGACTTCCAAGTTACCGTTCTTCAACAGAGGATTTTGCCTCATTCATTTATTTCGAACCTCTCACACAGTTCCCAGATCTCGAATCAAAAAGGAAGCTTCGAAGTTTTCCTTCCCGGACTACATTACGTCGGGGTGACGCGTTCGCCCCGCGGCGGGGGCGCCATCTGCACCCCAACCACCTGCATGAGCCCCTCCGAGTGACCAGCCAGCCCCGCGCACACTCACCAGGACCCGGGCGCCGCCGGGGCGCATCTCCGCCCGCAGGCAGCTGCTCGAGCTCCCCCGGAGCGCCCGCCCACCGCCTCGGAGGGACCCGCCCGGCGCTCACTCACCAGGACCCGGGCCCTGCCGGGGTCTCAGGGCGGCTTTCCAAGGCGCTGTTCTCCACTGGCGGCTCGAAGTACGAGTTCAGCGCTCTCTGAAAAACAGATACAGCGGTGGGACCTGGGCGCTTCCCGGGCCGAGATACAGAGAGGGGAGAGAGGAGCGAAGCCTACTTCCATCTCCCAGTCGTTCTCGGCCAGGTAGCACTGAGCCACGGCGGAGTCGCACGTCGCGACCGAGGCAAACTCCACACAGAGAAGCCGCCGCTTCTTCGCCTCGGGCTCGCCCTCTTCCCGGTCCGCCTCCAGCGTGACCTCCGAGCCGCTCGGCCCCTCCATCCGTTCGCCGCGGGCCGACGCCCGGCACTGCGCAGGCGCCTGCCGCCCCGGCGCACTCGCGTCACCCGCCCGGCGGGAAACGTGCTCTGTCCTCCGAGGGCGACGGGCGTGGCCACGCGGGGGGAGGGCGGGCGGTGGCAGGGGCGGGAGCGGATATAACGGCGCTTGCGCGCGCGGTCACAAGCGGGGGTCGGAACCTCAGAGCGCGAGCCCCTGACGCCGGGCCCGGAGCGCACAGTGGGCGGGGAAGACGGAGATTTCTTCGCCCTGCTCGCCCTTGGTGTTTTGCGAACACATCGGGGCTCCCGGCTCTTGCAGGGTTCATTCTTGTGCGGTGCCCAGAAGCAGGAACGGTCCACGATGAACCGCTTGACACAGCACCTGCTGGAGCTGTTGAAGACGATGGGCAGTGGTCGCGATTTTGATAGAGTTTTGGAAAAGGTATTGGAGTCAAAGCCTTGGCTTCTAACGGAAGTACGATGCTTGGGGCGGGTTGCGCCGAAAATTAGTAGCTCTCGCTAGATTCTGTTGGACGCCCCGGTTAATTCAGCAATGATGATTACTACTGTTATGGAGAGCCATTATGTGCTAGGTCAAGTGCATAGTTTATTTCATCTAAATGTACATAAATACAGGTCTTCATTGATTTCCGATTGGGCTACGTCCAGATAAATCCATTGTAAATTGAAAATATGGCACGTCCAAAGTGCATTCAGTATACCTAGCCTACATGGCTTACTTAGCCTAGCCTATTTTAAATTTGCTCAGATCACTTCTTAGCCTGCAGTTGGGCAAAACCGTCTAACACACAGCCTGTTTTGTGAGAAGTGTTGAATATCTTATGTAGTTTATTGAGCGCTGTACTGAAAGTGAAAAACGGAATGGTTGTATAGGTACAGAGTAATTTTAAGTATAGTTGCTTACCGTCCTGATGGAGGGCCTGACTGGGAGCTTCCTGCCACTGCCTAGCGTCAGGAGAGCATGGTCCTGCATGCATGTAGCTAGCCTGGGAAAAGATCGAAACTCGAAATTCGAAGTCGTCTCTATTGAGTGTGTATCGCTTTCACGCCATCGTAAAATTGAAAAATCCTAAGTCAAACCATCGTAAGTCGGGGACTGTTTGAAGGATTATCACTTGTTCTGGAGACACAGTTGCTCGGTTTCAGAGCTAGAAAGGACTTTAAAGTTCAACCCTTGAACAAACAAATGCCTGTAGTGCTCTGGGGGGGAAAGTAATCTATATTTACCATGCACTTGCAGCCTAGAGCGTTTGAAAGTAAAAACTTGCAGTCAGGGAGGAAGGACAAGTTCTGGTGGAGTGGCCCTACAGAGTTAGGCTAGCCCCTGTCCCCTTTGCCACATGAACAGACTAGCCCAGATTCCTAGTTCTCGAGGTCTGTGTAGAAATCCTGTTCCACAGGAGTCATTTATAAATAAGCATGAATAACAGAAGCCCTTGGTTATGTCAGATTTGCAAGACATTTAACAACCTAAGAACTTTTAGGTTTTTTTCTGAATATTTTAAAGCACGCATGCCTGTTTTCCTTCTGATTAGCAAAGAGTTTGGGGACATTTGGAAATAGGTCACTTAAAAGTGGAGTTTAAACACAGACCAACTGCATTCATTGGAAGAATGTGGTGCATTAGACCAAGGTCTTCCTCCTGGAAACAACACCTGGGCTGTATGTTCAACATGTAAATAACTTTCCCTAATTATCTGTAAGGGCTTTTGTGAAAAACATAGGAAATAATACTTAGGCAAATGTATTTAATGTTTTCAAATAGCAAACACGATAAAATAACAAACACAATACACGACTTTACAATTAACCCTTTGAGAGATCTCTTATGCAAAGAAAAAAGTATTGGACTCGGGGGGAAGTTTGAATTCCTTAAAAATTCTGGAGCCATTTTCATTGTTAACCTTTTGGATGTGTGTCCTCTCATGATAATCTTGTCATGGGTTGGATTTGCCTTTGAGTGTCTGGTTAAAATTCTCTTAAACTTCGTGTGTGCCTGCCTGAGTCGGCACTGGTGGTAACTTGCCTTCCAAGAAGATATGCCTGTTCAACCAGATGTATAGAGTTTCTCAGATGTTGCAGTTTAAAGTTGGGTAGTGATACCAATTATTCTAGACCCAGCACTGTCCAACAGAGATACAGTGCAAGATACAAGTGCAAGCCACATGCATAATTTTATATGTATAAAATTATAAAACAAAAAGAAATAAGTAACATTAATTTTAGTAATATATTTTAAGCAACTCATTATATCCAAGATAGTGTTTTAGTATGTTATCAATACAAAAGAGTATTGTTTTGGGGGGACTTCATCTTTGAAGTCCGGTGTGAATTTTACACTCAGAGCACATCTCAATTCATACTGATGATGTCTCAAGTGCTCAATATGGAGTTGTGGATAGTGACTGTGATACTAACTGCACAGGTCAATACCATTGTAGGTGCTCTGTATTAATTTGATCTAAAATAGGATTTGTGGTTGTTTGTTTTGTGTGGGCAGAGTTGCTAGGGCTAAAATATATATTTATGCAGGGGGCGCCTGGGTGGCTCAGTAGGTTAAGCGTCAGGCTTCTCACGGTTTGTGAGTTGGAGCCCCGTGTTGGGCTCTGTGCTGACAGCTCAGAGCCTGGAGCCTGTTTTGGATTCTGGGTCTCCCTCTCTCTCTGCCCTTCCCCTGCTCATGCTCCGTCTCTCTCTCTCTCTCTCTCTCTCTCTCCCCCTCAAATAATTAACATTAAAAAAAAAATCCCCCAGTCCAAATGTCAATAGTGCTGATGTCGAAAAACCTTTTTAATCACTCACTTTGTGCTGGGTTAAAACTAGATAAATTGCTACTCTCTCGTTCCAAGTTTGCACTGAACTTTGAACCAGTTGTTCAGATCAGACTTCCACATGTCTTGGTATGAGACAGAATGTGGTCTGTCTCTAAGTCTCTACTAACAATTATTTATATTCTCTTTGTTAAAATAACCAGTGTGTTTTCTGTTGCGTCCCTGGACCTTGGCTGACAAAAGTATTTTATGTCAAATAGTTGTCCCTTTGGTTAAATATGACACCAGAGATTTTTCAAGGCAAGGATGCTCATTCTAAGCATTTAATGCAAACGCCTTGTTAAAACTAAATTGGAGTAAGGATGCATATGATCTTTCAGACACACCTGTGTGCTTACTTCACTGCTTTTGCAAAGATGAAGAGGGATGATGTTTCTTAATATTAACAAGCGTGAGAAGCAGTGGTGCAGTATCAGTGCTCTCCGTCTGCCCCTTGCCCCGTTCCCACAGTGGCCCCACAGGTGTTCCATAGGAATCATTTATAAATAAGCATGAAAAACAGAAGCCCTGGGTTCTACCAGATTAGCTAACCACCCCAAGAAAGAGAAACACCTCATCCAAAGAGAGTTGCGTTTTTTTTTTTCTTGATTATATGGTAAGAAAATTCTGTCCTAACCTTTGATTCTTTTAATGATTTTTTAAAAAGCCAATGAATTAAATAGAAGAACACTTGAAAATTTGGCTGATAATATGCCAAGGGGAGTTTTGGTTTTTGGACAGATATTGTACCCCAGCATATAGAATCTGCTAAAGGATGGTGACTTTCTGTTCTTCCCAAAATGACCTATTGAAGAAGGCACCTTCCTATCAGTCCTGGTACAGATGTCAACCTTGTGCACGAGATCTTACATTGGAGCTTCTTTATTTTAGCCTGTTCTAAAAACAAAAAAACCCACCTCTGGTTTATTGATGTTTATAGATACCCACAAAACCTATCTTTTGTAAAATACTGATAGAGAAGAACCAACACTGAAAGTCCTGCTCTTGCTATAAGATCACTTTAAAATCAGTCGACAAACCGAGTACTGTGAGATGATGAAGAAATACCAACCACAGTTCCTTGCCTTCTAGGAGTTTATCATCCAGGAGAGGAGAAAAGTGGGATCTAGGGAAGTACCAGTCCCATCAACCGTTCCCTGAGAAAAAAGAGTCCCGTGAATAAAAAAGTTCAGGAAACATTGATGGTGGATCCCCCCACTTTTTTCATTGTATTTATTTTAATGTTTATTTTTGACAAGAGAGCACAAGCAGGGGAGGGGCAGAGAGTGAGGAGGACCAAGGATCTGAAGTGGGCTCTATGCTTGACAGGGATGAGCCTGGTCGGGGCTTGAACTCACCAACCACGAGATCATGACCCCAGCTGAAGTCGATGCTCAACCGACTGAGCCACCCAGGTGCCCCATATCCTCCCCTTTTTAAAAAAAAATTGCAGCAAAATATACATGATGTAAAATTTGTCATCTTAGCCACTTTAAAGTGTACAATTCAGTATTGCATTCATATTGTTGTGCAACCATTAACCATCATCGACCTAAATGTCTAACCATAGGGGAACTGGTGAAAGAAATCCCTTATAGCTCTATGTAAAAAAGGCACATTTTAAAAAATGACTTCTTATCATAGGAGCATGTCATTAAATGATGCGTATGACTTTATAAAATTAGAAATTGTTATATTTATTTACAATAATAGCATTTACTATGTGTCTGGCACTGTGCATTTCACTAATTTAAACTCTTTATGGCAAGAGATACAATAAATGTCGAAATCCAGGGCACCTGAGTGGCTAGCTCAGTTGGTTAAGCATCTGACTCTTGATCTCGGTGTCATGGGTTCAAACCTGATGTTGGGTTCCTGGCTGGGTGTAGAACCTCCTTTAAAAAAAAAAGAGCATTAAGGAATCTACTCCTGAAGTCATTGTTGCACTATATGGTAACTCACTTGGATGTAAATTTAAAAAAAGAATAAATAAATAAGTCAAAATACAACTATCTGGAAAAGAATTAAGAAAAGTAGTCAGCG
Organism: Lynx canadensis; assembly: GCF_007474595.2. Taxonomy (NCBI): domain Eukaryota; kingdom Metazoa; phylum Chordata; class Mammalia; order Carnivora; family Felidae; genus Lynx; species Lynx canadensis. The sequence goes on along the minus strand of NC_044307.1, from coordinate 5,039,401 downwards.
AGTAAGCATGAAGGATTGTTCAGCAGCACCCATAACCTAGCTAATGGCAAACTTAAACCATGAGACACTGTGTTATTTTGCCCATCATATTGTAAAAAGAGCAATTACGAGGAATAATATGCATTCCTGAGGATGAATTCGGGAATGAGGCACTCTTACTCAGTGGTTTTGAAAAGTGATCTGGCAGATTGGTTAAAAATTTACATAACCTTTTTACCCAGCTACCTAATTCTGGTAATCTATCTTCCGCAAATAAAAGCATCTTTGTTTGTAATGGTAAAAAATATTCAAAGAACATATATCAAGCAATACTTTAATAAATCTAATATAGTCAAATACTAGGGAATCCCACAAAGCAATTAAAGAAGATTTCTGTGATATGAGCTACAAGCATGACTATCCTACCAGGAAGAGAAAAATGAAAGTTGCAAAGTAATGCGTATCATGTGATCCCGCCTTTGTAATTTTATATAAAGAAAGGAAAAAAGCCTTCTATGTGCATATATGTTTGAAAAAGTCTAGAGAATGATATTGCAGGATACATGGCACTGAAGGGGTGGGAGGTAGGAAAATGCATCTCTACACTGTTTATTCGTATGAAATGATCGTTGCAGTTAAAAATCTAATAAAGAGGAGGAACGTGGCAATTTAGATGGCTCAGAGATAGAATTTAAGGAGTCAAGATACAATTAGTGAAATCATGGGCTCAAGTCAAGAGTTACTGATACCATAGGGAAAAGGGATTTGGCATCAGTTCAGAGCAACTCTACATATTTTGTGAAATTAAGAACTGTAGCAGTGGTGGGTGAATGGAGGACCAATTCAAGGGAAATGATTATACACGTCTGTGCGTGGAAGACAGTCAAGGTTTAGTGGCTCCACATACACCTGGAAATGAGATGCTGCTGAAATGTTCTACCACTTGTCCAAGTAGTCCTTTTATTCAAGTCCTCCAGTTCCTGAAGACCTCAGAAAGGTATCTGAGAGCTTTGATAAAAACTAAATATATGCATTTTTGAAATGCAGCACAGAACACTTAAAAAAAAAAAAGTAGCCTAATTTTTATTCAACCACCCTGAGAATTGCAGGAATTTCTGGAATACAGAATACAGAGGGAACAGAGATGACTTAAACTTCTTTATTGCTGTTTGATTTGTGGTGCTGTCCTAGGACAAGTCCACTGTTGGCTGGGCCTGGCTCACCATATTTCCATTCCTGCAGGGCTTCCTACCTGTCCTCAGGTACTAGATTCTAAAGTAGATCACCTGCAAAAATTCTACACAAGTCTGTGTTTTTCCCCTTGAGAGGAGATCTGAAGACATGTATAGACCCTGCCGCAGTCCTCAATGTGTCGAGGTCCTTCTCTATTACCCCCTCTTTTCCAGATTCAAGGCAGCAGAGAACCTGTATATGAGAGAAATCTTACCAATGTGATTAATATACCATAGAGGCTTCACAGAATCCACCTTTATAGGTATTCTAGAAGAATTCAATAAAGCCTGCCATTTACCAGCCATTGAGAAACAATAGTGATGGTTTATGTTTCTTCACAAGCATGTCTGTCACCATTGTCACCACTCCAATGAACAAGAGTAGAATGTCACTTCATCTGGTCAACTCTTACGCGAATATTTTGTTAAATTCCTCTTAGCTGTTCCCTTGGGCTTTGTTTGCCTCCCATGGCACTCACTTGCTAACTTTTGTATTTTTGGCCCTCTCTTACATCCTCTACTAGTTATCTCTCCAAGGACTAGGACAACATCTTATTTTTGGATCCTCTGCCCTTGAGCCAGTCGGCCCCCCATTTCTACTCTTCAAAGTCTTTTTCAAGTGGCAACCACCTCTGTCCTTGAAAAGCTTTCCTTGGCATCCCCAACTGTCTTTGTCTGACCCTGCTGAATACCTTGGCTAACTGTTATTATCAGACTTACTGTATATTAGTGAAAATACCTATTTTTCTGTCTTGCCTCCCCACGTCAAGAGCACTCTTTGGGAGCAAACCCCTAGTAGATGCTTAATAAGCATTTGTCAGTGCCTAGTGGAAGGTGACCGCCTGGCACACGGAAGATATTCCCGATAGTCTGTTCAGTCGGTTGCTGTGCCAGTAAATGTTGGGCATACTGTTAGAGAATGCTCCTGTAGTTGGCCTTCAGATTCTAATGTATTCACTCACTCAACAAACACTTGCATGCCTACTACGTGCCAGGCACCATTCAAGTCACCAGGAATATAGAGATGAAGAAAACTGATGAAAATATCCTCCCACGTATGGAACATACATTTTAGTGTGGTCAATTCAACACTAAACAGAATAAGTCAGTCAAATATATAGTATGTTAGATGGTGGTAAGTGCTATAAAAAAATATAAAGCAGGGACCAATGATAAAGAGTATTGGGACAGGAAGGCTTAAATATTTTTTCCCTACAACGTGTATTCCTGTGGGGTTCTGTTATGGAGAGTTCAGTTTTAACTCCTCTCATCTGGGAAGATGTCGCCGAAATAGCGGCACTTTAGTAAAGACCTGAGCAGGTTATGGACACTCAAAGGGGAAGAGTGTTCCCGGCAGAAAAGCAAACGTAAAAGCTCAGAGACTTAAAACACTGTGTTTGCGGTATTTCGGGAGGAATCCCAAGCGGACAAGGTGGAGAGGAGATATCGGATGGCTTAGTAGGTGGCTGTCACCTTGAAGGGCTTGAACGAAAGAGGGACAGAATTTTGAAAAGAGCGTTCTTGTTGGTAGTGAGAGAGCAGACATAAGGCAGGCAAGGGCAGAGGCAGGAAGGTGAGCCTGGGGACAGCTGTAAGAACTGGGCAGAGGTGGTGGCTTGGACCAGAGCAGAGGGTGAGGAGTGGTGAATTCTGGCCCCTCTGAAGGTCGAGCAGACAGGACTTGTGGGCTCAAGTCAAGAGTTACTGATACGGTAGGGGAAAAGGATTTGGCATCAATGGGTAGTTTGGATTTTGCTGATGGATAGTGAGACAGGAGAGAGAGAGGAGAGAGGACTCTGGGGCTGGGGGCAGCTGCACACAGTAGGCTGTTTGCCCTGCAAAGACTTTATCCAGCTGAGATTGCCCATGGCGGAGGGCGGGTACTTCTACAGATACGTACACAGGATCTGCTCAGGAAGGAGCCCAACTGCAGCATATAAGACACGGGATCTCACGGGATCATATTCACCTTCAGAAAGGCACCTGGTATTCAGTTTGTTCAAGCCCCTGAAATGAAGCAGAGTTTAAGTCCTAACTGCAGGAAGAAAAGCAGCAGGCCGGAGTCCTCTTCAGTAATATAACAGGCGTTTTGAGTACTCTGAGCCTGACTGGTTTACCTACAAATTTTATTTGATCCTCCTGGCAATGCTGTGACTGTCATCCCCATTTTATACATGAGAAAGTCGAAGCTTACCTTTTCTAAGCCCTTACGGCTAGTAATTGGGATCTTAACCCACGTATCTGCCCCAAAGCCCATGCCATTAACTCTATTAGTGCCTAACTTTAGAGAACCTGTCCTCTAACCTTCTGAGGGAACCTGAAAGCCAGTGTGGCCTTTGGTGGTCTCATGAGGCCGGATGATAAGATGACCCTAAGACTCGGGTGGGCGGTGCAGAGTAAGAGCCAGCAAAGGGACTGTGGCACTCCACAGAGGAGGAGGAGGAAACCCAGGAGAAGGTGGATGTGGGAGTTCAGGAAAGGCCAGGAAAAGGTTTGGATGTCTCGACATGCTGAGTGGTCAGGTAAACAAAGGCCTGAAAAATATCCACTGAATTTAGTCATGAGGTCATTCAGTGAATGAGTTTAGTAATTGGAAAATTCTAAGTTCCAATCGGGCGATTTTAAGAAAAATCCATGTGAAACTATACAAACCAACTTGGGGTTTCACAATTGTGTTCGGGTCCCAACTTTACCAAGGATGAGAACTGAAATGTCTCGATCCCCCATGACATGCAGGGCCGTGTTCCAATTGCTTAATTTGAATGTTACCCTGCTCTTGACCACAGTTAAGGATCTTGCCTCAGCCTGGCTCCAGAGCTGATGCTCTTGCCTATTGATCTAAAGCCACCCGTGCGATTAAACCGCTAAGACACACATTATAAAACCCAAGTGCTGGGCGGCTACAGCACGTGGTTGAGCCACAGTACTTCTGTAGCATATGCCCTCTTAGGGGCCCTTACCGGAACTGGCCTGTTTGCCGCTGTGCCTCCCGCCTTCTTGCTCTTCCCTCCTTTCCTGCTTTTATGAAGGTCCATTTATACGTTGTCCTCAGACACTTCCTTCTGGTATCTGCACTGCGTCACATACGAAATCAGCAATGTCTGTCATCAGGACAACTTGCTTGAAGACAACCTCTTTCACAAATACATAAACTTCTCATTCACTGACCTCCTCGGTTCTCGGTGCTTTTGTGTGTTAAGCGCGGTCTTTCGTATTCGGCGTCCTTCCGTGGCTGACTCGCGTGGTTACATACACGGCTTTTCTCAGGCCACGTGCCACGCTCCTTTAGGCCCGTGGCAGACACCCTCACTGAGCCAGAGAACACACACGTCTTCATTCATTAGCAGAGGCAGGGTGGTGAGCGGCACAGCGATCACCAGCAGTCACAGTGATGACTGTGGACCGGGACCAGGACCAGGATGACCGGAAACGTCAAGGCCTAAGGAGAACTCTGGGGTCCGCACGGAGCTTCCTGTTGGGGGCCATCTCCTTCGTGCTGATTATCAGGCATTCCTTCTCACTGTCTTTCCTGGAAAGGTAAGGGAGGAACGGGGAGACGGTTATCGGCGATGGACTCGGAGCCTGGGTGTGCGGGGTGAGGAAGGAGGGTGCCGTGGCGGCAGGAGCCATGGGAACTCGTGTGAACACGTGAGGAACCAAGGAGAGGCAGTCCGCTGCAGGCCGTGCAGAAAAGGGACAGGTGATCGTATGTGTGCACACATACGTAATTTTTCCTATAAACCGAGGAGCCCACGTGTTGGACTGGGCTGAGCCATAAAGGTTCTTGCCATCGTACCGCGGTGGCCCAGAGAATGGAATGTATCTGGGTGCTTCTCAGCATTGTTGGTTTCGGCCCCGCTGCATCGTAACAGGCGTGGCAGCTATCCTTCCGCGTGACACCCGACGCATCAGGACCCGGTTGCCCGCAGCAGTCCAGGTGAGCCGTGAAGGGAGGTGATTCTGCAGAGGAGTTAAACCTGAGATGTGGGAGGCCGATGAAAACAACAGGACCCACTTCAGAGATCTGGGTGCGGGTGGAAACAATGCGTGCAGCGTCGCGGAGTGTGGTCTCGAACCCAAAGTTAGCCGTAGTTAATAACCAAACAAACAAGCGTGTCCCCTATAGCCCGTATCTTGACTGAGACCAAGATCATTTATGCTCTCTTTTTTTAACAGGATTCTCCTCATACCCCCCTTCCTCATCAGAGAGAGGTTAGCTCTCCGTGGGCCTCGTCCCCAACAAGACTATTGATTAGCTTTGGGGGCTGGCTCCGACACCACATCGATGCCTTTGTTAGCTTCCAGTGGCTTAATTCCTTTATTTTACCCAGGGAGACGACAGAGGGCGACACATAAAAGCATTTCTTTTGCAGGATCAGGCTGACGGGAACAAAATTCTCTCTACTCCAATGTGTATTTTAAACCACTCGTGTGTACCACTGTGTCCTTTGGCCTTTCAAGTTGGGGGAAAGAAAAACAGTCAAAAACTGTATTCTGCAGTAGAAAGTCAAGCTGACATTTGCATGGCCTCCTGTCACCCCCGCCGAAGTCAGATAATCTCTAACTGATTTCTACTCAACACGGCACCCAACTGCCTTCAGTTCTCTTCCCTGAACTGTCTGGCTTGTTCCCCATCTTCACTTGGCTCACTCCTCCCTGTCCCTCAGGAGGCCTTTCCTAATGTCTGTTCTCTAAAAACATACTCCATTAAAGTTAGGTGCCCTTCAAGCAACCAGTACTCTCTTCTCCAGGAACCCTCCCACTGCAGTGGTCTGCGTACGGGTCTCTTCCTTTAGGTTGCGAACCCCTTACGAGGAGGGATTTGATTTCATTTGTCTTTACGTTGTCAGTGCTGAACATACTCGTGTAAATGCCCGAATGAGGGCAGTTTACACGTTGGTCCTGTTCCATGTGTAGTTTACGAGGACATCTTGTGGCTACATCATTTATCGTGTGGATAGACTTGATCCTGTCTAACATTATTTGCCATTGACTTACCTGTTATGCAAAACATGACATGATATTGTTTAGGATGGTTTATATTGTGTGGCTGTGTTTGTTTTACCTCAGGGCCTAGTTCTCCAGGGGAAAAACAACAGCAAAATCACTAAAGTTGTGGTTTGTGAAACTCCAAAGCGTCTTCCTGGCGGGAGCTGTTAAAGGCCACTGCAAATCCAGAGACATTATAGTGTCTAGGGAGACTTGAAGATAGACAGACCTAGATCTAAATTTCAGGTCTGTCCCATCACGGGTGACCCCAACAACAAACCACCATGAACTTCAGTTACCTACTTAAAGGAGCAGTGGAAACTACCCCTTCCTTATTACATAGTATTTAAGTGTTTGCCACAGAGCCTAGCATAGGAAAATGCTCAGTTAAGATAGCGGTTATCTAGAACCTAATCGTTTAATGCTCGAGACACCCCACACCCCCAAATACAACAGATACACCAAATACTCATCTGTATTCTGCCTGAACACCTCTAGCAACAGCAAAAATGACCATTGCTAAATGTAGCACATCCCATTCACAGCTCAGTTCCAATTTCTCAATCTTACGCTATGACGTTTTTCCTAGTAATTTAAGTAGGATATAAAAAACATATTTCTATTATTTTTCCGAAAGCCTTTTTTTTTTTTTTAATTTTTTGAGAGCATGCACGTGAGTGTGGGGGGGGAGCAGTGGGCAGAGAGTGGGCAGTGGGCAGAGTGGGAGGGGAGGGCAGGGGACAGAGGATCCAAAGCAGGCTCTGTGCTGACAGTAGAGAGCCCCATATGGGGCTTAACTCACAAACCATGAGATCATGACCTGGGCTGAAGCCAGATGCTCAACCAACTGAGCCACCCCAGGGTCCCCAAAACTTTCCTTTTTAAAGATTTTGATATAAAAATTGTAATTTATTATTTCCCTTTTTATCTTTTATGTACTTATTTTTCTTTATAATACCATAAATGGGGCAGGATCTTAAAAGCAGTTTAACTTCTGGATTCTGTGAAACTTTGTATATTAAAATGGGTTTATGGTATAAGTTTGTGAATTCTAGACACTCACTGAATTACTAAATTTCTTCCAGTCTATTCAAATTATTTTAAACTATTCATTACAAAGTCATTATAAAAATTACTCTCTGCAAAAACTAGGGAACGTCCAAATGAAACCTATCATGGGTTAACAGATCACAGGGACCAGCTAGCTTTCTTGGTCTAAAATTCTATGGAGACATTGAGATGTCAGGTTGTAATACATAAGGCTGGAAAGCTTAGAATATTTGATTTCTGCAGTGAAGATTAACAAAAACTGTCTTTTCCCTAAATATTCCTTTTTCTTTAAAAATAATTTATATATGACGGGCACCTGGGTGGCCCAGTCAGTTAAGCGTCTCTGATTTCAGCTCAGGTCATCTTATGTTTTGTGGATTCGAGCCCCACGTCGGGCTTTGTGCTGACAGCTCAGAGCCTGGAGCCTGCTTCAGGTTCTGTCTGTGTCTCCCTCTCTTTCTCTGCCTCTCCCCTGCTCATGCTCTGCCTCTCTCTCTCTCTCTCTCAAAAATAAGCAAACGTTAAAATTTATATTTGGGGTAATTTCTATCAGAGAGAGATTGGCAACTTATTTGAATTTCTGCCCAACTGTTTTGGGGTGACTTAGTTTAAGATTTTAAGTAATCTCTACACCCAGTGTGGGGCTCAAACTTACAACCCCGAGATCAAGAGTCGCACGTTCCACCGACTGAGCCAGTCACGAGGCCCTGGGGTGACTCAGTTTAATCGGACGATAATTCTTGATGGGCTGTTTGGGCTTTCCTAATACCAAAGCATGTTCAAACTTCTTTTTTTCTTTTACACTTAGATGACTCTGGTCTCTGCTACCCCTGGGAAACTGATTTGTGAAATGAGAGTAGAAGACGACCATACCAATAAGTACGGCACTCTGCATGGTGGCATGATAGCCACCTTAGTGGATAACGTATCAACATTGGCTCTGGTAGCCACAGAAAGGGGAGCACCAGGAGTCAGTGTCGATATGAACATAACGTATGTATCCAAACTGTACTACAAATACCTTTTTATAATGTGAAAACTCATTTCAAACAATGAGACTACGTACAATTGTAACATGAATAAAACTAGAGGTGCCCCGAGCTGATCATGCTTAAGGGCAAGTATAGATGTGCCCAGAATATCCCAGAGCCTTAGAATCTAGAATTGGAGCAACTGATTTCCAAATGCAGTATGTATGTATCCGGAGGAAAGGGGTAATGACCTAAACATTCAAAGAAGCAAACATTTGGCTTCTGTTATGTATACTGGTTGGGAAAAAAACTCCCGGCTTGTAACCATTGCACAAAGTCCTGAAAAGTGCCACCTGTACAAAGGTCTTAGGAGGGTTGTATTGAGTGCATATAGAGAAAAGCCTGAATAAAAGTCAGAGTTGGATAAACCTTCATAAAGCATCCATCGCCATTGCCTTATAACAGAGTGAACACAAAATGGCCAGTTTTGCAATCCTGTATCTCTCCCTGCAGCTGCCACCAGGCTCCATGGGTATAAACTCTGTGGTCAGGAAGCAGCACCCCAGATGTCAGGCTGTCACTCACTCTGGTGAAAATGCCTGCAGGGGTCAGATGTTTCCAAATGTAAAAGATCTAGTTCCAGTTTTAACCAGTACTGGTGCCAGTCCGGTCACTAGAATGCAGGGCGTGGTGGGGTTTGTTTCAGTATGACTGCTTTTTCCACCTACACAACGGAAGAATGATTTTTACTGGGGGCACCCGAAAGCCAATGTTATGCAACATGAGGGCAGTGGAAATAACGTTATCAGATTTGTAGACAATCTAAATCTTTTAATAGGCTCACTTCAGAAAATTCAGCCCGCATCTACTGTGGAAATAAATGGAGGGTGCCATTCACAGGTCACAGGACAAGGGCAAACGATCTTGAAATTAAGATCCACGGAAAGAACAGTTTCCGTTCATTGTACTGCCGAGCAGACTGGGCGGTCCTTACCTTACTCTGTGAGTGGGGGTGGGACCCGCTGATGATGCTACTTGGCCTTGGGTGCCTCTGCCCAGAGCACGGATGCCCAAACCTGGCACCTCGGGATCTTGTGAGATCCTACTGCTGCTATCGTCAGCCTAAAGAGTCTTTAGTAAGTCAGACAGCTTCCATCAAGAACTGCCGGAGCTTCAAAAACTGACCCACCTGAGCAGAAAGAGTCTCGAAGGTTTACTGTCGATTTTTCATAAACAACAACTTATGAATGTATACGGCTCATCACCAGCATTCTAAGGAGCTCGCATTAATTAATTCCTTATAGTTCTCACCTTAGATCGTTTCAAGTGCCGTAAAGTGCAGAATTTACTCAAGTGCAGTTGAGTGAATTCTGAATATTGATAGAAGATAGAGTAGACCCCTCTTACCCATGGGGATATGTTCCAAGACCCCCAGTGGGTGCCTGAATCCACAGGTGGTACCGAACCCTATACATACATACGTGTGATAAAATTTACTTATAAACTACGCACAGTAAGATTAACAAGGATAACAATAATATAGAACAAGCGTGATATATTATGTGAACGTGGTCTCTCAAACTACCTTCTTGTACTGTACTCACCATTCTAGTGAGGATGGGAGAGGATGAGACACCCAGAGCAGCAGACGCAGTGAGGGAAAGACGTAGGCAGGGACGCAGCGTTAGGCCACTGTTGACCTTCTGACAGATCAGGAGGATCATCGAATGCTTTATGGACCACAGGTCACCCAAGCTATGGAAAGTCAAACTGCAGGTAAGGGGGAACCTACTGTGTAGACAGACACCAGGAACACTTCACCCAGGATGTTCCCAAATAAAGATGAAAGAGGAAACTTGAAGAAAGGGGGGGGGGGCGCTTCTCATATTTATGGGAAAAGAAACTTGTGGGGATATGAAATGGGGAAGATGAACTTGGTCAAGACCAACCATTCAAATCTGATAGGACAGAAAGCTTACGGATACCATTCTTAAACTCTTGTAGAAAGAAAATAAGCAACATCTAAGGGACGCACACAACTTCCCGTTTTAAAAAATGTTCAGGTGCGCCTGAGTGGCTCAGTTGGTTGAGCTTCCAGCTTCAGCTCAGGTCACGATCTCAGTCTGTGAGTTCTGCTGTCAGAGCAGAGCCCACCTCGGATCCTCCGCGCCCCTCTCTGCCCCTCCCCTGCTCATGTGCCTGCGTTTGCTCTTTCAAAAATACAGAATTTTTTATTAAAAAAAATTTTGTTTTAACATTTATTTTTGAGACAGAGCATGAACAGGGGAGGGTCAGAGAAAGAGGGAGACACAGAATCTGAAACAGGCTCCAGGCTCAGCTGTCAGCACAGAGCCTGACGCGGGGCTCGAACCCACGGACCGCAAGATCACTACCTGAGCCGAAGTCAGATGCTTAACCCACTGAGCCACCCAGGCGCCCCAATAAATACAGAATTTTAATAAAAAATTATTTGCTGTTAACTATATTTGTTTCCCTTCAAGGTACATGGCACCGGCTAAAATAGGAGAAGATATAGTGATAACAGCCCATGTTCTGAAGGAAGGAAAAACACTTGCATTTACCTCCGTGGATGTGACGAAGAAGGCCACGGGAAAATTAATAGCACAAGGCAGACACACAAAACACCTGGGAAACCAGAACTAAAGAAATCCAACAGCGAACACCAAGTGTAAATTTGACTTGAACAGATGTAATTTTCAAAATAAATTAGCACAACCAGAAGTGGTGAAGAAATCTTTTCTTTGGAGAAAATGACACTGAGTGAGATGCTTTTTATCTTTTTTTAAATTTTTTTTTTTTTCAACGTTTTATTTTTATTTTTGGGACAGAGAGAGACAGAGCATGAACGGGGGAGGGGCAGAGAGAGAGGGAGACACAGAATCGGAAACAGGCTCCAGGCTCTGAGCCATCAGCCCAGAGCCTGACGCGGGGCTCGAACTCACGGACCGCGAGATCGTGACCTGGCTGAAGTCGGACGCTTAACCGACTGCGCCACCCAGGCGCCCCAAGATGCTTTTCATCTTAAACCTCTTCAGTCTGTAATCTATGTATGATAATTGGGTGAAAACATTCTTAGCTGAAAGGGTCTCTGAAAACTTAGGTAAAGCAAAGAAGCTAGCAAGGACATTTTGAAATGAGATTACTTTTTTTTTTTAATGTTTATTCATTTTTGAGAGAGACAGAGCATGAGTGGGGGAGGGGCAGAGAGAGAGGGAGACACAGAATCCAAAGCAGGCTCCAGGCTCTGAGCTGTTAGCACAAAGCCTGGCACGGGGCTTGAACTCACAGACTGCGACATCGTGACCTGAGCTGAAGTTGGACACTCAACTGACTGAGCCACCCAGGCATCCCGAAATGAGATTACTTTTAAACTAAAGTCCAATACTAAGCTATTTTAAGCACTTAGGGAAATATAAATGCTTAATCTGTGAATTTATGTCCTTCTCAGCTCTTAAAACAACTGCTACATTTTTTTAAAACCCAATTTCAAGATTATGGAACTTCAAAATTAATGAAACATAGCTCATATTGGAAAATAAAATAGATTGAGCCGTATAGCCTAAAATAGTCCTCAATGAAGTCTGAGGCAAAGCACATTAGTGACATAGGAAATAGTCCGATGGATGTGCTATTTTTCTCTGATGGAGAATTTATTGAGGTGCCTGGGTGACTCAGTCGAGCGTCCAACTCTTGATTTCGGCTCAGGTCAGGATCTCGTGGTTCTTGAGTTTGAGCCCTGCTTTGGGCTTTAAACTGATGGTGCAGAGCCTGCTTGGGATTCTCTGCCCCTGTCTCCCCCCACTCCCCCCCACCTCTACCCTTCCCCCGACTCTCTCAAAATAAACTTTAAAAAAAAAGGAAAAGGGGGGCGCCTGGGTGGCGCAGTCGGTTAAGCGTCCGACTTCAGCCAGGTCACGATCTCGCCGTCGGTGAGTTCGAGCCCCGCGTCGGGCTCTGGGCTGACGGCTCAGAGCCTGGAGCCTGTTTCCGATTCTGTGTCTCCCTCTCTCTCTGCCCCTCCCCTGTTCATGCTCTGTCTCTCTCTGTCCCAAAAATAAATAAAAAACGTTGAAAAAAAATTAAAAAAAAAAAAAAAAAGCTTCTCAACTTTAAAAAATAAAAAAATAAAAAAAAAGGAAAAGAATTTATCATAGGACTGGCATATTTTGTACTAAGGGCGGGGAGAAAAACATACTATTACCCCTTTTCTAGCACCTAGAATAAAACCATGCAGATCACAAAACGGGATCAGAAAGATTAAATCACAAATCACTTAGTCCATTTCTCAAGTTCTGTTGAACGTGGCATTCTTAGTATTTCATTTTTGCATCATGGGGTCTTCTGAACATTTCATTAACTAAACATCAAAAAGAAAGGAAGCAACTTTAAATAAATTTGGAAACACTATCAGCAGTTAAAGGCTGAGTATTCTTTGCTTGTTTAGGAATACGTGCTTGATCTGTGCTCAACAGAGCAGACTTCCCCGGAGCAGTAAGCACACAGGGCACCCAGTTCTCGATTTCCGAGATTTCCCTCTAAAAGGAACCTGGGCTCCTTGGAGAAAATAGTGGATTCCGGGGCTACGGGGCTGAGATAGGGAAATTGACATGAACATTTCTTGTGCTTGAAAGTAAGCAAGTGTTCAAGTTCAAATAGTAAGAGGCATGCAAACTATGCAGTTTTGGGAAAGAGGAATCCACACCATGTAGGTAGATAATCCATGGCAGAGCTGGGAGGGCTCTTCCTTACAATAAAATGCTGATATATGTGGAAGGAGGAGTAAATAATGGAAAATTACCAATTTGTAGCTATCCTAGTGAAAGACTGGTTACAGCAAAAATCAGAACTCCTCAGTAGAGCACCTGATGAAAAGCAGGGTACTTCCACGTTGCTCTCCAGATTGCTTCTTGGTTTCAAGGGGGGAAAACAGTAACTTTACAATGCAGAAACAGGCCTTGATCAATCAAAATTAACATTAACAAAGAGCAACTTGACAGTGCACTTCTGGATTGGGTGCTGGCCAGAATAATCCCAAATTTAACTGTGGAAAAAGAAACAGCATTCAAATGCAAAATGAGGAACACCTTATATTTTTTTAAAAAATTAGCCTACTCTTCAAAAATGTCAAGGTTATTAAACAAAGGCTAATGACCTGTTCCAGATTAGAGACTAGAGATGTGACAGCTACATTCAACGGTTTAAAAAAGACATGAGGATATTAGGACAATTAAAACTGGAATATGGACAGGTGAAGGTGTATCAACACTGCATTTCCTGGATCTGGTTACTTCCCTGTGGTTATACAAGAATATCCCTGTACTTGGGACCTAGGCTGAAGCACTAGAAGTAAGGAATAAAGATGTACCCATGACATATGTACCAAATGCTCAGATCGTTCAGAAAAGACATATATATATATGGGAATATATATATATATATATATATATATATATATATATGGGAAGAAATGTGGCTAAGACACGGGTAAAGGTTATACAGGAGTTTTGTGTTTTACACCTTTTCTAAATTGACTCTAAAATAAAATTAAAAACTGACTTACTGAATACATCCAGTATAATTCAACATAGTACAACAATGAAGAGTTTGGATCCTACAGAGACAGCTGGCCTGGTTTTAAATCTTCCCTGCTCCGCATGTGAGCTTGGGCAAGTTACTGAACCTCTGCAGCTCTTTCCACTCAGGCTTGTGAGACCAGAGCTTCAAACAGGACCTGGCCATGATAAACATTCAAAGCCATGATTTCAAGTAGATTCTAAATTTTCAATTGATGAGAAAACGTGGAAGCATTTTGAAATTAGTACTTCTTGGGGCGCCTGGCTGGGTCAGTTGGTGGAGCATGCAACTCGTGATCCCAGGGATGTTGAGTCCAAGCCCCCGGTCGGTGTGAAGCCTACTTTAAAAAATATTTTTCTTTTCCATGAAGCAAGGAACAAGGCCAACCTGATACCTGTTAAAGCTTACAAAATGTCTTTGATTCCTATTCTTGAAACTGCAAACGCAAACGGTTTTTGTCCTGAGTTTACTGTGTGCTATGGACTGTAACATAACCCCCAAGGTCATCAGTAACACCACCCAGCGACTTGGAAAAAAAAGTTACCACTTCAGTTTTGTGTATTCACCTGAATAGTCAGGGAACTTTCACCTATTTTATTTAGGTTTTCATTTTTTTCAAATTCCAACCAGAAGCTAAATACATTTGGAAACCAGTAAGCACTAAGTTTTACTCCAAAGGAGTAGGATCGTTCAGATTTACTCCATAAAAGTATGCAACCCTTAAGCAAAGCTTTTCTTCATTAAAAAGAAAAAACAAAAAACAAAAAACTATACAGTAGTCTTTCCTTATGTTCATTGCACAAAATGAGTTCTGCTTTTAGAGCTTTGACACTCAGTGTTTTGTTTTTTTTTTTTTTTAACAATTTAAGATGCCAACTTTAGTAACTTTTTTCTATTCCAAGAAACCCTCCTAAAGTTTTCTTTTAGGATGGTGTAGAAACCAGTATTTCTGCACAATTCACTGCATTTTCTTTGTAATAAAAACCTCTTCTCTTTAAAACCAAAAAACAAAAACCAAAAAAGGAAAGTCCTCTCCCTATCATGATTTCTGCAGCTATGCATGGATTTCTCAGTTTTACAGCTGCGTTAGCTACTTCAGACTCCAGATCTGCTTTAATGTGTAGAACTGTATCCACATTCAGCAGAATATTCTTTTATAACAACAACTTGGGGAAAGAGATCTGGAAATAAAATACATACATTTACTTATGAGTACCAGGAAACAAACATGGCCCAGTAAAACATGAGGCAAGAATGCCTACAATGAGATGCTTTTTTTTTCTTAAAAGATTTCTTCCCCGTGGTTGTATTTTTTTTTTTTTTTTTTTTTAAACAACCACTTGTGGTCATTAGAATGAATCTGACAGTGCTCTGGAACGACGGTGATTACGGCAAAGCTATTCCGTTTGTTTCAATGTTATGTATACCTTTTACATTCCCTTCTCACCCTCTAAATACTGATGACAGATGTCAGAGAGGCAAAAACCAGCATAAATGGAAAGACCATCAAAAAAGAGTATCACCTTGTGCTTTCAGATACATTTAAGCATTTCAGTGTACAACTGTCCTTTCACTTCACATTTTTAGCAGAATGCTGATGCAGTGCAGCAAATATGCAAAGCATCTTCTTTCACACAGTCCGTGCAGAAGACACCTAATTTTTTTTAAGTTCTGAGACACAAATAATTAAAAAAAAAAAAATCCAGGATGAACACGTTTCAAAATGCATAGTGTTCTGTGCATGAGTCCATTTTCTTTAAACTCTGAAAGAATAAAGTGTAAGAAAACAAGGAAACAAAATGCTGCTGCGCTCCCTGATCCTTTCCGCTCTGCTGGTCAGGCCCCTACTCCGGCATGTAAGGACGGAGGTGGTCCTCTATGGTGCCAACCGCCCAGTGCGTAAGCTGTTCCTGCGGCAGGTAGAGGCAGATGCTGCATAACTTGAAGATTGTAGCTTTGTTTTTCGGAGTCTGCAAGGGGAATCGTTTTAATCTTAATAAAGAAGACCTTTACGTAACCCATCAAGTGTCACATGAAGTCAATCTCCCATAATTCTATCAAGCACTTACACACAGCAATAAAGCACACAGATCAAGGGAACAGATTACAGTCTGTACCCACAGGGACCACAGTCTAGTTAGGAAGACACAACCTTGCCATATAAAATACAGAAAGAATAAGCATGATTATAAACTAAACAAACATTTAGAGAGTTTATTCAAACAAAAAACTGAAGTCAGAAAAGTCAACTTGGACAACTTGCTAAAGGAAAATAAGGTTAAAGGCCATAGAGACCCATCTTAACAGAAGTTTGAAGTCATGTCTGTATATGCAAGGACAACAAAAGTGTCATAGAAGTGAGGGCAAAGATATGAAATAGAAAAAAGAAAGACTGAAGCATAACCGGGGGTAAAGGACTGGAAGAAAGCAAAAGTATTACCAGAAAAATAAAACTGTAAGTATTATTTTTAAAAAGTAGTTACTTGGGGACACCTGGGTGGCTCAGTCAGTTTAGTGTCCAACTCTCGATTTCAGTTCAGGTCATGATCTCTCCGGTTTGTGAGTTCAAAACCTGCATCGGGCTCTGTGCTGACCATGCAGATCCTGCTTGGGATCCTCTCCCCCCCCCCACCCCCCCACCCCCCGCCAACATCTCTGACCCTCCCCAGCTCTCTCTCTCTCAAAAAACAAAACATTAAAAAAAAAAAAAAAAAGTCACCATTTAACATCTAGCTTATGGCAAGTGTGCTAGGTGCTTTCACAGATCACCACTGCCAGTAAACGGAAGACGGAATCTAAAACCCTTGAACCGCCCGCCTTCAAAGTTCTTTTCACTTCAGCACCTTTAAAAAAAAGCAGTCTCTATATATAAATAAACCACATAATGCACATATATTTTTTTACTTTAAAGAAATTTCTTAAGGTTATTTATTTTGAGAGAGAGAGAGCATGAGTTAGGAGGGGCAGAGAGAGAGAGGGAGAGAGAGAGAATCCCAAGCAGGCTTCACACTGCCAGCACAGTGCCGGACGTGGGGATCGAACTCAGGAAACCACGAGATCATGACCTGAGCCAAAACCAACAGACACTTAACCAACTGAGCCACCTAGGTGCTATTTTTTCACTTTAAATGCTACAACAACCTTATGAATATCGTTTATTCAATTTAACAAAAAAACACACTCACAGAAGTTACCTGTCCAAGATTTCATAGCCAGTCAGTGGCTGCATGTGGATTAGAACCCAGACTCCAGGCACGTGCCTCTCTACCACAGTCCCCTCCAAAATTATCATTTGCTCTAGCTCTTTCCATACATCTTGCATTATGAAGGACATACGATCTCTGCTAGACGACTGTGATCCAGTTCTTTCGTTTCCTGATTTCCTCGCCTCTAAAATGGGAGTAAGAAGACCTACGCCTCCCAGGACTGTGGGGAGGATGATGTGAGCTCATGCCCGTACGGCTCCTTGAGGCCGGTAAGTAACGCACCCTGCGTTGGCCACCCTGTTGGGTCCCTCGATCCTCTTGACAGGGCAGGTATGGCAACGCATCTCCGGGTTAGGAAGACCAGTAATGACCGGAGTGAAAGATGCACCTAAGAGCGCTGGAGACCAGATGCATCTACAGTCAGGGTTGACGCCAGCCATCGCACTGCCCACAATTAAGGTTCCTAGGACTTGGGACTTTCAATGCAAAAATCAGGGCATTCCAGACAGACAGACTGCTGGTCACCCTACCTACAACACGAACTTAGCTGACAAGCTTACAACTTTCTTTTCATTAAAAGGATTCAAGCTATTTGCTTCATAAAGCATAAACATCTGACTTTGATATAAAAGAGAAGACGATTTCCTACTTATTTAGCAATGTTAATCCTTCAAGCCACTAGCCATTTCTATATAGTATTATTGATCTGTACATTTGCGTGATAATCAGGGTGTCTGGGTGGCTCAGTCAGTTGAGTGACTGACTTTTGATTTCGGCTCAGGCCATGATCCCAGGGTTGTGACACTGAGCCCTGCATAGGGTTCTGAGCTGAATGTGAAACCTGCTTAAGATTCTCTCTCTCTCCCTCTGGCCCTCTCCCCAGCTTACACTCTCTCAATCTCTATTGTGGATTCCATAATAGAAGTCAACAGCCTGCTATCCAGTATTATCTAAGTAAGTTACTCAAATGAAAGTACACTACAAGTAATTAAAAAGGAAAACTAAGGCAACTTCAAAATATCCACCATAGGAGAGCTAAGGTAAAGATGAAGCAGAAAAGAAAACCCCCAAAACCCACCCACGTCATATGTTTTTTATTAGTTTTATGAAATGCCTCCACTGAAATTAACTTTCTTCCCATAGTTCTTACTTGTACCTATAATACCATATGTGTTTTAAAATGTTCTTACAACATACAAAGTCAACATATAATCTTCCTAAGGAGTCTTCAGTTCCTTGAAGGTAGCAGTATGATTCACCTGCATGTTTTTACTGTCATACTCTCTAGTAAAAATAAACAATGTTCTACAATGCATAACTAGTATCATAAATACTCTTCTAAATCACCTGCCCGGTGAGGCCTTCTCTGGTGACACCATTTAAGAATTCTGACCCAATGGCTTACATACCCCGCACCATCTTCTCTTAGCACTCATCATGTGAGTTGCATACTGTACTTCTCTGCTGCTGGGCCTCCCCTACCATGCAGTGGGAGTCCCTGATGACAGAATTTCTGTCTAATGGGTTCACTGTTGCACAGCACCTGGCACACAGTAGTAGGCATTCATTTGTTGAATGAATGGTAATTAAAGCGATGCTATTTTTAAAGGTTAATAACAAAACATGTTATAAATTCTAAGTGATGATACTCAGGTTTAGGTTGATGAGATAAAGAACGTTCTACAGAATAAAAAAGAATCTGGAATACCTGCATCACTTAAATTGAAAGTGCTTATTTAAAACACATTTGGATCTTTTAAATACAGATGTATTTTACCCTTCAGATTTTTAAAAAAATAATCTTTTTAATTAAGTTTATTTATTTTTGAGACAGAGCGTGAGCAAGGGAAAGGCAGAGAGAGAGGGAGACACAGAATCCCAAGCAGGCTCCATGCTCAGAGCTGTCAGTACAGAGCCCGATGTG
Source organism: Lynx canadensis (assembly GCF_007474595.2). Classification (NCBI taxonomy): domain Eukaryota; kingdom Metazoa; phylum Chordata; class Mammalia; order Carnivora; family Felidae; genus Lynx; species Lynx canadensis. The sequence goes on along the minus strand of NC_044307.1, from coordinate 5,020,455 downwards.
GGGCTCCAACTCGCAAACTGTGAGATCATGACCTGAGCCGAAGTCGGACGTTTAACCGACTGAGCCACCAAGAAGCCTCCAGATTTTTATTTATAAGATCTAAGGCTACAGCGTCTCAAAACATAATCTGTGTTACTAACCACCTGAAGATTTTGTTCAAAACATAGATTCTGATTGAGTAGGATTGGGGTAGGGCCTGAGAGTCCACATATTTAAGAATCTGCTATGATCTGTTGACCGTACTTTACTTAGAAAAGCTCTACCACAGGGTTTCTTAAAACACTGTTTTGGGGTGCCCAGGTGGCTCAGTCGGTTGAGCTTCCGACTTCAGCTCAGGTCATGGTCTCGCAGTTTGTGAGTTCAAGCCCCGCGTTGGGCTCTGTGCTAACAAAACAGCTCAGAGCCTGGAGCTTGCTTCGGACTCTGTCTCTCTCTCTCTCTCTCTCTCTCTCTCTGTCTCCCCCTCCCCCACTCATGCTCTGTCTCTATCCCTCGAAAATAAATAAATGTTAAAATTTAAAAACAAACAAAAAAACCACGCTGTTTTAAGTTCACTGGAGTTTACTAGAATCATGACTTTTAAAAGCTCTCAGGCAGTTCTAATATGCAGCAAAGTTTGGGAACCACTATTCTAGGGTGAGGCCCAGGGTATCTTTTGATTTTTAAGTAACTTCAAAAATAATGCAGTTTTTAAGTGGCAAAACAGAATTAATTAACGCATATGGAAAAATAATTTGCTGGGTGCCTGGGTGGCTCAGTTGGATCTCCCCGTTTGTGAGTTCGAGCCCCACATCAGGCTCTCTGCTATCAGTGCAGAGACTTCTTTGGATCCTCTGTCCCCCTCTCCTTCTGTCCCTACCCCGCTTGCACTCATTCTCAAAAATAAACATTTTTAAAAAATCTTTTGCTAACCAGTTTTTTTTTTTTTTTTTTAGTTTATTTATTTTGAGAGAGAGAGCATGATTGGGGAAAGGGCAGAGAGAGAGGGAGACAGAGAATCCCAAGCAGGCTCCACATGGCTCAAACTCACAAAACTGTGAGATCATGACCTGAGCCAAAACCAAGAGTTGGACACTTAACCAAATGAGCCACCCAGGCACCCCTAACGAATAAGCTTTTTATTTTTTTTTTTAATTTTTTTTTCAACGTTTATTTATTTTTGGGACAGAGAAAGACAAAGCATGAACGGGGGAGGGGCAGAGAGAGAGGGAGACACAGAATCGGAAACAGGCTCCAGGCTCTGAGCCATCAGCCCAGAGCCTGACGCGGGGCTCGAACTCACGGACCGCGAGATCGTGACCTGGCTGAAGTCAGACGCTTAACCGACTGCGCCACCCAGGCGCCCCACGAATAAGCTTTCTAAATGAGGAGTTAAGTGGAAGGAAGGCAGGCAGGCAGGGAAAAAAAAATTAAAATTAAAAAATGCTTACCTGCAAGTGCTGTCTGTCAATGAAGAGAAACACTGACTGGTTAGGATTGTTGACAACAATTCCAGTCTTGTCCTTGCGGCTCAGTACATGCAGAAACTGTTTTTCATAGTCACCGTGATGAAACTCAAATTTGGCCTAATTAAGAAACACATTTACATGTAAGTACAAAGACGTTACCCTACTTGAAACATCTACCGCATCCACAGGCATCGAGTTGTGCCATCCAATGCGGTAGCCAACTGTGCCTACTCAAGTTTAACATATTAAATGCATTTTAAAATTCAGTCCTTCGCTAACACTAGCCACATCTCAAATACTCAATAATCACATGTGGCCAGTGGCCACCATTCTGAACAGTCTGTTGAGATACATAGCATTGCCTTTATCACAGAAAGTTCTAGTGAACAGCACTCCATTACAGAATTCGACCTTCAAGAAAAACACTGCATCAGGGTGACTAGATCCTCATTCTCAATGATTTTAGGCCAAATTCTAGAAAACTAGATTTTCAAACCTACATGGCTCAAGACTTCCAACATATTTGGTGTCCCCCAATGTAATGCTTAAATAAGCCGAATGACACCTCCCTCCTTTTTATTATAAAGAACACACTACAGACAGCTTTTACGAAGAGATGTATTCCAATCTCAGCAGTACATGTCACTACTTACGTGACCTTGTACATATCCCCTAACTTTTCTGAACTTCAGTTTCATCTCAGGTTCTAACCCATCAGGACAGTTAAGGGGATTAAATGATACATAAAGCCCACACCTGAAAGGTATCCAGTCCTAACATAGATGGACTTGAGGATGTTATGAACCTCTCAAAATTTTAAACATGTTTTCATGTGGGGTTTTTTCAGATTAAAAAAAACTTTAAGTTAGGAAGAAGTATTCTCAAATCAGAACATCCTTTTACTCTAACATGAGGAAAATTAACTCCATCCTCCCACAAAACGTCTGTGGAGACACTAAGTGCTGGGTGAAACAACCAGGCTAATGGAGAATTCAAAAAGCAGAGAAACCTTAACATCTCTTTATTTATATAGTGTTCAATTATTTTAAGAAAGACTTAGTCCATTTGACTCAACTTTTATCTTCTTATGTCAAGACAGCAAGAAACACTGACAAGGAAAAACCAGTTCCTGCGATCTAGAATTTGACTGCCTAGCTTCTCTTATAAGCCATAACATAAAATGATATGCTACCCCCACACTGTTGCATGGAAAAAGGATATTCGACTGTTATCTCTGCACAAATTCAAATATTTATGAATATGAAAATAAGGCTACTAAGGCTCTGACAACGGCTCAAAAGGACACGCACATGCAAATATAAAACCTAACTTGCTTCAAATCTTTCCTAGAATAAGCTGAGGTTATCTGTAAAACCCTAAACTGAGTTCCTATCTTCAGAGTGCTACGTGAAGAAGGGAGAAATAATTAACATAGCGGGCGCTGTAGGCAGTATTAGCAAATGATTGTGGATTGGGCCTTGAAAGAGGACAGTAATTTTCCCCAGGAAAGCGCTAAGAAAAGGTAATTTGGAAAATGCCATTCCAGGAAACAGGGCCAACATTAAGCACAAATGTGTCAAAATTAAAATACTATTCAAGCAAGTGGGGCACCCGGCTGGCTCAGTCAGTTGTGCATCCAACTTGGGCTCAGGTCATGATCTCACGGCTCGTGACTTTGAGCTCCGCATCGGGCTCTGTGCTGACAGCTCAGAGCCTGGAGGCTGCTTCGGATTCTGTGTCTCCCTCTCTCTTTCTGCCCTCCCTGCTTGCACTCTGCCTCTCTCTCTCAAAAATAAACAATTATTAAAAAACTTAAAAAAAACCAAAAAACTGTTCAAGTAAGAAAGCTTCAAGTATTCCAGTATGGCAAATACCAGGGAGAGACTAGAAGAGGCCAGTAGAACATCACACTGAAGAGATTTCAGTGAGACTGAAAAGGGCTTCTATGTTTCTGTGGCATTTCAATTCTATCCTATTGAATACATAAAGATTTGGGAAGGAAGGAATAGTCCCCACCAAAAAGAAAACCCTAATAAGCAGCATGAAAGCAATGCCGAGAAGTAACAAAATATTTGAACAGTGTGATGAAGAACTAACGCAGCAAGAGCATTTAGGGATAAAGAGGAAAGAACAGAGATTTTAACGTGTACCTCCTAGTACTTTGAATATAGTAGGAACTTGTTATTGAAAAACAACCTTTACTCTGGTTCCTACTAAATCTCATTACTATTCAAACTTTAAAGTGCTTCAAGGGGCGCCTGGGTGGCTCAGTCAGTTGGGTGTCTAACTTCGGCTCAGGTTAGGTCATGATCTCGCAGTCCGTGAGTTTGAGCCCTGCATCTGGCTCTGCTGACAGCTCGGAGCCTGGAGCCTGCTTCAGAATCTGTAACTCCCTCGCTCTCTGCCCCTCCCCCACTGACGCCTGGTCTCTCTCAAAAAAAAAAAAAAAAATGTTAAAAAAAAAAAGTTAAAGTGCTTCAAGAGTCAAAGAATCAAAAAAAACAAAAGAAAGTTTTCAAATTGAAGTTTACCTTTCCTTCTTTCATTTACCTCAAGAACGAAATTATTTATATTTATGACCTCTCATTCAGGATACTAATTATTTTAAATTACAAGGGAAGTAAGTTCATCTTTACACTATTAACTTGTTTCCTGAAGCTGAACTCTAAACTTACCTCTGTCCTATATAGTGCTTATACTCAGTCCACCTCTACCCTATATAGTGCTTACACTCAGTCCATAATATTAGGTTTTTATAATACAGGGCACTTCCCACAGTACAGAGTAGCAAATTCTGAGCATAAGCTTTACAGGAATTACGTCTTGATTGCCACTTAACTGCATGACCTCGGGCTGTTTAGCTAATCTGCAACTGCCTCAGCGTCTTCCTTGGCAAAAGGAGGCTCCTGTCTGCATCGTTATTGTAAGGATGAAGATTAAATGTATATATTCAGGAGACAGCCTAGCACAACTCTCAAACACCATTATTTGAAAAAGTAGTGCTTGACTTGAGACAAGACTATTTTAACACAACTATCCCAAATAAGGTCTCAGAGGGAAAGAGAAGAGAATTGGAAATTTTTAAAAATACAGGGAGAAGTGAACCAGTTTCCCAGTGAAAAATTCTGAATGAAAAAAAAAAAATCCTTCCAGTGCTTCTGGACAGCAGTTACAGCTGATGCATAAGACATGCTCTGATAACTACAAACACGCCCCATCATTCCTGGTCTTCCTGCTTGCCACATTAAACTTCTATTCTCCAGCACATTCATGTGAGTTAGTATCATCCATTAAAGGAAAACATGAATACGCAATACTTTTACCCACATTTAGGGCTATATGTTAACTTTAGAACTTATTTCTGTCAAATGAACCTTAGAAAAAGAACGATAATTTGAGCTGTTGTGAAAGCATTACCATGGGGACAGGGGGAGTATACCAATTTGTTCATACACAAAAGCACCATAAAAATACTTCATAGTAATGGATAGATGCAAAATTTTTTCAATCATAATTTTTGCTATTTTCATTATAGATATAAGTATGATTGATGTATTTATGACATTTACATATATGTAGAATAAAACTTGGCCATACCTGACCTAGAAGTAACCATGTTGGTATTTCAGGGGAGATTACTTTACTTTCTCCTATGCATATAAAGCAACCATACATAAAATTAGGATCACTGCCTCAAGGGCAAATGCTCTTCAACACTAGAAACTAGTACATCAAATGACAAGTCAGAAGTTGGCAGAGATGTCCGGGAAGATTACTTCACCACCACTACCAGATTTACTCCTCTCTTGTATAGTTTTATACACAAATCTACTTTTAGAAAAGGATTTCTTATATCAGACTCCTTTGAGAACCAGATAGTTAGGTATACTATTTTGGGAGTACAATTTCAGAGGAGAGATCACCTGAGTTCATTCATGGGCCCCTCTGTAAATCTATCCTCAAAGATTTTCTCTAGCCGTTATTTCAAAGACACACTGGAGTAGTTAGGACCACCTCTCATTCTCAAGAGATTCTGTCACCCAAATGCTTTCTCCTCTTGCATCACAATATCCAAACAGACGAGAGCAACTCATGAGTTAAAACTGATTAGAACGCATATTCTCAAAAAATTTAAGTTAGGCCCTATTTACTCACTTAAGTGCACACCACACTTAGAATAAAATACCTGAACAGGCCTAAAAGGCTCATCAGATTCCTTCCACCTAGAAAACAGGAGACAGACAATTTTTTCAATATCATTCCGAGGCCAAAGAATGAAATCCATCTCCTGAGTACAGCCAATTACATCCTATAAAATGACCAAAAAAAAAAAAATTACTTTCAAAGAAACAAAGTTATAACAAGCAATGAATGTCACCAATTACAGGTTTGATTACAGAAACATTTCACAAGTACAGAAGGTGCGTGAAGCATTTTATGTATTAAGAGGTAAGAGAAATAGAACAGTACCCAATCTGACTAGCCCATGGCCTACTTCTAATCTTTATCTTGTAGAGTCCAAATACTCAGTCCAATGTTGCTCATATCAAGACCTAGATTAATCAGCACATGGTGAAAACTCCAACTCAGGCTGATTTTTCTGGTTAAGTCCCAGTATTTTTTATTTCCATTCTTCAAAAGCAGACCCTAGTTAATATATAAGCAAAGCTGTCTTGGTATTTTTATTATATACTTACACAAAACTATTTTCTCCATTCTTGTTCCTTATTATCATAGTCCATAATTTTCAAAGGCCAGTAAACCTTTCAGACCAGTACATGGTTCTTTCTAACCTTCCCCCACGCCACTAATTGTGGGGATCTCCTGTTCAAATATGTTCATACTAACTTCCAAAGAGTTGCAGAAATTTAGAAGATTGACAGCAGTAATTCCTTCTACTTTAACTTATAAGGAGCACGTCAGTTCTCTCCCCAAAAAAGAAAATCCAATAAACAGTAACATAAAACATTATTCACAGCAATAATACACACCGCTATCAGCATAACACCACACGCAAAATGTCATCCATGTTTTATTTGAAGTCAACTTCATTCTTAGGGGGAAAAAATGTAAGTTTAACTTGTAAAAACTTACCAAATCAGGACTGACAAACAGAACTTACCCTTCTCATAGACTGGTATCGAGGAGCATGGAGCTGTACCACATCCTTCTGTAAAAGCTCTATGGAACTTTCCAAGGAATAGCTAGAATCTCGCACACCTTTCAGGATATTTTCTTCGTAATTATTTGTCATAACTGGTATAACCTCAGACACTTCAAAAAGTGCTGATTTTTTCTTCTAAAAGGAAAAAAACAAAGTGTATTAACCCACCAATAGTAGCACATTGTCTTTTAACACCCAGTTCATGTTACAATGTCATGTATCCTTATTCTAGTATTAACTGAAGTGATTTTTTATAATGAAATGCCAGATTTTCAAATAGGTGGATCCTTCTGTTCTTCCTCCAACCCCCATCACTCCCGTTACCCCTACCACACACAAACAGGCTATAGTAAGAATGTTTTACTGCACGCTCTTACAGTATCCAGAACAGGTAACTTATTTTAAACAGTAATATTTCTTAAACATGGTGAGAGATAAACACTAGACACACCTAATGCTAAAAAAAAAAAAAAAAAAAGTGATTTACTCTTGATGTACTTTCATTTAACTGATTCTACACAGTTAAATTAAAATCTCAACAGTTTAAAAACAAAGCTGTACAAACTACCGTTTTTTAACTCCTTGAAAGAGTCAAGTATCATTACCACTTTTACGTATTACATAAAAGTGTCAATATACGAAACAAGAAAAAAAATTAAAAGATGACCAAACTGAGTTTCAAATTTACTTGTAACCAAGCACTCATCAATTTAGGTTATAAAATTCATGAACTACTCAGGACAATTGCCTGGGCACTGTCCATTCAGAGTAAAAACGGGTTTTCATGGTGTTAAAGAACTAGATGGTACAACTCAGGGCATCTTCTATATTAAAAGAACTAACCTCACCAAGTATGTCTTGGATTTAGTTCTACTGAACTTATAATACCTTCAATTAAAATCTGATCTTCTCAACTCTGCAGTCAACACATCAACAAAAAGACAAAATGGAAAAGTCAATCCCTGGTACTACCCAATCTTGGGATAATCACTTCAAAACCACCACTCTGAAATCACTTTGCAATGCTATATACTCCAGCAGCCAAAAGCATCCTTAAATACAGGCATACCTTGGAGATATCGTGGGTTCAGTTCCTGACCACAGCTATAAAACTAATACCACAATAAAGCACGTCAAATTAATTTTTTGGTTTCCCAGGGCGTATAAAAATTATGTTTACACTACACTGTAGTCTATTAAGTGTGCAAGAAGCATTATGTCTTAAAAAAAATAATGTACATACCTCAATTGAAAAATATTGCTAAAAAATGTTAACGATCCTCCGAGCTTTCAGCAAGTAGTAATAACTGATTGTAGATCACCATAACAAATACATTGATTAAAAGAAAGCCTAAAATATTTCTAGAATTACCCAAATGTGACACAGAGGCATGAAGTGCACAGACGCTGTTGGAAAATGGCGCTGACAGACTTACTCAATCCAGGGTTGCCGCAAACCATCAATTTATAAAAACCAAAATACCCACGAAGCACAGTAAAGTGAAGAGCAATAAAACCACGGTATGCCTGTACAAATACTCTTCAAGAGTTAAGAGTGGGGTAAATACCCAGGAAACTTCCAAACATTAAATAGATGCCACACTAAGAATCTATTTCTGGTCTGAAGTTAGCTCACAACTTCGGTGCAACAATTAAAGCAGTAGTTCCTTATACTCATAACCTAATCTCACGTCAAACAGATCATTGAAGAAACTGGCCATTTTAAGTTGCAAAAAAATAAATACTGCTTTTATAATGTTCTCTTTGACTACTCACAACTCAGCTGTTTGCTATTTAACCGTGTAGTTAATTCTGATTCCGTTCACCACCCCCCCCCTCGAAATTTCAATGTCTTTAGGTCCTTTTGAATTTTAATAAATTGCACTTCTAAACACAAATTAACCATTAACAGTATTTAGTTGTTCCTAAAAATTAAAGTGTATTGTAATCCATTAAATGTACCAAGAGAAAAGGTATCTTTAGCAAGAAGTTGAACAGACTAGTTTCAGCACATAAACATCTTGATTCTAATTTACCACTTTCAAACGTCCTGCTTTATAGACAATCCTTCAATTAATAATGTTCTCCATGTAACTCTACATAAATGTAATTTATTGTAAAACAGAAATGCGAGTTTTACAACGTTGCCCCCCCCCCCCCAGGTTAACTAAAAATAGACCCTACTAAGCTTTAGAGTATTTCCAAACCAACAAGTCCTCCAGCCTTCCACGGGGAGTTACCCGGCACGGCACCAGCTCGCGAAGAGAATTCCCCATAAGGGTCGAAGTGAAAGCACATACGTAGACTTCCGTCAACCACTCTTTAACCTAACACGCAGGTATTTAAGGGTAACAAATAACTTAATATACACTTACAAAAATCACTTGTGCTAATTCACATTAAGAATTTTAAATTACCTTCTCCTTGAATACAAAGGCAATATACATCTTGAAGTCAAACTGGTCAGCTAGAGATTCTTTTTTCTTTCTAAGCTGAGCACGTAGTCTGTTCAGAGCTTGTTTCTTCCGGGAGTTTGGGTCCCCCATTTTGAAATACAGGTGGTACTAAAGCCTTTGGAAATTGTCACTAAACTATGGGCACTTTTTCTTAAGACTCAAGTACAACAGAAACAAGTCATTTTTTTTCCTGCTAATATGATTGAATAGCTAAAATCACGACTGTAACCCAAAAACTGCACCTTCTGGCAATATTAGCAGACTGTCATATTACAGGGTCAAGAAACAAAAGCTGCTGTCCAGTCATGTTTGGACAATAACGTTTGGGGTTATGGGGAAAGAGGAAGGGGAGGAAGGAAAGACAGAGAGGAGAAAATACTTGGAACTAACTTTTTGGAAAACGCATTTGGCTTAAATGCCAAAATAAAGGCTTTGGGGGGAAATGAAAAGCCTATTATCAGGATTTAGGTGTGCAATAAAACACAGCTGACACCAGTCCAATCCTTCAAATCCATCCGGATTTTTCCCCCTCTTTAGAGAAGGGATTATGATAAGGAACGGGGGGGGGGAGTGTAATGATCCCTGCTTTCCAAATACCAAAACAAAAAAATTATAAAGGGGGGGGAAGAAAAACCCAACCCCCCCCCAAACACCAAAACAGGGTAGGTGAAGGAAACCGAAATATCCAATTGGGTTTTACCCAGCCAGATCCATGGCTGCAGTACCTAATCAATTCTTAAGTTATTCCAGATTTCACTATTGCTATGTATTGCCAGTGCTTGTTATTGATTACACTTGGTGGTGAGCAAAGAGAAAAGTGCAAAATCGGTAGAGAAGGAAGGGGAGAGGTACAGGATTTCCCTGCAATCAACTACAGTGTATACCGGGGGCGGACAGGTGTTGCCCAAAGGAGCCATGAGAAGAAACAGCGGAGTCATTACCAACTTCCCCATCACCCACATTTTCACCCTCAGGCGACTGCTAATGCTGCTGCCATGGAAAATCATGATGGCAGAGAGAAAGGGGGTATATAACACGATAGAACAGTTATTCCGGCTCTGTGGCTGGACCTGATTAATGCCCGGGATCCCAACACCCCCAGCCCTGCGATGAGTCCTACATTCCCCAAGGGAGCCTTCCCTAGGAATCTGGCCCCGTTCAAGATCGTGGGGAGTGCGACTTATCTTCTTGCGAGCATTGCTGAGGCAAAGGCGGTGGGCTCTTCTCCCAGACAGATCCCAGGCAGCGCCCAGGGACCACCTGCCTTCCACCCCCCAGGTCCCACCCCCACCCTTTGCCTTCAGCGGCAGCGACTCACTCGCACCACGGGAGACACAGGATCACTCGGGTTTTCACTCATTTCATCGTGGAAACAATTCCCGCCCGGGTAGAGGAGGCGGGAGAGGGAAAATGGGATGGATCAGTGGGAAAAAAAGAAAATAGTTGTGTTAATATGAATTACTTTTTAAAGTACGCCCAGCCCCCCCCCCCCCCGGAAGAAAAAAAAAAAAAAAAGGCCCTGAAGTTCCCGGATTCCGGATTAAGCTCGCTCGCTCTCTCTCACGTTGAACAGACCATGTTTCCCGAGTTTGGCTAGTTTAGGGTGGGGTCATTAGTTGGTTTCCCGAGGGGGCAGAGGGGTGGAACCGAGGCAGCTGGGACGGGGGCGGGTGACGGGGAAATGCCCTCCCTGTCCCCGCGCAGACCGGGACTCACTGACCGACGCTCGGGCGGGGTTCGGGCCCTCTAGCCGCAGCCTGCGGGCGGAGCGGTGGCGGCGGCAGAAGAGGAGGCGGCGGCGGGGGCGCTGCTCGCAGCACGGGCAGGAGCCATGTCAAGAGAAAACCACCAGCCAACTGAGCCCCTCCATCCCCGCTGCAGTGCGCACTGTGACCGGGCCGCCCGCGCTGCTGCCGCCGCTCAGCCCCCACCTGGGACCCATAGTCTGGCTCGGCGCCCCGGGCGGCGGCGGACGGAAGGACGCGGAGGCGGCGGCGGCGAGAGAGAGAAAGAGAGAGAGAGGAGAGAGAGAGAGACCGAGAGAAAGGAGGAGAAGTAACGAGGAGAAAGAGGGGTGGGATTGGTACTGGCGGCGGAGGGGGAGGGGAGGAAGGGGAGGGGAGCCCTGCGCTACGGGGTCTGTCAGCGAAGCAAACCCCCCAAAATAAAGTTATTTCAGTTCAAGCATCTGCTCTCGAGTCTTTCTTCCCCCACGGTCGGGTTCCGGCTCTCAGGAAGGAAGGTCGAGGAGACCCGGAGGGGGCAAAGCCGAAGCGGAGGGTGAGAGTCCGCGGTGGCACAGCCTCGTTTCCCCCCCAACCGCAGGCTGCGGAAACGGCGGCGGCCTCGGGCGCCTCCCGGGTCCGGGGCAGAATCGCGTTTGAGGAGGGGAGCGAGAACAAACAACTTAAAATGGCAGCGACGGCCGCTGCGTCACACGCCCCTCGCCGGCACCGCCCAGAACTCTCTGCGGCTGCGCACCGCGCGGGCCGCCACCATCTGCACAGAGCGAGGGGGGGGAGGGAAGGCTGGAGGCGGAGAGTGTCCCGTGGTTATCAAGCAGAGAGGAAAGAAGGGCAGCAGGAGAGAGTATGAAGAAGCTTTCCAAAGGATGAGTCTTTGAAATTAAACTTCTTAGTTGACATTCCCGCCTCCAAGGAGAGTTTGAGAATAGAGACTCCCCTCCCGAGCAGCATGGAGCTTCCATGGGGCGTGGCAAGTTGCAACCCATACTCCCGCCGCCCCCTCCGTCTGGCTGTCCCAGCTCCTGAGTTGGCTCCTCGCCCCACCCGCTCACGGTCGTCATAAAGCCACGCCCTTCCCTCGCCCGCACAAAGCACCCGGATGGAGTCCCTCTTCCGGGGTCTCGGTCGGCCCCCGCGTTAGGTCTGGCGGCGAGTCTGAGCTGAGCCAGCGGGCTGAGAGTTGGCGGAGGCGGGGGCGGAATGAGGGAGGGAAAGGGAAGTGTGATGGGAGGTCGGGGACGATCCCCGTTTCACCTCACTGTGCTTCACTTCTAACTACAGGGTCTGCGCGCAGGGTCTTGCAGCGAGAAGCTGACAACTCCTTTCCAGCGCCTGGAATGTCAGCCGCGCGCTGCGGAGAGTGTCTTTCACGGGTCCCACGTGGCTCCGTCCCCACCTCGCCACGTGCGCGGGCAGGGAGGGCGGTCCTCAGGCTCTGAGGAAGGTCACCGTTGGACGCCTTTGGAACGTGGCTGCTGTGACTTGGGAGAACGACAGTTGCACCTGTGGATCGTCCCCCGTTTCAGAATACAGTTTCTACTGGGATCCCCCAGGACCTGAGAGACCTAGTGCCCTATGTAGTTCACGGTCTTAGGAAAATTGGAAGAGGGTACTGTGGGACGTTTGCCGATGAATCAAGGGCGTTGAGGCCCATTTTTCAGAGCTCTGATGTGCTGATAACGCAGTTATAAGTCGGTAATCAGCAAAAGTTAATGCTCGACAGAAGTAAAGCTACACTCCTTTATGAACTCTACTCAGTATGATGAAATTTAGAAGTCCCTCGGATTACTGCCCTTCACTTGGGAAAATCAAAATAGAGTACCTGCCATACCCTTTTTTTCCACCCATGACCCAAAAGAATTATTTGTGAGCTACCATTCCATATAAATTCTTGTCCAGAACTGAAAGATGAAATTCCTGCTACTGCTTCCCTGATTGATTTTCACAATCACATACTGATAATTGTAAATCATCACTATTGAAGATTTAGGGTAGTTTATGACATTTAGTTACCAAAAAAAGATATTAAAAAAATTAACACTGGTTCATGTCTTTTTTTTCCCTACGAAGAACATTTTTTGTTAAAGCAGATTGTAAGTTAAGCTTTTTAAAATAATTTTTTTTAGTTTATTTATTTTGAGAGAGCGAGCAGAGACAGAATCCCAAGCAGGCTCCGTGCTGTCAATGTGGAGCCCAGCTTGCCGCTCAAACTCACAAACTGGGAGATCAGGACCTGAGTTGAAATCGAGAGTCAGAGGCTTAACCAACTGAGCCACCCAGCCGCCCCAGCAGATTATAAATCCTTATCAGTACAAATACATACAGCTCACGTTTGATTGTAAAGCCAACATTCAAAAGTAAAAATGAGATGGGATCTCATGTTGTTACCAAAGGTCAAGTGGCTGCAACTGGCAACAGGATGCTCTGCTCTCCTCAAGTGAGCGGACAGACTCCCACACAGCTAATAAAACCAGATTCTCCACCCCCACAAATCTAAGAGACAAAACAAAACCCACCAAGACCCGCGTGACAAACCAACACGGTAACCTGTGCTCCCATGGATGGATATGATGATGTCACTGTCACCCTCGTGTTCAAACATAGAGGATTGACATAAAGAAACTGCAGCAGTCCATCTGCGCCAATACATATTCAAAGTGTATTTAGATTGATTCCATTAAAATAATGACATTAGGGGCACCTGGGTGGCTCAGTCAGTGGAGCGTCTGACATGGGCTCAGGTGATTATCTCCCGGTTTGTGGGTTCAAGCCCCGTGTCGGGCTCCCCACTAACAGTACGGAGCCTGCTTGGAATTCTCTCTCTGCCCCTCCCCTGCCCACTTTCTCTTTCTCTCTTTCTCAAAAATAAATAAACTTTGTAAAAATAATAAAAAACAAAACAAAATAACGACATTAGAATTTCACCCCAGGTTGAAACCCAGGACAACACTGCTCTTTCTTTTCTTTACAACCAGCACCTAGTGACTGTATTTGTCACTCGCATGCGTTGCTGCAATGTGCTACTTACCACGAATGATACCAAATAAGCCAGAGATCTCATCTGCGACTCCCAACCTTCCCTCTCCCCACTTTGACAGGCATCACTGATAAATCAGTCAGATGTACAGCTTCTTACAGGTAACCCTTTTACCTTTGGCAAGATCACTTACATTCATACAACTTTTTAATATTGACAACTATTTAAAATATGTAAATGCATGAAAATAAGGATTTGGGCTTTTTTGATACAGATTTATGTTTATTCTTACTCAAAGTGGAAGCTCAACTTTACACCTACAATATACCTAAAGATACACCTAAAATCTGCTGGACAACTGCTGATGTGACCTCCTGGGAATCCTGGCAGCATAGCCCGCCTATCTCTTGTCCCCAGCCCAAGCGCAGGCCACCACGTTCTTGGGCTCTAAGACAGGCCAGCACTGAAGGGCGGCAGGCAAATGGCATGAAAAACAAAGGGAGATGGTTTTGCTTCCCCTACTGTTTTATACTCCAGTAAATGTGCTTTGAATACAGACTCCTGTCCGTATACTTCTGCCTCTCTGCTGTCCGAGATCTGTGAGGGACTGCAGGAGTAGGAGGTGGACAGAGGGCAACATTTCCTTGACTTCTTTAGCCTAACTGCAAGACAACTTTTCTCTAGAAATGTTCCTGCCCCTTTCTTTTCAAAAGCACCTTTCATAGAACCCTGTGCCTGGACATGCTCCTTGGGACCCTTGGGATCAGTGGAAAGTAAACTGACAGGGAAGGCAAAGTTCCCTTTGCTCCTTTGACCTCTGCCCCTGCCCTTGCCTAGGTACACACAACATACATAAGCCATACAGACTGCTTAAAGTTCAATTTCAAACATCTTCTGTAAGTCACTGGAGGAAGGGTTGGTGGGTGAGGGGTTAGTACGCTGCCCGGACTTGCTTCCTAATGCAGCCCACCGGGTTTCGGAAGGATGCACTGGACAGGTGCCTGCAGGAACCTCCGTGTGCTCATCTCCTGAGGCCAACCTGCCATCATCTACACCGCTGAAAGCTACAGAACCGTTGGGGTGCCGAGCAGGAGGCTTAATGAAAGACTGGCAGTCTTGTAGGGAAGTAGGCTTGCCCCCTACTAAGGGAATGTCTGGGGCTTGACCGGGCTGGGAGGCTGATGGGGGTGGGCAGCCTGAGGGTGGCCCACAGTGTCATGCACATTGGCTGCCATCGGAAGGGAGTGATGCCCATCACAGACACATGAGGTGCCAGATAGGGCATCCCATTGGCCACAGGATAGGACTGGGCAGGGACAAAGGCTGGCTGCAGGGGTGGGACCAGACCACTGGCACAGGCTGGGAGGTGAGGAATGAGTTCCCTTGGAAAGGCGGTGTGGCTGGGTGATGTCAGTGGGTGCGGGAGGCTGGAGAACTGACCGCGGAAGGGCAGCTGAGCCCGGACACTCTTGAACCCCTCTTCTAACCAGCAGTCCGCCGCAGGGGGAGTGTGTCTGTGAGCAGCCTGGACGAGACCTGGAGAGGCAGCACCGGAAGACTGACCGCCTCCGGCCCCGAGTGCGTGGCTGCAATTCCCCCGTGAACAGCATCAGGGCCCAGGGCTCCAAGGCTGGCTTCATTGCTGTGGCCGCGAGGGCGGTGCGGGCTGGCTGAGCCGCAAGCCCACGGGAGGCCGAGTCAGGGCCACTTGCTTGAAAGGCAGGAGATGGTGATGCTACCGCCGTCACCGGCGTGGTCACTGGGGCAGATGAGAAGGGACCCTCGCAGGGCATGCTCCATGAGCACAGGGAGCTGATGCTGTCTGCTTCCCACCACTCCGGCCCTTTCTGGACACCTTGGGTCTGTTTCATGATTGCTCTCATTCTGCGTGCTCGGTGGCTGTCGTGACACGGAATGACCCTTCTGTTGTACAAGTGGTCCGACTAGCATCAAAAGTAGCAGTCACCCCCCATTCCTTCTCCAGCTTCTGCTTCCTCTCCTTCATGCTCAATCTTGCACCCATGACCTTGACAGCCATGGAGCAATGACAGATCAGCGCCAAGCAGTGCCATCACGACATATGTCAGAGAAGCCTCTATCAAGTTCCTACCTGGGACACAGGAAGTAACTTTTTCTATTGTCTGGTCAACTATGAGGTCCTTAGTATTTTCTTTTCTTTTTTTTTTTAATTTTTAAAGTTTATTTATTTTGAGAGAGACAGAGACAGTGTGTGGGGGGGCGAGAGAGAGAGAGAGAGAGAGAGAGAGAGAGAGAGACAGAGAATCTCAAGCAGACTCTGCAGTGTCAGCACAGAGCCTGATGCGGGGCTCGATCTCACAAACCATGAGATCACGACTGGAGTCGAAATCAAGAGTGGGTCGCTTAACCGACTGAGCCACCCAGGCACCCCTTAGTATTTTCATCCACAACTGGGGGTCCACCTGGTGAAACCCACAGGACCGCCTTCCAAAGAAGCCTTTGAAGAACTTCCTTTCAGCTTTCAATCTTTTAACAGCATCTTCACAGCTGTGCCTTCCTCTGGTCTCCTTAACTTCTATATGGCCAAGGTACTCAACCGGGAAGCTGCATTTTCCAGTACAAACCCCTTCTTCATCTGCCTGCCCCTGATGTGGACGACTGGCTTGTGGATCACAAACATCTTTCTTTCCCCTAAAACTTTGCTGTAGACTGTTTGTTTTAATTTTGACAACCCACTCTAGTCTTGGCTGTGTCCTTTACAAACTGTGTGACTTTGAACAAGTTTTGTAACTTTCCCAGGCCTCAGTTTCCTCATCTGTCTTCCAGAGGCGTCTGAAGATGGCCGGTACACCAATACTCCAATCGAGGGACGAGAAGGAAGATCTTGGGTCTCAACAGCAGCTGTGCTGGACGTCCGCCCTGGAAGAAGCTGCGGAAGCCCCAAATCTGCCGCTGCCCCCAACCAAGTCCAGTGTCACTGCCTCTTCCTTGGCCACCGGTAGCCACCAAGTGCCACCACCTCCCCCATGACAACAGGCCCCTGTCTTCTTGATCTGCCCCTGATTTGTACCCTTGATCACTTCCATAAATGAGTTTTTTAAATAACAGCTACAAGTATGATTGACGTAGCATAAATTCACCTATTTAGAGTGTGCAATTCGATGGTTTTTAGTATTTTCACAGAGTTATCTAATCACAATTTTAGGACGTTTTCGTCACCCAAATAAGAAACCCTGTGTCCATTAGCAGGTACTCCCCCTTATCATCTTCCTCAGTCTCAGGCAACCACTAATCTATCTTCTGTCTCTCCAGAGTTGCCTTCTCTTATGGTTCATATCAATGGAATCACACAATATGTGTCCTTTTGTGACTGGCTTCTAAGTGTAATGGTTCATTCATGTTCTGTTGTATTATATCTCAGTACTTAGTTCCTTTTTAGTGCTGAATAATAGTTCACTGCGTATTTCATATTTTTTATTGATGTAAAATTGGTATACGGCATTATGTAAGGTTCAGGTGTACAACATTATAACTCGATATTTGTATACGCTACAAAGAGTCTAGTTACTGCCCTTCACCATACAGCTGAGCTCTTTACCCATTTCGTCCAACCCCCCAACCCCTTTCCCTTCTGGCAACCACCACTCCATCCTCTATATCTGTGAATTTGTTTTCGTTTTGTTGGTTCGTTCGTTTGGTTTTTTAGATTCCACCTATAAGTGAAACCACACAGAATTTGTCCTCTTCCATCTGACTTACTTCACTTACCATAATACCCTCAAGGTCCATTCATGTCGTTGCCAATGGCTAGATTTCATCCTTTCTTATGGCTGAGTAACATTCCATCGTACGTATCTCCACATCTTCTGTATCCACTCGTCTACGGACGGACACTTGGGCTACTTCCACATCTTGGCTCCTGTAAACAATGCTGCAGTGAACATAGGAATACAGAGATCTTTTCAAATTAGTGTTTCATATTCTTCAGATAAATCATCTTTTGTTTATCCACTCACCAGTTGATGGATATTTAAGGTTTTTTCCTGCTCTTTGGCTATGAATACTATTGCTATGAATATGAATATTTTGGCTATGAATAATATTGCTATGAGCATTTGTATACAAGCTTTTGTGCAGACATGTGTTTCCAATTCTCTTTGGTGAGAAATGAATTCACCTGGCAGTGACATTACTGGGGGGCAGATGTTAACTCTATCTTTAACCATCTGAGAAATTGCCAGACTATTTTCCAAAGTGCTGGCACCACTTGACATTCCCACCAGCAGTGTCTGGGGACTCCTTCTCCACATCCTTGTTGTTATCTCTCCTTCTGATTATAGTTACCCTGGTGCATGTGAAGGGGTATTTCATGAGGGTTTTGATTTACCATTCCCTGATGATTAAGGGTGCTAAGCGTCCTTTCATGTGCTTTTGGTCATCTTTCTATTTTCTTTGTTGAAATTTCTACTCAGAGATTTTGCCCATTTTTCAGTTGGGTTGCATTTTTATTACTGAGGTGTATTAGATACATGATTTGCAAATATTTTCTCCCATCCTGTGAGCTGTCTTTTCTCTTTCTTGGTGCTGTTCCTTGAAACACAAACGTTTTAAAGTTTGATGCAGTTCACTTTATGTATTTTTTCTTTTGTTGTTGCTTGTGCTTTTGGTATCTTATCTAAGAAACCACTGAAAAGTTTTTACGCTTACCCCAATCATCAATCCTGAAAAACTAGGATGGAGGAGATGTCAAGGTAAAAAATGCAGTTTTCCATTTCAGCTACTATGCCATAGAACTGGAGATTCTTGGTCACAGCTGAACAAATCCTATGACCCTGTGTGCAGGGGGTCCATGTCTGGTCTCAGTGAGATGAGCCAAGAAATATCAGCAGTGTGCTCTGGGGGAAGAAAACACTTCTAGCTCAATCTTCTCTGCAATTTGGAAGGGCTGTAAAATGGGAAGGATAATCAAAGGAAAGAAATCTTTAAAATGCCATGACCATAATGTTCTGATGAAATTCAGATAAAAGTCAGATAGGACTCAGTTAAAATTTAGCTTTAACTATGGGAAAACCACTCAATCACGTTAGAATTGGCTTCTTTGAGTTAGGCTGCTTCAAACAATGGGATTTGTGGAATGATGATGGTGGGCACCTTGATTAAAAATATCTGCTTCAGTGGGGCGCCTGGGTGGCTCAATGGGTTGAGGGTCCGACTCTTGGCATCAGTTCAGGTCGTGATCTCAGCAGGGTCGTGAGATAGAGCCCTGCGCTGGTCTCTGCACTAAGCCTGAGATTCTCTCTCTCTCCTCTGCCCCTCTCTCCTGCTCACTCTCTAAAAATAAATTTAAGAAGAAATTTTTTAATCTGCCTAATTTCCCCTTGGAGGGTTTAAATTGCATTAGAGGGTTAAATTTACATTAGATACATTGTATAACATTTTCTTAGTTGAAAAGTAGGTGCCATCCCAGTTTACATTTTTTTTTTAATTTTTTTTTTCAACGTTTATTTATTTTTGGGACAGAGAGAGACAGAGCATGAACGGGGGAGGGGCAGAGAGAGAGGGAGACACAGAATCGGAAACAGGCTCCAGGCTCTGAGCCATCAGCCCAGAGCCCGACGCGGGGCTCGAACTCACGGACCGCGAGATCGTGACCTGGCTGAAGTCGGACGCTTAACCGACTGCGCCACCCAGGCGCCCCCCAGTTTACATTTTTAATAAAATGACACTTTTTGAAGATTCTGTGCCAGCCTCCTCCCCGAAGAAACAGAATCCAGGGGGCTCCAAGGCTAACCTCCTCCAAGCCAACTCCTGCACGTTCAGTCCAAGTTAGGAAATGATTACTCAAGTGAATGCTTACATTGCCTAAATATATGACAACAAGAAAGCCAATAAAGTATTTAACAATTGTTTACTATTCTAAAAAGAACCAAAGAATGTCCCTTTAAGATATACATTGTCTACACACACATTCTTTTCTCTTAGAAAAATCTGGTTTTCTCAACAGCTCTCCTCATATTTATGGTCAGCAAGCATGCTAGATTTTTCAGGAATTCTCAAATATTTTATTCCTTCATAGTGCTATTTAGTTTATCAGATATGGTCTTGACTGTTGGTCATATTTATTATATAAAAATTAATCAGCACAATAAACATCTACACAGGACAAGTTTATGCTTAGACAATCCAGGCCTGGAGAATTAGCTCTATAGTTTGATCGTATATGCAACAGCACCGGGAACCTGGTCTCCTAAATTCAACCATACAGGCTTATCATTTAAGGTATGTATGATAACATGGGATTTAATAATAAAATCTCACAGTCCAACAGGGATTATTCAAGGCACATACAGCCCTTCCATCCACAATAGAGTCATACGGTCACTAAACAAACATGATATAAATTTTTTTTTTAACTTTTTAATTTATTTTTGCGACACAGAGAGAGAGCATGAATGGGGTAAGAGCAGAGAGAGAGGGAGACACAGAATCTGAAGGAGGCTCCAGGCTCTGACCTGTCAGCACAGAGCCGGACGTGGGGCTTGAACCCACAACTGTGAGGTCATGACCTGGGCCGAAGTCAGATGCTTAACCGACTGAGCCACCCAGGCGCCCCTAAACAAACATGATTGTAAAAAGGAGAAAGAAACTATGTTTTGAGGTCTTCGCTGGGGTAGCAGTAAGTTGATGAATTTCTCCTCTAGTCCTGGCCTCATTTCATGGGGGCCCAAGCTGTGGAAGCCAGTACTCATTTGCTGACTGATAGTGACTATTTATTTCCTGAAGGCCCAAGGGAAGCCATAGGCTTAGAAAATGAGATTTGGCCAGATAACTGCATTGTCCCCAATTTGGAACATGGTTAAGAATCCAAGGAATATGCATGTGAATACTCACATGGCTCATGTTTTCTTCATTTTTAGCCTTTTTTCATTCCCACTCTCTTTCTTTCTAACTTTCCTTTTTATTTTCTATTTCTCAGGCTTTATGCCTACCATTACTATCCAAAAATCCGTTTGTTTATATTTGGGTTAATTTATTTGTTTATATTTTGGGTTAAATACATACAAATGCTATGCAAACTAATCTGCTGATACCATTTGAGAAGGAATTTTTTACCACTTTTTCTTTGCCTGTTGGTCTCAATATGCAAAAGAAAAAGCAAATGCCATCAGGAAACACTTTTATTCAGTTTTCCTTGAAGCCTGCTTCCTATGGACTTTTGCCTCTTGACTATTCCTTAATTTCATTTCAAAGGTCTTTCTTGATTCCGTATGTCACTCTTACAATTCCAAATGTTATTACTAACTGTTCCATTTAATGTATGTATAAAGGTTATAGTAGTTAATTGGAAAAACCTGGCTTCTGACACTTTGCATCATCACTTAGAAATAAAATAGTTAAGTACTATGAGGAGTTTGCTCCATTCATTCTACCCTAATCCTGCATACAAAGAACTTAGGGTAAACATGAGCAGTTACCCTATCAAGAAATACTGAAATATTAGGAGTTTCTTTTCCTTCCTTCTCAGAACACATTTCACCGTATTCCACAAAGATTCAGTGTTAAAAAGGAAATGGGAGAGATCTATACATGTATAATAATTTCTTCCACAGGTAAGATAACCTTATCTATATTCACACAAGTATACTATAATTATGGAAGTCCACAAATTCTTTGTCCAGTAATAAAATAGTAAAATAATGTGCACGTGTCTGTAAAATCCCACAAGCAAATACATAGATGTGTAAGTGTACAGAGTACGAGGATATTTTTTCATTTGAATATTGCATTAATTATCTACTTCTGAATAGCAAATTACTCCCAAATTTAGTGTTAAAACAACAAATGTGGGGCGACTGGTGACTCAGTCAGTTAAGCATCAGACTCTTGATCTCGGCTCAGGTCATGATCTCACGGTTCGAGTTGGAGCCCCACATTGGGCTCTGAGCTGACAGCGTGGAGCCTGCTTGGGACTCACTCACACTCTCTCTCTCTCTCTCTCTCTCTCTCTCTCTTTCTCTCTGCCCCTCCCTCTCTCTCTCAAAATAAATAAACATTTAAAAAACTAAATAAAAAAACAAATGTTTATTATCTTATAATTTCTTCTAAGTCAGGTCTTCAGGAGTAGCTTACCTGGGGTGATTTGGGCTCAGAGCACTCATGTAGTCAACACCTTGGCTGAGGCTGCAATCATCTGAGGGCTTGACCCACATAACTGTTGTCAGGAGGCCTCGTTTTCTCACCATGTGGCTTCTCCCTAAGGCTTCAAGTGCCCTTGGAACATGGTAGTGGCTTCTCCCAGAGTGAGTGGTCTCAGAGAGAGGCAGATGGGAGTCACACGATCTTAATGACCCAAACGTGGAAGTCACACCCCATTACTTCCACATTGGTTACACAAGTCAGCCCTGCTCAGTGTGGGAAGGAAGTGCACAGAGATGTGAATAGCCTGTGTTCAGGGTTGGGGATCACCGCTGCCATCTTGGAAGCTAGCTAGCTAGCTACTATATCTTTTGTGTTGTGTACAAAACAGGAAGTAGCCATAAAAAGGACACTTATCAAAGACTTTCAGTTCTATCATAGTTAGGATAGCCTAGGTCAGAGATCAACAAGCTTTTCTTGAAGAGTGATAGTAAATATTTTCAGCTGGCAGGCCACATGGTCTCTGTTGTAATTAGTCAATTCAGTTGTAGCATGAACGCAGACACAGACAACACAGAAACAAATGTCTTCCCTATGTTCCAGTAAAATTTTATCAAAACAGGCAACTGGCCCACAGGTGGTGGTTTGATGAGCCTGAACAGCAATCATTTATACTCAGTGGCTTAAACAACAAAGGTCTGTCTCTCACTCACACTCTTTCCATCACAGATCTGCACACAGACTGTTCACTACGTACTTTCAGGAATTCAGAATTATGGAGTATCACATGTTTCCATGATCACTCAGGCAGAAATCAGGAATATGGCAAATCCCTCACTGGCTTTTAAAGTTTCCACCTGAAAGTGACACCACATTCACTCTCATTTCTTTGGCCAAAGCAAGTCACATGGCTACCCCTAACTTCACTGGATCAAGGCAGGACAAAACTACCATGTGCCCAGAAGGGTAGGGAAGCAGATATACTTAGTGAACAGTGGTAATTACTACCAGAAGCACATTATTTCTTATTATTTGTTCTTTTTCTACCACTAGACAACTTTCCTTTTTAATTGAAGATGACATTGTTAGCAGTGTTACAGGAATTTAAATCTATAAATAATCTATTTTAATTTATTTTTAACTTGTTTATTATTTTTATTTTAGACAGAGAGAGCAAGCAGGGGAAAGAGGCAAAAGGAGGAGGGGGGAGAGAGAGAGAGAGAGAGAGAGCAAGAGAACGAGAATCCCAAACAGCCTTCACGCTCAGCATGGAGCCCAATGAAGGGTTTGATCCCACAAGGCTGGGACCATGACCTGAGCTAAAATGAAGTCAGATGCTTAGCCCACTAAGCCACCCAGGTGCCCCTAAAGTCTATTTTTAAATCACCTTTTGCTATTTTGCTTTTCCCAAACCCCTCCGACCTCAATTGCTTCAATTTTGGTGGATCTGTCTATTGCCATGACTTTGAGCAGACATTTATGCTATGTAACTTAATATAGTTATATATTAACTTAGTGCAGAAAAATCAGCATTTCTTCTGCCTGAAACAGAACATCCCCAATTCAGCTTTCAATTAAAAGACTCATGTCTTACTGTTTCCAGAAGAAAGAAATATAAGCTATTATCTATCTTCTTTCTTGCAAATAGTAGGGAAGCTGATCAATTACAATACTTATTAAAATGGCATACTGTGCTGCGTGTTTTGAAGGACAGAGAAAACTAAATGCTCGTCCCGAAGACTTTTTAATAGTTACCAACATAATAATAAACATTTGAAATGAGAGTGACCGATACTACACTGTATAATTAAGAGCTGAATTGTGAACAAGAGGCATTGAGTTGAGTAACAGTAAGATAAAAGGAAGGCCAATCAAAGGTACTTTAAATAGATGGGATTCATGGAGGAAGGACATTCAAATTAGCTTCAAGAGTTGGGAAGAATTTCACTAGGTTAAGGTGGGAGAAAAGAGGGATGAGAAGAAGAAAGTTTCTGGAAAAAGGAACACAATAACTGAGGGCATGAAAGTGGATGCTAGTCTGGCATAGCCACGAGAAAGTAAGATGTGGACCCAAATCCAATGAAAGATGCCATTCAGAAAGAGCAGGAGGGGCACCTGGGTGGCTCAGTCGGTTAAGCGTCTGACTTCGGCTCAGGTCATGATCTTGCGGTTTGTGAGTTCAAGCCCCGCGTCAGGCTCTGTGCCTGGAGCCTGCTTCAGATTCTGTGTCTGCCCTTCCCCTACTCATGTTCTGTCTCTCTCTGTCTCTCAATAATAAATAAACATTAAAAAATAATTTAAAAAAAAGAAAGAGCAGGAAATAAATAATTTGAAAGATAGAATGAAGCTTTAGTTTTATTATTTTTTTTTAAATTTTTTAATGTTTATTTATTTTAAGGAAAGAGAGACAGAGCGTGAACAGGGGAGGGGCAGAGAGAGAGGGAGACACAGAATCCAACAGGCCCCAGGTTCCGAGCTGTCAGCGCAGATCCCAACATGGGGCTCAAACTCAGAAACCATGAGATCATGACCTGAGCTGTAGTCGGTCGCTTAACTGACTGAGCCACCTAGGCGCCCCGAAGCTTTAGTTTTAAACGTTTATTTATTTTGGGACAGAGAGAGACAGAGCATGAATGGGGGAGGGACAGAGAGAGAGGGAGACACAGAATCGGAAACAGGCTCCAGGCTCTGAGCCACCAGCCCAGAGCCTGACGCGGGGCTCGAACTCACGGAATGCGAGATCGTGACCTGGCTGAAGTCGGACGCTTAACCGACTGCGCCACCCAGGCGCCCCCGGAAGCTTTAGTTTTAAATGGCAGCCTGAGCACAACCATTTGTCTCCCCTCCCTTACAACACACGATTAAAAATAACCATATATATATATATTTTTTTTTTCTTTTTTTTTAATGAAGAAATCCAGGGGCACCTGGGTGGCTCAGTTGGTTAAGGTTATGGCCCTTGGTTTCAGCTCAGGCCATTATTTCAGGGTTCATGAGACAGAGCCCACATCAGGCTCTACACTGACAGTGCAGAGCCTGCTTGGGATTCTCTCTCTCTCTCTCTCTTTCTCTGCCCCTCCCTCCTTGCCTCTTTCTCTCTCTCTCTCAAAATAAGTAAATAAACTTTAAAAAACATAAATAAATAGATAGATAAATTTCTCATCTCATGAGAAATGAGAAAAGGACAATCAGCAGACAATAGCTTTTATACAATACTGATGAACCAATACTAGGGGGGTGAGTGGTAGCCGCCCAGCAAAGCCCTCCTCTCTCTGGCTCTCCATTTTTTCATTGTAACAGGAAGTCTTCCTGTGTAGCAAGCTCTGCTCATGAACACAGAACTTCCTGTCAGCCTCTTCTGGTTTCTGAGTAATTAGCTAGCAGGAAAACCACCCTATATGCAATAGTAGAGGAAACACATCTACAAAAAAATCAGCTTATTTTGTTTTTTTTTAAAACTATAAAAAAGCACCCCCCACATCACTGGGCACAGGGAGGGAAATCAGCTACTAAGAAAGAAAGAAAAAAAAAAACCAGAAGAAGCAAAAATAAATCTGACCTCACAAGAACCAATTTAAGTAACAGAAAAATAAATTTTCAAGCCTCTAATTAATATTTTTGGAGATATTCTAGATATAATAAATACCTAAAGTAAAAACAAGATGTTATAAAGAAGGAACAATTAGAGAACAAGAAAAAGTACTTGGAAATTAAAAATATGCTTGCCACACTTCAATTGTTTCTAGAAAGGTAGAAATATGACATGAGAAAAATGAGAAAGACAAAAAATAAAGAGAAAATATAAAAGACCTGGAGGTCTAATCCAGGTCCACAATACAACCAAAATGTGTTCTAGAAAGAGAGCCCAGAGAAAATGCAAGGGTAGAAGTTATGATAGAAATCACTGAAGAAAATCTACCAAAGCTAAGATCGCTATGAATCTTCAGATTGAAAGAAGATACTGAGAGGTTGGCAGGATAATATTAGATGTACTAAGGAAAAAAGAAGATCCAAAAAGCACTTAGAGAGGGAGGAAATCAGTCACCTTCAAGGGAATAAAAATCAGACTTGCAGCAGGCAATCTGCAATTATTAGATATCAGAAAACATTAGAATTTTTGTTAATGTCTTAAAACAACTGGATATCCATAGGGGAAAAAGAAGAATCCTGATCCCTACCTCAAACCATACACATAACCGAGATGAATTCTTGACTAAACATAATAACTAAAACAAAAAGATGGAAGAGGGGTGCCTGGGTGGCTCAGTTGTTGAGCGTTTTGACTTTGGCTCAGGTCATGATCTCATGGTTCATGAGTTTGAGCCCCGCATCAGGCTCTGTTCTGACAGCTCAGAGCCTGGAGCCTGCTTTGGATTCTGTGTCTCCCCCTCTCTCTGTCTCTCCCCTGCGCATACCC
Organism: Lynx canadensis; assembly: GCF_007474595.2. Taxonomy (NCBI): domain Eukaryota; kingdom Metazoa; phylum Chordata; class Mammalia; order Carnivora; family Felidae; genus Lynx; species Lynx canadensis. The sequence continues at coordinate 4,994,133 of NC_044307.1, read as the reverse complement.
TCTCTGTCTTTCAAAAATAAATAAAAACATTTAAAAAAAATATGGAAGAAAACACAGAAGAATATCTTCATGACTTGGGGTAGGAAGGACGCTGAAAGCAAAAAACATAAAAGGAAGAAATGATAAATTCACAAGTTTTAAATAGTTCTGTTTCTTATAAATACATTTATAAGACAATGTATTGTTTGGAAAAAATACTTAAAAAACATACTCGAGAAAGCTCAAAATCCAGAATATATAAAGAACCCTGCCAACAACAAAAAAAGAGCTGTACAGTTCAAAAAAGATAATCTGATGCAGCTCTCTCTAGAGCTCGGCTGGTCTCCTATTTTGAGAGTGCACTTTTTGCTTTAATAAACTTTCCCACTTGTGTTTAAAAAAAAAGATAATTCATGTTTTTAAATGACTGAAAGATTTAGTCAAATACTACCTAAAGGAAAATACACAAATTGCACATGAAAAACTGCTCAAAATCATTAGAAATCAGGAATTAAAAACTAAAATCAAAATGAAATACTACTATATGACCAATATGACTGAAATTGGAAGACTGACAACAAATGTTGGCAAGGGCTGTGGAGCAACCAGAACTCTCATGCTTTATTGGAAGGCTGTAAAATAAGATGATCATTCTGGCAGAAGATAGGACAAGGTCCTCAAAAAATGAAACCTACAGCTACTCTATGACTTCACATCTCCACTCCTAGCACTTTGTCCAAGAAAAATGGAAACTGTGCCTACAAAAAGATGTGTGCAGGGGCGTCTGGGGGGCTCAGTCGGTTGAGTATCTGACTCTTGGTTTCAGCTCAGGTCAAGATCCCAGGGTCACAGGACTGAGCCCTGCGGTGGGCTCTGTGCCAAGCATGGAGCCTGCTTGAGATTCTCTCTCTTCCTCTGCCCCTCTCTCCTCCACTTGCACGTGCTCTCTCTCTAAAACAAAAAACCAAAACAAACAAAACAAAACACAAAAGATGTGTGCAAGAATGTGTGTAGCAGCTGTATTCACAATAGCTGAAAACTAGAAACAGTCCCCATGTATTTATCAGTAGAAAAATGGATAAATAAACGGTGGTATAGCTATACAATGAAAGGGATGCAGACAACAACATGGATAAGTGTGAAAACATTATGCTGAGTGAAAGAATCCTTACACAAAAGAGCGACTGCTGTATGAGTCCATCTACAGGAAGTCCTAAACAGGCATGAGAAAAACAAAACTCAGAACAGCGGTTACCTCTGCAAGGGGGCAGGTGCAGGGATTTCCTGGGAAGGGACACGAGGGAAGACGCAATGTTCTATATCTTGATATGGGTTTGGGTTTCAGTGTCAAAACTCACTGAATGGTACACTTCAAATTTCTGCATTTTGTTGTATAAAAATTTTAGCTCAAGGGGCGCCTGGGTGGCGCAGTCGGTTAAGCGTCCGACTTCAGCCAGGTCACGATCTCGCGGTCCGTGAGTTCGAGCCCCGCGTCGGGCTCTGGGCTGATGGCTCGGAGCCTGGAGCCTGTTTCCGATTCTGTGTCTCCCTCTCTCTCTGCCCCTCCCCCGTTCATGCTCTGTCTCTCTCTGTCCCAAAAATAAATAAACGTTGAAAAAAAATTAAAAAAAAAATTTTAGCTCAAATGAAAAAAAATTGTAAACAAATATCAAACCGAATTGAGTATCGGTAATGATCTGCACGCTGAAGTGTCTGAGAGTAAAGGGCAGCGATGTTTGTGACTTACTTTGAAATGCCTAGAAAATAAGATGGATGGATAGATGAGCAGAGGGATGGATACGTGGAAAGGTATTTAATAAAGGAAATATAATGTTAATTGTAGAATCTTAAGTGACAGATCTATGAGCGTTCAGTATAAAACTCTTCCAATTTTTCTGTACTTTCAATTTCTTTTCATAATGTTGGGATAAAAGAAAATAATGAGATATTACTGTCAATATTTTGGAAGAAAATTATAAACCTAGAATTTTACGTACAGCTGCCAATCAAGCTATTGATAAAGCTATTTTCAGTTTTGCAAGGGATAATGTGATTTTTTGCCTACTTAGAATCTCTTAGGACACCATCCCTTCCTCATCCCTGGGGTAGGGTCATCCGACCTCCCAACATTCAGGGCGGGCATGCGACTCAAATTTGGCCAAATAAGCGTACTTCATGCCCTGGGCCACAGTGATTGTTCAGAGATGAGCCAAGCAAAGTCCTTCAGAGGTATTTGACTGGAACCATCAGTAAAGTAGTTTTCATTTTTGCTAGGATCACAATCTGTGAAGAAGACTTGAGCCTGGAGAGATGTTGGAAACTACTTTGTCAGCACATGAGGTAAGCTTGCAGGAGAATGAAGCTGACACAGAAGGAAACAAAGGCAGAGCACGGAGAGAAAGAAACAAGGCAGTGATGACAATGTTTGAGTTCCTGGATTCATTTTGGACCATAACTTCCTCTCACCATAGATCGTGGTGGAGAAAATATATATATATATATTTTGATAGGCTCCATGCCCAGCATGGAGCCCAACATGGAGCTTGAACTCATGACCCCTGAGATCAAGATCTGACCTGAGATCAAGAGTCCAACATTTAACTGACTGAGTCACCAGGTGCCCCACAGTAGAGAAAATATTAATAATATAGTGAGAAAATCATGTTTTCCCCTTGTACTGTGTTGAATAGTAGCCCCCTAAAATTCATGCCCACGTGGAATCTCAAAATGTGACATTATTTGGGCATGGGGTCTTTGCAGACATAATTAGTGAAGGTTCTGGAGATGAAAGCAGCCTGCATTTAGCGGGGCCCTTATAGGAAGAGGAGAGGACACACACAGAGTCACAGGGAAGGAGAGAGAGGCAGCGATTGGAGTATTGAGGCTGCAAGGCAAGAAATGCCAGGATTACTGGAGCCACCAGAAGCCAGAAAGAAGGAAGGCTCTTCCCTAGGGCCCAGAGAGAGCATGATCCGGCCGACGTGGACTTCCAGCCTCCAGAATGGTAGGACAGGAGCCCTAGGAAACTAACATACTTCTCAATAAGGAAAAAATAAATTACAAACTCTAAGAGCAAAATGTCCAAATGTGAAGGAAACTAAAATGTGGCAAGATTTTTGAGCAACAGGTAGAATGAAAGAAAAGAGGATGTATTTGTACAATTGTTCAGAGCATATTATTTTGAACAGTCCAGGGATGGTTAACAATGGATGTTACAGGCAAAATTTCCTCTGGCACAATATTTACATAGTCATAATAACGTAAGCCCTGTGTATTGACATCACACTTTTAGAATAAACCTATACGCATATAGCTCTTGGATACTGTCATGCACAGATTATAAATGCAATCACCCTTAACAATGTGAGATTAAAGATCTACCTGACAGAAGCCGTTGGTAGAGTGTGCGACTCTTGATCTCGGGGTTGTGAGTTCGAGCCCCACAATGGGTTTAGAGTTTACATAAAAATAACAAAAAGTAATAATAGAATTATCCTCAATAAAAAATTCTTAAAAAAGAAGTTGAAAAGTGAAAAGAGAGGGAGAAATGGAAGAGCAAGGGCACTAGTAACCTCATTTTACTTTGTGAGGAATTAAGAAATACTCTCAAATGTTGATGGCAAGAAAAAAGTTCAGGACCAAAAATAATTTATAACTATCAAAAATTGGGCGGTGGGATGAGGCAAGGTGGTATGGGGTAGTGCCTCTGAGCCTAATTCTTATCCTTCATAAACAGTAGCATGTCTAGGGGCACCTGGACAGTTCAGTCAGTTGAGCATCTGACTTTGGCTCAGGTCATGATCTCACAGTTGATGGGTTGGAGCCCCGCATCAGGCTCTGTGCTGACAGCTCGGAGCCCGGGGCCTGCTTTGGATTGTGTGTCTCCTCTCTCTACCCCTCCTCCACTCACACTCTGTTTTTCTCAAAAATTAATAAAAACGTAGAAAACATTGTTTAAAAAAGGTAGAATGTCTAAACTGGTAGATACAATTCAATATTGCACAATATTATTATTGCATAATATTAAATAATATTGTATAATATTATTATTTAGGATTATGGAATACCAGCATGGCAAGAAAAAAGAGATATGGTGGAAAGTAATTTTCTCAAGCATATTCTAGATCAAAGAAACTACATGAAGCCTACATCTGGGCATTGGGCCTGTGTTTAGGGCTGAGGGCTGTTTGTTTTTTTTTTTTAATATTATCATTTCTATTTTTTTATGTACGATTGGCTTTGGTAAAAATGCCAACAGATGAGGTGGATCAGATTATAGAGGGCCTTATAAAGATGAGGCAGGAAAATTTTTTACTAGATTAAGGCCTGACAACGGCACTTGGGAATGGTGGTAAAGAGATCGATTTAGTATTTAATAGGAAAAGTCCAGAAGACTAAATGTCTGGGTAGAAGATAGAAGTCAGTCAAGAAGACAGTAAAGTTTTTGGCCTGGGTGACAGTAATGGATTGAATTACCTCCTCCCCATTTTTATGTGAAAGCCCTAACTCCAGTACTTCAGAAGGTGTCTGCGTTTGGAGATCAGGCCCTCAGAGGCACAACTGAGGTTAAATGAGGTCATTGGGGTGGGCTCTAATCCAGTATGACTGGTGTCCCTCTAAGAGGAGAGAGAGGACATCAGGGATGCATGTGGACAGAAAAGGCCATGTGAGGGAGGACACAGCAAGAAGGTGGCCATCTGCAAGCCAACTGGAGGCCTCAGGAGAAACCGGACCTGCCAGCACCTTAATCTTGGACTTCTAGTTTCTTCCAGAACTGTAAGAAAGTAAATTTCTGTTGTTTAAGACACCTTAAATGTCGTTTCTGTGGGTTCTTTTTTTTTTATTGTTGCTGTTTTTGTTGTGGTTATGACAGTCCTACTAATGAGGTTTAGGGGTCATGGTGGGGTTCATGGGGTTCAGAGCTGATGGCCAAGAAAGAATTGTTGAAGACGTCTTTGGTACAAAAAGGTGATTTTATTGAAGCATGGGGACAGGACCCATGGGCAGGAAGAGCTGCACTGTAAATGTGGGGGTGACCAGTTTATGGAATTGGAGGAGACAAAGTCAAGAAAGAGTTTCCAAAGACATGTTGACATTCTAAAGACTTACTGGAGGCCCAGCTATGGTCAAGCTAAGGTTGTTTTTTCCTCTAGCAAAGCATTAACATAAGACAGTAGGGAATTCAGGCTGTTGATGGGATCACCTTTTTCTAGTAAACTGGTGGAGACACTTATCAGTTTAACCGTTTGTTTTTTTGTGCTTTCCTGTTTTGGGGTAGCTGGGAGTGTCCAAGGAGTAACATACATGTCCCACCTTGGTGGGGGGGGGTGCCGTGAGCCTGCACTTTGCCCTCAGCTAGCCCCACGCTCCTTCATCGCTATCAAACTAACACAGGGACAAAATGACCATGCCATGACCAAAGGCAGGGCAATGGGGAGGAGGAGCCAGTTTGGGAAAGGAGATAGGTCCAAATTACAGTAGCAGTGAAATACCAAGAGTAGATGAACAGTGAACACTGAGGGGCTAACGTGTAAGTGAGAAAGCAGCACAGGCCTTTCTGGCACCGATGGAATAGCTGTAGGAAAGATGCTGTGTGTTAGAGTGAAAGAGGAAAGACCGCCTAGAGTGCCAAGGGTTGAAAAAGGGAGTACCCAGTAAAGGGGTGGCAAGAGGGATAGAAGTAATAAAGACAGGAGGAATTGCTAGCAAACAGAACGAAAGCCAAGGAAGAGAGAGAGCATTTGAGGTAGGAGAAATCATTCGTGTGTGTGTATGTGTGCGTGTACGTGTGTGTGTGTGTTTAACGTACCAGAGAGGTCAAGAAATTGAGAAACCAGAAAAGAATAATGGATTAGCTAAAAAGAGGTCATTGTTGACCTTATAAGAGAACAGCGTCAGTGTAGCTGTGGGGAAGGAAACCGACTGCCAAATATGCAGCAGGAGAGACTATGGACAGAGGGAGGCTCAGGAGATGCGGGAAGAAACAGCACTGTGGGGGGTGGGTGTGTGGGGTGACTACCCAGAGCCCCGCTGCAGTAAACAGGGAAGAAAGTGGTGAGGTGGCTCCCAGAAAAGCTGGGAGCACGAAGAATGAATCTGTTTTAGAAAGGAGGGACAGAGAGCCAGTCGGGAAGAGGCCCTGGAGATCTTTGGAACTAGGAGTTAAGACAGTCGTAGAAGCTTGAGCCTGATTAGAAGTCAATGAATGCGAGGGAAAGCGAGGGAGGAGGGGCCTCGGGGGAAGGGAAGAAAGTCTACTGGAGAGATTGTGGGTTTGACAGAAGTCACTAAAAAAATCAAGAGGTGGGGGCGCCTGGGTGGCTCAGTCAGTTAAGCGGCCGACTTCGGCTCAGGTCATGATCTCAGGGTTCATGGGTTCAAGCCCCGCATCGGGCTCTGTGCTGACAGCGTGGAGCCTGGAGGCCTGTTCGGATTCTGTGTCTCCCTCTCTCTCTCTGCCCCTCCCCCATTCGCGCTCGCTCTCAAAAATAAATAAATATTAAAAAAAAAAAAAGAAATCATTGAGAGATACCAAGCGGGAGGAACACTCAATGTGTTCCTATAGGAGCTTAAAGCATTCATACAAGCAAGGAATTAAGGGCTGTCTGGAGCAGTTTACACCCTCAGTGTGACCTCAAGAAGCTCCTCCCTGAATCACCTTCTGTTATTGCACGGCTATTTCCAGTGTTCCGGGATTCCATCCCACAAGCCCAAGGCCATTTATATATACTCCAGGGCCAGGAAGATTCTCTGCTGGGAAGATTTTTTAGTACAAAATCAACTATTCTCTGCTCCAAGTGAAATACCTAAGCGGTCTACGAAGACAACTGGCCAAAAGCTTCTAAGGAATGTTTTGCTAAGCAAGATGAACTGAGACCTCTTTCCATGCTAGGCCTGAAGAAATGAACGATGGAGGTAAAGATAGGAATCACTCTGCAACTTTGGTGGTTGGCGTTCGTTCAACAGCTCAATAGTGCCCTCAGTTCACAGGCTCCCTCCTTCTGCTGGGACACTCCTTATTCTTGTTGACTCAGGAACTCAAACTGGCTCCTGGGTTCCCAACCTCTCAGGTGCATTCAAAGGCAGAAGAGAGGGTAAAAGCCTTTGTCTTCCTGGGGCTACTCTTAACAGGGGAAAAGATTTATTTTCCAGTAGCCCTACAGATGTCCCCTCAAATCTCATTGGCCATGCAAACGGATCATATGCCTGGCTACTCTTAGGTGTCAGGGAGGCTGACAGGAGGCCTGACCGATAGTGAGTCATGCCAAGGGGCTGGGTATATCTCCCAAACAACAGCAAGGGGAGAGCTGTAGCGTAGGCAACAGTGCCTGTCACAGCGAATCCAACCCACATATGTAAACATTTGGTCTTAAATATGCATCACATTGTGTATAATGTTTTCTGGGTTTTTGTTTTGTTTTTCTAACATTTTAAATCTTTCACTACATGGACTATTTTCTTGTATGGATGTGACTATAGTGTCTCTGGGTGTTTTTCCTAATAAGTTATAAGAAAATATCTATTTGTATTTTAACTTTATAAATATAAGTTTCTATATTACACCTTAATCCTGTTTCTTTAGGTAAGACTGACTGCTTACTCTGAGTACTTGTGAAACTAGTATATTCACACTTCCTCCCTCTTTCTGCTCTATTTAGTATTTATTTTTATATCTTAAAATATACTTCTTCTATACTTGATTTATTAGTTGTGGTTTTTTTGAACTTTTTTTAAATGCTTATTTATCTGTGAAAGAGACAGAGTATGAGTGGGGGAGGAGCAGAGAGAGAGGAAGACACAGAATCCAAAGCAGGCTCCAGGCTCTGAGCTGTCAGCACAGAGCCTGACGTGGGATTCAAATTCATGAACCATGAGATCATGACCTGAGCTGAAGTCTGACGTTTAACTAACTGAGTGACCCAAGTGCCTCTATCAGTTGTGGTTTCTTTTTTATTAAAAAAAAAAAAATTATTTTTAGAGAGCAAGAGTGAGCAGGGTAGAAAGAGACAGAGAGACAGAGACAGAGAGAGAGACAGAGGGGGCTGGTGGGAGAATCTCAAGCAGGTGCCATGTTCAGCACAGAGCCCAACATGGGGCTCGATCCCACAACCCTGGGATCATGACCTGAGCTGATGTCGAGTTGGACACTCAGACAACCGAGCCACCCAGGTGCCCGGATTTACCAGTTTTAAGGAATCTATTTTATCACTGACTATTAAGAATGAGCACAACTTAAATGACTTCCCTCTTTCTGTCACTTTTCTTCTGCCAACTGTTGTTCACTATGGACTTTGTCCAAATGGGAATTGAGATATAGGCACTTGAGACTTCCAGTGATGTACAAGGAGATTTTCTTGCTGGGGAGATTGGTAAGAAGATGGCTTTTCACTGTGATATGGAACCAGATATAGGGCCCAGTCACGAAGGAGGGACCAGCTTCCGGGCCAAGGTTATCCTGCTGAGATATACAAGTAATAATGGCATCTTGTAATCAAGATGTGTGTAGAACTAGACATTAAGGAAAGTCTAGTAGCAGAGTCATTAGCTTTTCTTCGGCAACCTTCAGAGGCGTTAATCTGTGAGAATGTGCAGTTCCCCTCAGGTCTGCATTTTTATTTAAAACAAATTTTTTTTTTTTTTTAACATTTATTTAGTTTTTAGAGGCAGAGACAAAGCACAAGTGGAGGAGGGGCAGAGAGAGAGGGAGACAGAATCTGAAGTAGGCTTCAGACTCTGGGCTGTCAGCACAGAGCCTGACGCAGGGCTCTAACTCATGAACCGTGAGATCATGACCTGAGCCGAAGTCGGATGCTTAACTGAGCCACCCAGGCGCCTCAGGTCTGTGTTTTTAAACTTGGACTTTCTTCCGGACGGCGCTGGTAGTTTTGGACCTAAGGCTATCCAACCGAGAGAGCAGTGTTAAAATGGGGCAATCCCCTTCGCCCCAAGATTAGATCTTGGGTTGGGTATCACCTTGTTTTTCATGCAGCCCCTGCTGCAAACTTTGACCTTCTAGACTCTGCCTAGACCACTCGTACCTCAAGTCTCCCGTTCCTCAGCTGACTTCTTAAGATGCGACCTCCTTTCTGTTAGATCACCAGGACCTGCCTGGCCTCTTCAGCCATATATTAGCTCCTCTGGTACTTGACATCTTACCTTCCTGAGTGTTAGTGTCTGCCAGATCTCTCCTAGTTAGCTACGCTTTTAGTCCTTTCCTCATGACACCAGCCCTGCCCACGGCTGCTTAAATCCCACAGCGGCACTTGGTTGGAAAGCCAAGAAACGAGAACACTGTTCTGAAAACAAACAGGGAGTGTGTGTATGGGGGAAGTTGTCTACAATAGATCGACAAACTTTTTCTCGAAAGGCTCAGATAGTAAACATTTTTAGACTTTGCAAGCCATACAGTCTCTGTCACAACTACTCAGCTCTGCCTTTGTAGGAGGAAAGCAACCACAATTTTATGGTGTATTCCAGTAAGACTTTAATTACAGATGCTGAAGTCTGAATTTAATTTCACGTGCCACAAAAGATTCTCCTTTTGGTATTTTTTACTTCAATTATTTAAAAATGTATGGGGCGCCTGGGTGGTGCAGTCGGTTAAGCGTCCGACTTCAGCCAGGTCACGATCTCGCGGTCCGTGAGTTCGAGCCCCGCGTCAGGCTCTGGGCAGATGGCTCAGGGCCTGGAGCCTGTTTCCGATTCTGTGTCTCCCTCTCTCTCTGCCCCTCCCCCGTTCATGCTCTGTCTCTCTCTGTCCCAAAAATAAATAAAAACGTGGGAAAAAAAAATTTAAAAATGTAAAAACCAGGGCGCGTGGGTGGCGCAGTTGGTTAAGCGTCCAACTCTTGATTTCGGCTCAGGTCACGATCTCACGGTTCGTGAGTTGGAGCCCTGCGTTGGGCTCTGCGCTGATAGCTATGAGCCTGCTTGGTATTCTCTCTCTCTCCTCACTCTGCTCCTCCTATGCTCTCTCTCAAAATAAATAAATAAACTTAAAATAAAATTGAAAAACCATTCTTAATTCATGGGCTATTAAAAAAACAAAAAAGACAACAGGCCAAATGTGGCCCATGAACTATTGTTTGCACTTGTCTGGTCTATAAGACTGAATGTCAAACACTGAGGTGGGACCGACGAGAAGCCTAACGGACACAGGGTCTTTCTTTCTGTTTATTTAATGAGAAGGCATGTGATATCCTTAATGAAGTCTGCACAATTATTTATTGAAAGAACGCTATACCTCAGTGGGATCTTACCATTGCTGTAACTTCAGGAATATACAAATACCAGAAAACGGAGAAAGAAGGAACACACAGACATCTGATCCCCGCAGTTCTTTGTTTTTCTTTCCAAATGAACCAGAAATGCAGGAGAAACTGGCAGATAACAGCTTTCTTTTGTTCAAATGGCCTCATCTAATTTATTTTAGCCTCAAGAAAGATTATTTCTAGGTGTCCTAAGTACCCAACACATTAAAGAACTGTTCTTAGTCTGATTGTGCTTTATTGATTGTTAATTTAGAATTGGTAACCTGAGCTGAATATTTTCACATGGAACTTTCTTGAAAAATGTCACATTTTTAATTTACAAGATTTATTCATGTGTAATTTTCATGATATAGTCGTCATTGGGGTAATACTGAGCAGATCGTTATCCATACTATACTCCATCCATTGCTATACTCAACATCGTATGTTAGGCTTTGTTTTTTCTTCATAAACTTATTTTAGAATACTTTTATATTTACAAAATGTAACAAAGATAATACAGAGAGTTCCCACATAATTGTCATCCAGGTTCCCCAGCGTTAACATCGCACATTACTGTGGTATGGCTGCCAAACTAAGGAACCGACGTTGGTACGATACATCAGCTAAACTCTAGGCTTCTTTCAGACTGCGCCCGTGCTAGACTTTTGATAATGAAATCAGAGTAAATTATTACAACTCCGCTACCATTTTATAATAAGAGATTAATAATTCTTTCGTTAAAATAAAAGTATGTTATATAATCACAGGATATATATCTTTTTAACTATTCTTTCCTCTTAATCATTTTAATTCATAAGAAGCCCCGTCAATACTATTTTCTTATTAAAGAGTTCCACATGGGATCCTTTAGCTAGATATTTGACACTGTTCCATATGTAACATGGAATAGAAAATAAAAAGGGCAACCGTTTTGTTTTAAAAAGCCAACCAAGACCAAAACCAATCTGTGACTTCTATTAACATCAGCTGTTTTACTTCTATTAAATCAGTAGCCGCCACAGGGCAACCATATTTGGGAAATAACAAAATTAAAAAGGAAACTATCTTGCTTTAAGCTAGTTCCTTTTCTTTAAACTTATCTTTTCCAATAATAAACACATACTGCTTATTTTTTTTAAAAAAATTTTTTTTTTCAACGTTTATTTATTTTTGGGACAGAGAGAGACAGAGCATGAACGGGGGAGGGGCAGAGAGAGAGGCAGACACAGAATCGGAAACAGGCTCCAGGCTCCGAGCCATCAGCCCAGAGCCTGACGCGGGGCTCGAACTCCCGGACCGCGAGATCGTGACCTGGCTGAAGTCGGACGCTTAACCGACTGCGCCACCCAGGCGCCCCTACACATACTGCTTATTAAGGATCCTCTTATATGCTAGTTAATTTTCTGCATTGTGTTGATTTAAGCAATAAAAAAGCCCCACCACGCACTCAAGGACTCCGGGAGCTTCCTTCCCTGTTCCTTATCCGACCCGTCAGCACCAGATACTGCTCTTTTTCTCTCCCAGTCTCAAGGTCCACTTCACCTCAGCTCCGGCTTCCTTCTCAGCATAACTGAGACTGTACCTCAACAGCAAGGAACTTCTGAAGGCAACACTCACCTCTCATTCAAGCAATACAGGCAGTTAGAGTTAGTTGAACAAACTTTTCCCTTTGCCCTTTCGACACGAAAAGGGTTAGATGCAGTCTTTTCCAGGCTCTGTGAAGACTTGAGACCAGAAATCAATGTGTACTGTGTGTATTTAACCTGTTAATGGGGTGTGTAATCGTCAACTTTTAAATTATCTGTGGGGATGGGGGAGGGGGGGATAGTGACATCCCACAATTTTATAACTGAGAAAGATGACATATTTTTTAAATGTTTATTTATGTTTGAGAGATAAGAGCGCAAGCAGGGGAGGGGCAGAGAGAGGGGAACAGAGGATCCGAACCTGGCTCAGCGCTGTCAGCGCAAAGCCCAATGAGGGGCTTGAACTCACTATCTGAGCCAAAGCCGGATGGTCAGCCGACTGAGCCACCCAGGCGCCCCAGAAAGACGATATTTAGTCTGCGTTAATCTCCACCAAATCTGTCCCCTGCATGCCTTCCTGGGAATAGCTTCAGGGTATAGTTTACAGTAAACATGCAAAGGCCAGAAGATCTGCAACTGGGAAGATCAAAAGGAAGGAGCAGGAAGTAGTTCAGGAAGCAGACATTCTCATGGGCTCTCCTACACCAAGCAATTTCTCTCCATCTTCTGATGACTGACAGGCCTTTAACGAGGGACACAACGTTCTAGTTCTTAATTCAAGATAAAGGACAGAGCTGGAGCCGTTTTAGAACAACCACATTCAAGGGCCAAGCAGAAAGGGGAGCTGTTGGGGGGTTCTGAGCAGGGACACTGAAAAACTCAGGAGGAGGAGGCAGCAACAGAAGGAGCAAAAGGGTCATGAATACTTTCAACTTGTTGAATCTAGATAGTGGGCACACAGACTTTCATAGTATTGTTCTGTCGATCTGCACAGATATACGAAATTTTTCAAAATAAAAAGGATGTGAGAAATCTGCATGTATGTTTGAAGTTTTTCTTTTAAAAATATTGGGGGTGGGGCGCCTGGGTGGCTCAGTGGATTAAGCTTCCGACTTCGGCTCAGGTCATGATCTTGCGGTTTGTGAGTTCGAGCCCCACATTGGGCTCTGTGCTGACAACTTGGAGCCTGGATCCTGCTTCAGATTCTGTGTCTCCCTCTCTCTCTGTGTCCCTCCCCTGCTTGTGCTCTGTCTCTCAAAAAATGAATAAATGTAAAAAAATATATATATATCGGGGGATATCCAAATATGATGTGAACATAAAATCACAATGGAAAAGTTATGGTTAAGAGCACCTGCCTGGCTCAGTGAGTGTGTGACTCTTGATCTTGGGGTCGTGAGTTCAAGCCCTACACTGGGTGCAGAGCCTACTTAAATAAATAAATGAAATTGAAAAGTTATGCTTAAATGTTCGTTGTCATACCTAAGGGAATATAGATCATAGAGAGGTACGGCCCAACTGAAACTGTTCCACTTGAATTTTTTTCCCCCCAGTTACTTTGGTGCTTATTTAAGCCAAGAGAAAAAGGTCATACTGTTTTCATGAAACATATACTTGGTTCTTTAAATAACAACCATGACAAATAGTAGAAGGAATTAGAGAATGCTGTGCTTGTAATCCATTCAAAACACCAACATTTGGGTTGTACGTAATTAAAGAATATGTAAGATGCTTTTTGAATACCGTAGCAGCCGGTATGTAGAGACAGGCCTTCAGCGGACGCAGGAATGCAGATTAGGAAAGACAAAAAAAATCACGCAGGAACTTGTCAATGTTTACAACTTCTAGACAGTACTTTGACTTAAATCCAAGACTCTCCCCTATTTGTGGTGAGCAACTGCATGTAACATTAAATGCCGTTTCCCCCTGGATTTTACCCGGGAAGAGCCCAATTTTTTTTTTTAGCCTTGCGAATCATTTACCGAAAAGAAGGCAGCTTTGCCACTTTTACATGTATGCTATCAATGTCAGTATTTCTTGGGATTGCAGGAAGATTCACGTTCTTTACAGCTGATACAGCACAGGTTGGAGCTCCAGTGAAGCCCGCCTCGTCAGGGTTGTCTTCGCGTGTTTTTGTGCATCAACGAAGGGAACAATCTCATTCATGTTGGTCTCCAATACCGTTCCCCGCATCCCTGTTTCTGCAAGCATACCATCGACCTTGTCTACAGGGAGAATGAAATCCGGTTCAGACGCTTTCAAAAATACTTGTTTAATGTCTCCAAGAATACCAAATTACATTTCAAATGCCAACTTCACTCTCTGAAGAATCCACATGGAAGACAAAACAGAAGGCTGTGTGTCACGTCCATACATCAGTTTGTAATGATCCTCCTTCTAGGAAACTGCAAACATTTTCATCTTCCTTGCGTGGCAACCAGAAAATCTCCCTGATGGTTTGCTGTTGTGGGTCTTCACCGCAGGGCAGGCAGAGCGTGCACAGCCACTGCTTCCTGTGCTTGAGGACGAGGAGCGCCTGCTCGTGGCTGGGCTGGGCAGGAGTGACCTGGCGGGTGCTGGGGGCCAGGCTGGGGCTGGCGAGAGGGCCTCGCCGGTGCATCTTGCTAGTCACCCTCTCCCTACTTGTATTTTTTAGTTGTCTTTTTGTTCGTTGTTGCCATTGTTTTTTTTTTTTTTTTTATCTTGAACTTTTCAAGTAAACACAACAGTGGAGGTAATGAACGGGCATAGAAAAGAATACGTGTGTGGTGAAATACCACCTACTCATCATCCACTTTCAATAATTACCAACATCTCCCAGGCTTGTTCCATGTATACCCCTCACTCTGTTTTTTCTTCTTCTGAAGTATTTCATTTTATTTTATGTTTATTTTTTATTTTTGAGAGAGAGAGCCCGCATGCACACACAAGTGGGTAAGGGCAGACAGAGAAGGAGACAGAGGATCCGAAGCGGGCTCTGTGCTGATAGGAGAGAACATTCTTCCGGAACATTTTAAAGTAAATCTAGAGAGACATTTTTGTAACGTGCCAACAGTCATCATCACACCTAACAAAATTTATGGTGGTTCCTTAATAGCCTGTATTTTGGAGTATGAAGTTTCCAATAATTCTTAATATAATTTTGGTTGAATTTTCTTATTTTATTTATTTTTGAGGGAAAATGCACATGCTCGTGGGGGAGGGGCAGTGAGAGAGAGTCCCAAGCAGGCTTATGTGGGGCTTGATCCCATAAACCGTGAGATCATGACCTGAGCCAAAATTAAGAGTTGGATGCTTGGGGCGCCTGGGTGGCTCAGTCAGTTAAGCTTCTGACTTTGGCTCAGGTCATGATCTCACAGCTCATGGGCTAGAGCCCCATGTCGGGCTCTGTGCTGACAGCTCAGAGCCTGGAGCCTGCTTTGGATTCTGTCTCCCTCTCTCTCTGCCACTCCACTGCTTGCTCACTCTCTCTCTCTCTAAAATATAAATAAACGTTAAAAAAAATTTTTTTTTAACGTTTAATTTTTGAGACAGAGAGAGACAGAGCATGAACGGGGGAGGGTCAGAGAGAGAGGGAGACACAGAATCTGAAACAGGCTCCAGGCTCTGAGCTGTCAGCACAGAGCCTGACGTGGGGCTCAAACTCACGGACCGCGAGATCATGACCTAAGCCGAAGTTGGACGCTTAACCGACTGAGCCACCCAGGCGCCCCAACATTAAAAAAAATTTTATTAAAAAAAAAAAGAGTCGGATGCTGCACCGACTGAGCCATCCAGGTGCCCCTAAATTTTTTTTTAATTTTTTAACATTTATTCATTTTTGAGAGTGAGAGAGACAGAGCATGAGCAAGGGAGGGGCAGAGAGAGAGGGAGACACAGAATTGGAAACAGGCTCCAGGCTCTGAGCTGTCTGCACAGAGCCGGACTCGGGGCTCGAACTCCTGGAGTGTGAGATCATGACCTGAGCCGAAGTCGGACGCTCAATCGACTGAGCCACCTAGGCGCCCCTCCCCTAAATTTTTTTATACTCTTAATTGGCCTTGTAAAGATTGAACTAATACAATACTGAAGAAATAAATATCTACATTTGCTATGGGCTGAATGTTTGCATCCCACCCCCCCCCCATTCATATGTTGACACATACTCCCAAAGTGATGTTATGTGGAGGTGAGACCTTTGGGAGGTGACTAGGTTATGAGGTAGAGCCCTTATGAATGGCATTAGCGCCCTTATAAAAAAAAGGACCCCAGACAGCCTGGCTGGCTCAGCTGGTAGAGCATGTGACTCTCAGGGTCATGAGTTGGAGCCCTGCATTGGGCGTAGAACTTACTTTTGAAAAATATATGTGTACTTTTTTTGGTAAAGTTTATTTAAGTAATCTCTACACCCAACATGGGACCTGAACTCATGACCCTGAGATCAAGAGTCACATGATCTTCTGACTGAGCCAACCAGGCACCCCAGCTTATTGAAAAACAAAACAAAACAAAAAACCACAGGTGGTTCAGTCCGTTAAGCATCAGACTCTTGATCTCGGCTCAGGTCATCTTGAGGTTTGTGAGTTCAAGCCACACTGGGCTCTGTGTGCATGACAGTGTGGAGCCTGCTTGGGATTCTCTCTCCCTTCTCTCTCTCTCTCTCTCTGCCTCTATCCCACTCGTGCTGTCAAAATAAGTGAATAAACTTGAAAAAAAAAAAAAAAGCCACAAAGGGCCCCAGAGAGCTCCCTTGCCCCTTCCAATCATGAGAGGACGCGCATGAATTAAGAAGCAGATTCTCACCAGAGGCCGACTCTGCCTGCCCCTCGATCTTGGGCTTCCCACACAGCAGTCTCTGAGAAATCCATTTCTACTCTTTATAAGCTGCCCACCCTATTTTTGCTACAGCAGTCTGAAGTATAGTAAGACAACACTTATGCAAAGGCCTTTAAGAAATGAAATTCAGGGGTGCCTGGCTGCTCGGTGGTGGAGCGTGTGACTCCTGATCTCAGGTCCTGAGTTCAAGCCCCACGTTGGGTGTAGACATTACTTAAAAAAACAAAATCTTAAAAAAAAAAAGAAAGAAAGAAAGAAAAGAAAAGAAAGAAGGGCACTTGCGTGGCTCCGTCAGTTAAGCATCTGACTTCGGCTCAGGTCATGATCTCAGGGTTCATGAGTTCAAGCCCTGTGTCGGGCTCTGTGCTGACAGCTCAGAGCCTGGAGCCTGCTTCGGATTCTGTGTCTCCCTCTCTCTCTCTGCCCCTCCCCTGCTCATGCTCTGTCTCTGTCTCTCAAAAATGAATAAATGTTAAAAAAAATTTAAAAAAAAAGAAAGAAATTGAAGTTCAACAGTAAACATTGTCTGTAATAAAAGATGAATGACAGCACTGGTGCTCAGAAAAAATAAACAAGTTAGGGGACAATTTTAGGGATAATCCCAAAAAATATTTGACACGAGAGTATTGCCAAAACAAGTATTGTCAAACAAGTATTCTCCTAGCTTATCGGCAGGCATGTAAATTGGTTGGTGTGCCAGCCAGATGGCATGCTAACAGGGTTTACTGAAGGAAGTCTGATAAGAGGATTATTTATAGACGTGCCCAGGGCTGAGGAGGCCTACAAGGGTTGGTGAAGCGCCCAGGGACAAGCCGCCACAGGAAGTGGCAACCACCAGGCACAGCCAGCAGGGGGAGGGGGCTCTCACTGAACCGTGGAGGGAGTGGATACGGAGGAGGGTGGAGCCACCCAAGTGGCTTCTGGAAAAGGGGTGTAGCCACAGCCACCCAGAGGCCCAGGGCTCCTACCTCCCACCCCGTCTTGCTGCCTGTATTTCTCACAGGGAAGCTGACTGGGAGTTGGTGGGTAGAGATGTGATCTGATACGGTTTTACAGAGGCCAGCCCCCAAGGGCACAAGGGTGCAGGAAGGTAGCGTCTGGTCACCCAGGGGGCAAACATGACTACCCGATGCGGAGACAAGTTAACACTGGCTACCCGCTTTAGATGTACACCTTAGGATCTCGCAATCTGACCCCTAAGAATTCACCCTACAGAAAAACTCAAATGTAAATAAAGTTGGAAAATAAAAAATACGAGTATTTTGTATTTGTTGAGAGCTTACTTGTTAGGTATGAGGGACCAAGCAAGGCATTTTACATTTAATCCTCACAAGAACCCCTCTGAGTTCTGCACGATTAGTACTGACATTTTACACTTAAGGAAATTAAAGTGGAGTAATGCTAAGCCGGGACCACAGAGTTAGCAAGTGACAATACTGGGGCCCAAACGCAGTCACTTTGACTCCAGTGTTGGAGTTCTAAGGAAATCCATGGCAGCATCGTCCGTAAAAACAAAAGACCAAATACAACCTAAATGACAGACAAGGCAAATACATTATGGTACGTCTAGACAATGAAATACTACACAGCTTAAAAAAGAAATGGAGTAGGGCGCCTGGGTGGCTCAGTGGGTAAGCGTCCGACTTCAGCGCAGGTCATGATCTTATGGTTTGTGAGTTCGAGCCCCCACATCGGGCTCTGCACTGACAGTGCAGAGCCTGCCTTGGGATTCTCTAATTGCCTCTCTCTCTCTGTCCCTCCCCCAACCAGTCAAAAATAAATAATATTTTTTAAAAATGTGTTTCTTACTAAAAAAAATTTTTTTTAATGTTTTTATTATTTATTTTTGAGACAGAGAGAGACAGAGCATGAGCAGGGAAGGGGCAGAGTGAGAGGGAGACACAGAATCTGAAGCAGGCTCCAGGCTCTGAGCTGTCAGCACAGAGCCCGACGCGGGGCTTGAACTCACGGACTGTGAGATCATGACCTGACTGAAGTTGCACGCTTAACCAACTGAGCCACCCAGGTGCCCCAAAAATGTGTTTCTTTAAAAAAACAAAACAAAACAAAACAAAAAACGAAGAATGGAGTAGATCTACATGTGCTTATATGGAAAGATCTCCAAGATACACAGTCTGTGGCGGGGAAAAAACCAAAGTACAGAACATTGTGCCCATTTGTACAGAAAAATGAAAGGTCCTGTTTTAATATTTTAATACATGTATACTTTTCAATAAACATATGTGATAAAAAGTCATACATATACATATGCCAACATACACAAAATGCCCAGAACTGAACAAGAACAGGTAACATTTATAGAGCACTGATCTAAATGTTTTATAAGTACGATCTCTGAATGTTCAAAAGAACTCTATTAAGTGAGTAGTACTAACACTCTCATTTTTTAATATAATTCTTTTTTAAGATCTTATTTTTAAGTAATCTTTGGATCCAATGTGGAACTTGAAATCACAATCCTGAGCTCAAGAGTCGCGTGCACCACTGAGTCAGCCAGCCAAGCGCCCCAACAAAAATCCTTTTTTTTTTTAACTTATTGAGAGCATGTGAGCATGGGGGGGGGGGGGGGGGGGCGGTGCAGAGGGAGAGAGAGGGACAGAATCCCAAGCAGGCTCCATGCTCAGTACCGAACCCGACGGGGGGCTTGATCTTGTGACCCGGGATCACGACCTAAGCCAAAATCAAGGCTAATGCTTAACCAACTGAGCCACCCAGGCCCCCCCAAAAATCTTGGTTTTTTTTTTTTGTTTTTTTTTTAAAGCTAAAAATTCTCTTCACGTGTATTCTAGTTAAAAATGTCAACCTGCCGGTTTGGAATTGAGATTCCAGCCTACATAGACATGAACCTGTAGCGAAGGCACTATGTCTCCCTTCTAGTTTTCGGATAATCTTTAAACCTGGTAAGTACACCTTCTTTGCCAACCTGTAGGTTACTGACAAAGCTCCTCAACGGGGCAGCGACGGACAGACCCTATGAGGACACCCCCTGGACAAGCGGACTCTGACACATTAATTCATCCGCACGGCATGTACGGTTTAGGCTGTGGATTCACCTGTCACCATTTCTTCCTCTTGTCCCCAAGGACAACACGCTAGGTCTTGTTCATCATCTTGCTGGAATTACTGCTTTTATTCCATTGATTTACTATTATAACTGTACTCCCATCCCCACCCCCTTTTGTTAAGAGAGTCTGGATTGAAAGGACTTGTTTATTAAAAAAAAAAAAAAATTTTTTTTTAACATTTATTTATTTTTGAGACAGAGAGAGACAGAGCATGAACGGGGGAGGGCCAGAGAGAGAGGGAAACACCGAATCCGAAGCAGGCTCCAGGCTCCGAGCTGTCAGCACAGAGCCCGATGCGGGGCTCGAACTCACCGACCACAAGATCACGACCTGAGCCGAAGTTGGATGCTTAACCGACTGAGCCACCCAGGCGCCCCTGAAAGGACTTGTTTAGACAACACATGTGGGCTTCTATTGCTATCTCATTCTTACACTCGACTCTCTAGTGCTGTTTGCTCACAATTTTACCAACAATTTAAATTTCAAATTTACTAGTCCCGATTTTGAGGATTAAACTTTCTTTTTATTTTTTCCCCCCAAAATTTGATTTTTTTTTCTTTGCCCAGTTGTTTGGTTTCTCCTGTGTCCTATGATTACTCAAAGACTAATTACAAAGACTCAGAGCACATGTGCAATTTCCTACATTATCCTATTTTGTACAGTTCTAGACACTTGGATTCATTTTAAACACCTGCATTATTACCTGACTCTCTTAGACACTCTTCTTCCCTTTGTTAAAACTTCTCGGATGACCATAACCATCGCTTTACGAAGGAGGTGAAGAAAAATAATCGGCTGTTTTCCTTGCTTTTTGGGATCTCTTGGCATTTATGCCATCAAATTCCATCAAAGCAGCAGAGAATACTGCTCTCCTGTTTCTTTTTAAATCCAAATATACTTTTAAAAGCCCCTTTCCTCTCATCGGTGAGGGGTGCCGGGGGAGCTGGAGAAAGTCTGCCTTTAGTCCCCTCCATCCAGTTGCCTTCTTAGAAGAACATCTGGGACAGGGACTGGGGTGTCTGCTTGTGGGAGAGGTCACTACAGGGCACTCTTCTACTTCTCCTGGCTTATCTGCTGCCCTCTAGGCAGGCCAGACATTTGCTGTTTTTCTCTTCTCCATTCACACTTTAAACCCTCCGGCATTCTCAGTTCCTGCTTGGCAGAAAGATCTGGGTGCTGGGCCTCAGTTGTGTCCTACAGCCCAGTGCACCAGAGAGCCACAAAGGAACCCACCGCAAAACGAAGGGGAACCTGCTAGCGCGTCCCATACACTGTATTTGACGTCTCCCTTTGAGAACCTTAAAGGAAGCAGGTTAGACAGGGAGGGTTCAACAGTCCTGCGTCCTCCGGCAAGAACTGTCTCATGAGTGTGCACCTACCTGAATGGTTTGCTCAGAGCAGCCCTGAGCTTGGTTTTTATCCTGCTCTTAGCATCTTGAAATTATTAGCAACTTTTGTCGTTATTGTTGTTTTTAGCACCGAGACTCTCACATTTCATCCTGCACTGGAGCCCCCAAGTTACGCAGCCAGTGCTGACCCAGCCCTGATAGTTGAGTGCACCCAATCCCAGCGCCTCTTCTCACCAAGCCTTCGGCTTCTACGGGGGAGGATGTAACTCTGCTTGTTCTAGGTTTCCGAACACCGTGTGTCGGTTTTGGCTGATATTGCGTTCGTTCCGAGGGAGGTACTCCCCCTTTTATCTTTTGTATCTACCTTTTAAAGTCCTGAGCTCCTGAGAATGTCCCCTTCCCTTTCCCACTATCACAGATATGGACAGTTTTGTCTGGAGCTGGGTTTTCCCGTTTTCTTACACACTTTGGAGACTTACATCCAAAATAAACATAGCTGGGGATAGACTGTGCTTCTTTTCATTGAAGTCCTTTTTCAGTCCATTTCCCACGAATCTATTTCATATCTACCCCATAAATCCCCCACATGGAAAAAAGTTGCATTAGCAAATCTGTAACTCGGGGGAGACCCTGTAACTTCCCCTACTTCTGCTTTCTGCTGAGGGCAGTGGCCACCCATCAGTCGTACCCTAGCTCTCTCACCACAACACTCTTCTCTTTTCACTCCAGTAGGAACAAAGTGACTCTTACATGCACCCAGTTCCAAATTATTTATCAAGTCTTTTGCAAGAAAGTCTCCTTTCTTGGGATGGTAGAGTCACTTCGCTCTATCTCTGATAGACTGGCTCCCTGTGATTTCTCTTCAGTTTAAGAATGGGTCAACTATCTAGAGTAAAGTCAGCAAAACATGGTCTTCAGGCCAAATCCGGCCCATGGCCAGTTTTTCTCCTGCTTGAGAACTGAGAATGGTTTGCATTGTTTGTTTATTTATTTTTTAATGTTTTTATTTTTGAGACCATGTGAGAGACACAGTGCAAGCAGCGGAGGGGCAGACAGAGGGAGAAACAGAGTCTGAAGCGGGTTCCAGGCTCTGAGCTGTCAGCCCAGAGCCTGACGTGGGGCTTGAACTCACAAACCTTGAGATCATGACCTGAGCCGAAGTTGGATGCTTAACCAGCTGAGCCACTCAGGCGCCCCATGGTTTGCATTGTTTTAAGAGGGGGGGGTAAAAACAGTATGCAGTAAAGAAAGACTAAAATACTTATTACCTGGCCCCTTCCAGAAGAAAGTTTCCCAGCCCTGGATATAGACAACAGTTAACAATCTGCCTTCCTGCCCCCACTGAAGTCAACAGAAGTTACTCTAAGCTTCGGTCAAAGTGGTCTCCAGCCACCAGTGGGTCCTGAGTCCTCTGTTTCCTTTCTGTTCTTTCCGCACAGCAGCTGTTTCTTCTGTTTCTACTGAGCCGAAGAGCATTCCACTGGGCGATTAGATCTTGGCCCACAGGACCTTCTGAGGAGAGTAATCCCCAATAGAAGCTTTCTATGTAAAACATTTGGGGTTTGTGCTATCTGCCAGACACCAACCCTGCTACCTGGGGAATGGCTGCAAGGCGGCCAGGGCAGGGGAGAGCCTCCCCTCAAAGAGGAGGGTACGGTGGCTCTCTTCCCAGTGGGGATGCCTGTTCTGGGGAAGACAGGCAGACCCACCCATCAGGCACTGTCTTCCAGTGCCTGCAAATGCTTGGGTGTGCTCAGAAGAACCTCAAAAACTCAGGTTGTTGGGGACGCCTGGCTGTTTCAGTCAGGGGGACATGTGACTCTTGATCTCAGGGTTGTGAGTTCGAGCCCCACGTTGGCGGGTAGAGAGAACTTAAAATAAAAACTCACGTTCTGCACTCAGTTCTCAGAGGCCTGTTGCCTATTAATACATTACTTGCCTCCTTTTTTGCACCAGAGTGACTGGTCAGCCGCGGGGGGGGGCTCCTACACCATTCCCGGGCCCGCACCTCCCTGCAATGTAATTCCATGTGTGTCTTTCTTGCAACGTATGGGAGCCTTAATAAATGCACCGCCCACCACAGCTGCGGCCCTGCCTCGGTTTGCCTACCTCTAAGGGGGTCTTGCCCCTACCACCCCTGCCTCAGCAGCAAACCTGCCCTTGCTAAGCTTCATTTTGGCCTTTCCTTCTGCCACCGGGAAGCACATCTTTGCGGCTGACCTAGGGGGACACGGTGGGGCGGTCAACCCAGGCACAGGCACCAGGGCTGTGTGCGTAGTGATTTAAAAACAAACTGTGTAGGCGCACCTGGGTGGATCAGTTGGGTGAGCCTCTGACTCTAGATTTCAACTCAGGTCGTGACTGCAGGGTGGTGACATTGAGATCTGGCTCTGTGCTGGGCGTGGAGACTACTCGGGATGCTTTCTCTCTCTCTCTCTCACCCCTCTTCCCTGCTCTCTCTCTCTCTAAAATAAAAAACAGTAATAACAAACAAAAAATAAATGAAAACAAACTGCATTGCTGCTCTTCTAACCATCACCATGGGCTGAAAATGCCAAACAATGTCAGATAAAATACACCTTCCTGAAAACAATCTTTTGCTGGCCAGTTCTAAACAACTTAGCAGTTATCGTTGGGCTCTCTTAACATATGTGTAAACTTGAAATGCGCACTTTGTATTGTTCCTTTAATAAACATTGTGCTCTACATGCAGGTGGTTCAGAGACCTCCCAGGTGTAGGGCTGGCATCCAGCAAACACAGCCTCAGCCACACACAGTGGCTTGGAGAGTACGGATCCCATGGAATCACTATAGTTCATTTTGGATACGACTCCTGTCTCCAGTTCCTGGGGGTACTATATCTTTGCTTTTAAACACTAGATTGAGGGGTGCCTGCGTGGCTTAGTTGGTTGGCTGAACATCCAACTTCAGCTCAGGTCACGATCTCCCGCTTCTTGAGTTACAGCCCCGCGTTCGGCTCTGTGCTGACAACTCAGAGCCTGGAGCCTGCTTCAGATCCTGTGTGTGTGTGTCTCTCTCTCTCTGCCCCTCCCCTACTCGTTCTCTCTCTCTCTCTCAAAATAAACAAACATTAAAACTAGATTGAAAAAAAAATGACAGCACAGTGATTATAGATGGAGAAATAGAACTCGAGTTACTTCCATTCTGTCATTGTATTTTGTGACCCACCCCTCATCCCTGGAATGTTTATGTGTTTAAAGTTCAAAACTGTCAAACACAGCAAATGGAGAAGTGGGATATGTTTGTGGAACAAACCTCAGTCAGTTAAGCATCAGCTCTTGATTTCGGCTCAGGTCATGATCTCACCCCTCTGGGTGTTTAATGAGCTCAGAACACCCCTGGGTACCCCTCCTCCAGATCACTGCGTTAGTCCCCAGGCTCTCCAGCCTTCCCAGCAGCCACACTGGCTTCGAAGGCTGTTTTTCCCGAGCCCCCTCCTGGCTCCTTCTAGCAGCATTTGAATGTGCTCAAGCACTTTCCCACCTTGTCTTCCATCCCCTGCCAGATCCCTTTAGTTTCCTGTACTTGCTGGTGTGACGGGTTCACCTGCTAGACTCTATCATCAACCCACAGCGGTGTGACCACTGCACCCACCTGGTCACAGAACCTTCTCTTACCCAGTCTACAAGCAACTTATCAATCAATTAATGCTCACTTTTGAGTATTTATTATTTAAAAAAAATTTTGTTTGAATTATTTTTGAGAGACAGACAGAGCATGAGTGGGGGAGGGGCAGACAGAGGGAGATAGAGAATCTGAAGCAGACTCCAGGCCCTGAGCTGTCAGCACAGAGCCCGACGTGGGGCTCGAACTCATGAACCGTGAGATCGTGACCTCAGCCGAAGTCGGACACTTATCCGACTGAGCCACCAGGCGCCCCTCTTATTATTTTTTAAATATTTTATTTCACTTATTTTTTTTAAGTAGTATCTACACCCAAAGTGGGCCTCGAACCCACAACCCTGAGATCAAGAGTTGCACACTCCACAGACTGAGCCAGCCAGGTGCCCCAGCTGTTTCTTAAATCACTTGACTTTTGACAATTAATCAATGCTTAGCTCTTAAACTGCTCGCCTCCAAGATGCCACGCTCGCCTGGTCCCTTCTGCTGCTTGGGCTGCTGCTTCCCAGCCTTCCTTGCTAACTCTCTTTTCTCTGCCTGTCTCTTTCCTATCAGAGGTCCTCAGCCTTAGATCCTGAGCCCTCTTATCTCCAGCTCCACAGTGTCCCCGAGTGATCTCACTCACCGTCAGAGTGAGGACACCTAGATCAAAGAAGTGGAGAAGTCTAAGGTCACACTGTTTGACAGCATTTAGAGTGAGGGTGGTGTTTAATCTAAGTCGACTATGAGCTAGACACTGTGTTGGGGATACAGGTGAGAATAAGATGCTATTTCTCCCCCTCCAACTTTTGAACCTACATAGTCTTTCCCTTCTCCCTGCCCTGCCTGTCTAGCTTCAACTCATCTTTAGGTCTTAGTTTAAAATGCCACTTCACCTGGGACGTCTTCCCTGACTACTCTTTTTTTTTTTTTTTAATTTTTTTTTATGTTTATTTATTTTTGAGACAGAGAGAGACAGAGCATGAACGGGGGAGGGGCAGAGAGAGAGGGAGACACAGAATCGGAAGCAGGCTCCAGGCTCCGAGCCATCAGCCCAGAGCCCGACGCGGGGCTCGAACTCACGGACCGCGAGATCGTGACCTGGGCTGAAGTCGGACGCTCAACCGACTGAGCCACCCAGGCGCCCCATTCCCTGACTACTCTTAAGACTGGCTGGGCTCGTGCTGTCCTGTGTGCCTCACAGCACCCTCCACCTACTCCTAACGATTACTTGTCTATTCTTCGTCACTGGTGCCTCCCTTTCTTTCGGTTGTAAGATCTTTCCTCTGCTTGAGCTGCGAAGACCAGAACCAGGAGCCTGCCAACTCTCCCATCTTGCCAGGGAAATAGACACTAAGCTCATCGAGAGCAGCGGGGCTGTGCCTGCATGCACCGTCACATCCACAACACCCAGTGCAATGCCTGGTGGATGGTAATTGCCCAGAAACTGTTTGCTCTTCGAAGAATGAATGGAAAAATGAATGAATGAACCACTTGACTTTATGCTAATCGTTGGAACAGAACTTTGAGAAATGTCCTATTTCTTGGGCAGAGGAAAGATGATAGAGTAGGAGGGCTATTCTGGAGGTCCCTACCAATCCAGTGATTCTGAATTTGGAAATAGGATCTATTTTTCCTTGTCACTAAAATTCTGAAGAACACTACTTCGCAGAGATATTACTGAAAGTACAGTTTGCTCAAAAGGTGACAAAACCAATATAGTATACAGCTTGTCAGATGCAGGAGTCTTTCAAATTCAAGTTCTGCTTTTAGTTAGAATAGTATTGCCACCTAGTGGATAATAAAACATTCTTCCTGGAACTGTATGCCATGAATACTTGCTAAATTATTGTGAATAATTATTATTAACATTCTGAAACTGAATCTAAACAGGAGTTTAGATTATTAACATTCTGAAACTGAATCTAAACAGGCTATTTGAGGAAGAATTCTGTTGGCCTGGTATTTATTGTAACCTAGGGGATTTGACTGACTGCTTATCATGAAGTTAATGGAAATTTCTAATAAGGAAAGGTTTTCAAGATTTCTTTGAAGCTTTTTGTCCTTAAAATACCTTCCACTAAGAGTGTACAAGATACTCTGTTCAAAATGTATTTGACTTAGTTCTTTTCTCTGTGTGGTTACATTACCAACTTAATACACAGGATTGCTTTAGGGTTTGCTTTTGTTCATGTATTTTCATTTAATTTTTTCCAACGTTATCATAAAATTTTCAAACAGTTAAGGCTGAAAAAGTTTTACAGTGAACATCTATACACCCACTACCTGGATTCTACCATTAGCCTTTTATTATATTTGCTTTACCACATCCATCTAAATATCCCCATATCCATGCATGTATTTTGTTTTTGAAGCATTTCAGAATAAACTCTAAATACTTCAAAATCTGTATCATCAATACAGTTTTTCTTTACTGCATTTGTGAAACATTCACATAGTTCAAAAGTAAAAAAGTATTCACTCAAAAGCCTCACTCCTATCCCATTCCCCACTCCCATGAAGTAACCATTTTCCATTTTCAGTACTTTCTGTTTCAGCCTGTTTCTTTTTTATGAAAATATAGGTACAGACATAGATTCTCATTGCTTTCTTCACTAAAGACAGAATGCTATATATACTCTCTCATTCTACTCTTTGAATTTAATGATATATCCTGGGAATTCTCTATTTCAAATCTTCTTTTTTTTAAAGTTTTTAAATTTGTTTTGAGAGAGAGAGAGAGAGAGAGAGAACACAAGCAGGGGAGGGCAGTGAGAGGGACGGGAGAGACAAGAATCCTAAGTAGGCTCTACGCTGTCAGCACAGAGCCTGATGTGGGGCTCGAACTCATTAACCGTGACATCATGACCTGAGCCGAAACCAAGAGTTGGATGCTTAACTGATTGAGCCATCCAGGCACCCAGGCACCCTGGAATTCTCCATTTCAGAGATCTCCCTAATTCTTTCTGGGCTTCATAGTACTACACTGTATATAGATAAACCATAATTTATTCTACCTACCTCCTATGGATATGCAATTTAGCTTGTTTCTGACACCTTGGCATTATAAATAATGATGTAGTAAAAAAGGGCTAAACACAAGCTATTTTAAATTTATAGTGGCATACCTTCAGAGTAAATCCCCAAAAGTAGAATTACTAGGTCCAAAGTCAGCATGCATATAGACACTGTAGAAATAAATGCACCGGCACGTAGAGCAAACTTCCACAGGGCTTTGACCTTCTGCACTCGCATTAGCCATGTATGAGAGAGCTTGTTTCTTCCAGTCTCACCTAGAATGTTCTATTAGTATTGTGTCGTCATGCTCGTAATAGCTTAAGATCAAACACATTCATCGTCTCATAGTTTCTGTGTGTCAGCAGTCTGCGAGCTGGGCCCTGTGCCCAGGGTCTGTTTACAAGGCTGTAAATGAGGTGTTGGTCAGGCTGTGCTCTCATCTGGAGGCTCCACTGGGGAAGACTCTTACTATGAGCCCATTCAGGTTGTTGGCAGAATTCACTTCTCTGGGGCTGTAAAACTCATGGTGGCTCACTTCTTCAAGGCCAGGAGGAGAAGGTCTCTGCTGTCAGGAAGGTCTAAGTCCTCTGTTGAAGGGCACCCTACTGGTAAGTCAGGGCCACCAGGATAATATCCCCTTTGATTAATTTAAAACCAACTCACTGGGACCTTAATTACATTCATAAAATCCAACTGCCTTTTTTTCATTTACTATAACTTATTCCAGGGAATAACTCCAGAGATCAGATATTAGTGGGGGGAGTGTTTTAGAATTCTGCTTACCAGAAGTACACTTGTCAAGCTTTTGGATATTTGCTAATCTGCAAGGTAAGAACAGTTTCTCAGTGCTCTAATTTGCCTATCTCTGATTATAAGTGAAGTTGAGTGTTGTTTCATACATAGAAGAACCATTTGTATATCTTCTTCCTTGAGCTCTCTGTTCCTGTCTTTTGCCCATTTTCCCATTGAGCTGGTGGCTTTTTCCCCTTCAATGTTTTTACAGCTCTTTATAAAATAGGGAAATGAGGCCTTTATCTGTGAAATACACTGCATACATTTTCTCTTAGCTTGTCATTTGTCCTCTGTCTCTGCTTATGGAAATCATCTGATTTTTAAGATGTTGACAATAAATTCAGTTTTTTAAGACAATGTGTAGACCACTACTATGTAGGCTAAACAAAACATGCCTAAAGGCCCCCATACAGCCCACAGGCCACCATCCATATCATCCTCTGTCTTTTGATTCTGCACCAAGAGTGGACCTAGGCAGCTAACTATATAGAAGCATATATATTATACTTATAATTTTTAACATCACCGGAGTAATAAATTGTGGACCTCCATTGGTAATATATTTCACTAGCTCACATCTCTTAGCTGTGCTTACACTTTTACTACATAGAATGGTTTGTCAAAAAATGGTGTAAAAGTTCGTGGTTGCCAAGGTTTTTATGGCCAAATATTTTCCAATATTTCCACCTCCTCACTCCTCATTTAATCACTTTTAAGTTACTATTTTTAAAAAATTTATTATTTAAAGTTTCAAACACATATAAAAACGGAGGGGACTAGGGCTCCTAGGCGGTTCAGTCAGTTAAGCATCTGACTTCAGCTCAGGTCATGATCTTGCAGCTCATGAGTTCAAGCTCCACACTGGGCTCTGTGCTAACAAGCTCAGAGCCTGGAGCCTGCTTCGGATTCTGTGTCTCCCTCTCTCCGCCTCTTCCCCACTCACACTGTCTCTGTCTCTCAAAATATGAATAAATTAAAAAAAAAAAAAACCAGAGGTGACAGAAGAATAAATTCTCATGTATTCATATATGCTAACCTTGGCAGTTACCAACACAAGGCCAATATTGTTTTATTTATACCAATGGCTCTCAACTATGGGTGATTTTCCCCAGAGGGATATTTGTCAATGTCTGCATTTTTTTTGTAAGATTTTTTAAGTAATCTCTGCACCCATTGTGGGGCTTGAACTCACAACCGCAAGACTAAGAGTCACATGCTCCACCCACCGAGCCAGCGAGGTGCCCCTCAATGTCTGCACTTTTGTTCCTCACAACTGAGGAGAGCTCCTGGCGGCTAGAGGGTAGAGACCAGAGATGCTACACAGGACAGCCCCCACGACAAAGAGTTATCTGGCCCCAAATGTCAGTAGCATCCATGTGAAGAAAGCCTGATTTAAGGGGCACCTGGGTTGCTCAGCAGGTTAAGCGTGTGACTTCGGCTCAGCTCATGGTCTTGCAGTTCTTGCATTTGAGCCCCGCATGGGGCTCTGTGCTGACAGCTCAGAGCCTGGAGCCTGCTTAAGGTTCTCTGTCTCCTTTGCTCCACCCTTCCCCTGCTCGTGCTCTGTCTCTCTCTCTCAGAAATAAATGTAAAAAAAAAAAAAAAAAAAAAAAGCCTGATTTATATCTTTACCTCTCCTTCCTACATTGATTATGTCAAAGCAAATATCAGACATACCATTAATCTATAAATACCATTTACAAATAAAAACCATTATGATAAAAACCACAATACTATTATACCTAATATCTTAACATTAGGTATATCTTATATATATTAAGGTATACCTTAATATCTTAACATCGTAAAATATATAGTGTTCAGATTTCTTAGTTCTTAAAAAGTTTTTTTAAGTTTATTTATTTATATGAGGGAGAGAGAGAGTGAGCACACACACACACAAGCTGGGGAGGAACAGACAGAAGGAGAGACAGAATCCCAAGCAGGCTCCGCACCATCAGCGCAGGGCTAGAACTCATGAACTGTGAGACCATGACCTGAGCTGAGATCAAGAGTTGGACACTTAACCGACAGCCCCCCAGGAGCCCCAGGATAAGGACCTCTAACTTCCTGGCAGCCTCTGAGCAACTGGTCTCTTGGGTATGAAAATACTGTGATAAACTCCACTCTAGGGACACTGGAAGCACAATCTGATTTAAAACAAGTTATTCGGGGGCACCTGGGCAGCTCAGTTGGTTGAGCATCCCGCTTCAGCTCAGGTCATGATCTCGAAGTTCTCGCGTCTGAGCCCCACATCGGGCTGAAGTGAAGACACAACGTTTTATAAAATATTTTATAGACACAAATATTAAGATAGGATTAAAATTATATGCCTTTAAAAATAACATAAGAAAATAAAATAAAATAAAATAAAATAAAATGGCTTTAAGGATGCCTTTCATTCGCTTCAAGAGCTCTGATGCTATCTTTGTTGACTTTTCTCAGGCTCTGGGCCACCTGAGGTTTTCCTTAGCTAAGCTCTGTTTCCTCTGGTTTGTCGCTTGCTGTAGCACAGACATAGGGTGGCTAACAAGGGGCTCTAACCTTCTAGGAAGGAGGGGGTTCTATCTGTAATCTCAGCACCCCGGCGGTCTCTCCTGGGGTCCTGCCTGTATTACCTTAGTTTTTTTTTTCTAGCTTTATTGCAATATAATTTACATTCAGAATTCACCTATTTTAAGTGTACAGTTTATGAGTTTTGGTTAATTATATACAGTCTTGTAACCACCATCACAGTCAAGAACATTTTCTTGACCCTTGAAAAGCCTCCTTGGCCTCAACTACTCTTTAGAGCTTGCGTTTTCCAATACTCTGGAATCACTCAATACTCTGTCTCATTTTCTGTGCTGGTCACCTAGTCTCATTTTCCTGAGAAGCATCTCTGTTTTCATCCTACTTCGCAGACAAGAAGTAACGGACAGGCTTAGTGCTCAGTGACTAAAGAACATTTCCCTGGCTCAATTAGAAGGTCCATTCTAAGCACTTTTGTGGCCATTTCACCTCCAACCTTTAAGTGTGGTGATCTTTAGTGATCTTGTTATATTTGTGAATACCGGAAGGAGCCCTCACAGGGACACAGAGACAGTCACTGAAGCTGCATCACATGAATAGCAGGATCCTGGAGAGACAGTCTCCCCAGAGTTGTCCCCATGGTTTCTTCCCTTCCCATCCCAGGGACATCCCCCTTTTTCCTAAGCTAACCACTTTTATGAGATATATAACCTGAGATATTCTGCTAAACTGAAACTTATAATAAGAGATATAATTTCTCCCAAGAGGTGGATTAGAATTGTTCTCTTACTGGCTGCTGGAAACCTATTCCCAAGACTACTGAGACCGGAAAATGTAACATGGTTAATTGACCAAGCTTCCTCCTGGACTGGGAAGCCATGTACACAGAAGGCCTCCTTCCCTTTCCTGAACCCAAGTCTGACCACTTTCCTTTCAGCTAATCTTTTTTATTTTTTAATTAATTAATTAATTTTTAGAGAGAGGAGAAAGCACACGCATGTAGCTGAGAGAGTGGGAGAAAGAGAACCCAGGATCCACGCCCAGCACAGAGCCAACGCGGGGGGTGATCCCACAATCCTGGGATCATGACCTGAGCAGAATCAGAAGTCAGACACTCAACCAACTGAGCCACCCAGGCACCCCCCTTTCAGCTAGTCTTAAACTTTTCCTCTATCTCAAGATTTTTATTGTTTTTTTTTATATATGCTAATATTTTCATTCATCTTTCATGATCCTCCCGCTGTTTCCTAATGTCCACGAATACAATCCTGTATCTCCTGTATTATTTCTACATTTACCAAAAATTTTCTAACGAATTTGTTACTGGAACACATGTTGTGTGTTCATAAACATATTACCATAGAGGACAGAACTTCCTGAGATTGGTGATGTATAATATCAAAATCTTAAATTCTGGGCTTCATATATCAGAAATCACTCAAAAATTGTTCTTTTTGGGGCCCCTGACTGGCTCAGTTGGAAGGGCATGGGACTTGTGATCTCAGGATCATGAGTTTGAGCTCCACATTGGGTACAGAGATCGTTAAAAAATAAACTTAAAAATGTATTATTTTCATTAGGAACAAGATGAACAGATTTTCTTTTTTTTTTCTTTTTTTTAAGATGAACAGATTTCCAAAGAAAAGGTTTTTTCCTGGGAATGCAAGCTTGTGCAGCCACTCTGGAAAGCAGCATGGAGGTTCCTCAAAAAACTAAAAACAGAACTACTCTACAACCCAGCAATTGCACTACTAGGCATTTATTCAAGGGATACAGGTGTGCTGTTTGGAAGGGACACATGCACCCCCATGTTTATAGCAGCACTAGCAACAATAGCCAAAGTATGGAAAGAGCCCAAATGTCCATCGATGGATGAATGGATAAAGATGTGGTATATATACATACACGTGTATGTATATACACAATGGAGTCTTACTCGGCAATCAAAAAGAATGAAATCTTGCCATTTGCAACTAGGTGGATGGAACTGGAGGGTATTATGCTAAGTGAAATTAGAGAAAGACAAAAAATCATATGACTTCACTCATATGAGGACTTTAAGAAACAAAACAGATGAACATAAGGGAAGGGAAACAAAAATAATATAAAAACTGGGAGGGGGACAAAACAGAAGAGACTCATAAATATGGAGAATAAACTGAGGGTTACTGGAGGGGTTTTGGGAGGGGGGATGGGCTAAATGGGTCAGGGGCACTAAGGAATCTACTCCTGAAATCATTGTTGCACTATAAACTAACGAATTTGGATGTAAATTAAAAAAAAATTAAAAATAAAACAAGTTAAAAAAGAAAAAAATAAAGTAGGAAAAAAAAAAGGTTTTTCTCCTTGAGTGCCCTTTTAAACTTTTTTTTTTTTTTTTTTTTTAAGTAATTCTATTCCCAACATGGGGCTCAAACTCAGGATCCTGAGATCAAGAGTCACACGGGGGCCCTTTTAAAATGCAGGAACTGCCTAGCTCTGCTCTTAATACAAAAAAGTTGAAATGAAAGGTCACACAAATGGCAGGATGGCTTAGGTACCTGTCTGATCAGCCCAGGAGGGTGTGCCGGCTGCTCCCACTCTGAGGTGAGGTGCAAGCAGCTGAGGGGGACAGAACGGGAAAGCTGAAAAGCTTTGAGTTATGCTTTGAATTGTGTCCCCTTCCTTCCTCCCCAAATCCACAGGCTGAAGTCCTAACTCCCCGTACCTCACAATGTGACCTTATTTAAAGACAGGGTCTTTACAGAGGTAATCAAGTTAAAATGAGAGGGTGGGGGCACCCGGGTGGCTCAGTGGGTTGGGTGTCCAACTTCGGCTCAGGTCATGATCTCGTGGTCTGTGGGTTCAAGACGCACGTCAGGCTCTGTGCTGACAGCTCGGAGCCTGGAGCCTGCTTTGGATTCTGTGTCTCCCTCTCTCTCTGCCCCTCCCCTGCTCACACTCTGTCTGTCTCTCTCAAATAAATAAACATTAAAAAAAAATTGTAAACATTTCTTTAAAATACAAATACACTGGGGCGCCTGGCTGGCTCAGTAGGAACAGATTCAACCCTTGATCTCAGGGTCTGTGTTTGAGCCTCGCACTGGGTGCAGCGATTACTGAAATAAAATGAACTTTATAAAATACACTTTAAGAAAAATAAATAAAAAAGTAAAAATAAATAAAATACAAATACAATGAAAACAAAAAATTACATATAATGGCTTAACTACAAGGTTTATGGATTGTATTCACTATGTGTTTTATTTTTCATTTACTTGGTACCTTCTAACCACCTGTTTACTGCCTTTTACCTTAAAGCTGATGTATCATCATTAACATTAGTATATGTCTCATATCATCGATTATTAAAATGTTACCTTAAAAATAAAAACCCCAGGGCGCATGGCTGGCTCAGTTGGTAGAACGTGCTACTCTTGATCTCAAGGTCAGGAATTCAAGCCCCACACTGGGCGTAGAGCCTATTTAGAAAAATAAAAAATAATAAAACCCCTAATTCTGATACATTGTTTGAATCTGGACTTTTTTCCTGCTTTGTTTTTCACCTTTGTGCATGTCTCAGGTAACCTAAAATGTAAATTCAACTACTATTTGAATATGATTCAGCGCTTTTTGAAGAGAATGCAATGAATTGCTATTTGTTACCCCAGGGCAGTTTTCAGAAAAATAAAAATTATCATATAGTAGACAACGTCTGAACTCTGGCTAAAAACCTTGGGTGCCCGGGTGGCTTAGTCCGTAAAGCATGTGACTCTTGGTTTCCGCTAGAGTTGTGATCTCACTAGTCGTGAGTTCCAGCCCGGCATCAGGCTCTGCGGGCTCTACAGGTTCTGGGCTGGCAGCATGGAGCCTGCTTGGGATGCTGTGTCTCTCCTCTCTCTCTCTCCCCCTCCACCACTTGTGCTATCTCTGTCCCTCTCAAAACAAAAGTAAACGTTAAAAAAAACAACTTGGGAATTTAGCTTAGCCTTAATAAATGATAAATTGTAAAAAGGTACATGCCATCTCAGTTGGTCCTCTTGATTTTCATTAGCATTTTAGTATATGTGCTGCCGAAGCGAGCACTTCATTAGCATTTTAATCTGTCATTATTCCATGTTAAATGACTTGGTTTTGTTTTTCTATTACAGTACATTACTGTGTTTCTTTCTTTCTTCTCTTTTCACAATCTGATTATAAATGTTCTTGGGCAAGATAGAAACAAACAGCTCTATAATGCACAGCAATGGAGTTTGTGCTTAGCTAGAAGTGGCTAAGGAAAGACCACAGAAAAATATCCATGATTTTGTTTAAAGTTGTATAATGTAACACTGCAATAAACTGAAGGATTTTACAGGAGCCATTATTACTGCATAAAATTAATCCTATCAATACCCAAGGTTTCCTTACTGCAGATAAAACTACAGTATATTTGGATGCCTATACAAAAATTCTGATTAAACTGCAACCACTTGTAACTTTTTTCCAGATCTCTACAAATTCGTCTTCTCTGAGTGCGTCCTCAGAAACAGTACGAAAGCATACATTTTGCAGACATTCTCAGTAGCTTAGGGGCTGGAGGATCTTCTGTCTCTGGAGAGAGGAGTATTTTCAGAACCTCTCTTTCTACATGTGGACTTTCAGTCAGAAGGTCTGAAGTCTCAGTCTGTCACTGCCTACAGGTCTGAGAGGTTGGCATGTAACTTAGCCTCTCCGTCTTGTGAAGAAGGGAGTGGAAAGCATCTATGTGACAGGGCTACTAAGAGGATTCAGCGGGATGGCATATGTTATTTTAGAGCAGCCACATCTCACTGAAATATAACGTGAGCCACATCCGTAATTACATTGTTTTCAGGTAGCCATATTCTAATACGTGAAAAAGGGGGGTGCCAGGAGGCTCAGTCGATTCAGTGTCCGACTTCGGCTCAGGTCATGATCTCACGGTTCATGAGTTCGAGCCCCACACTGGGCTCTCTGCTGTCAGTGCAGAGCCCGCTCTGGATCCTCTGTTCCCACCTCACCCCCACCCCCCCTCTGCATATGGGCATGCTCTTTTTTTTCTCTTCCTCTCTCAAGAAGAAACATTTTTTTTAATTTAAAAAGTAAAAAAGAAACCAGTGAAATGAATTTTAACAATATATGCATTTAACTTAATATGTCCAAAGTATCATTTCCACAGGTAATCAATACAAAAAAATATGGAAATGGCTTACATTCTTTAGTACTAAATCTTTGGCATCCAGCATATATTTTACATTATAACATTTCGATGAAGACTAGATAAATTTCAAGTGTATGACTAGTGGCCACCCAACTGGATAGCACAGGTACAGATGTGAGTTAGTCACATAAACTAGTTTTCATTTAGCAGGCAAAGCAGAAAGGATCTAATCTAAGCTGGTAAAATGGTTGCTTCAGATTCTGGGAACTTCACGATTTTTTCCTAAAATAGGCATCATCTCCTTTGGTATGTTGAATTAAAAAAAAGCAATACTGAACGTATACAGTAAAAGTCTCCCTACACCATTTCAAAACTAAACAATACTATTAGCAACTACAGATTACATTTGGGGAAGTGAGCTTCATGATACTATTGGAAAATCACCAATTCTCTTACTGCTCCCTAGGTTTTTAACTTTGGTGACCTCTAGATTCTGCCTCTCTGGTTTGCTTACCATTTTCATGTGGAAGAGATTTCTTTTCCAGCGTTTTAAGTCTGTTAAGGAACAGCACGAACTTTGCTTTACACCCTACGTAATACAGGCTACCTGAACATTACTTTTTATATACTTTTGAATATATACTTACCCATTTTGGGTCTTTCCAGTGATCCCTTTTCATCACGTGGCTGAGTCAAGAAACTGGTAGCCAGAACTACTATTTTGACTGGCTGGTGTTTCAGTCAAATGATGCCATGCTGGCTCGCCTGGGTGGCTCAGTCGGTTGAGCATCTATCTGCCTCTTGATTTCAGCTCAGGTCATAGTTTCATGGTTTGTGGGTTCGAGTCCTGCATCAGGCTCTGGAAGCCTGGTTGGGATTCTCTTTCTCTCTACATAAGTAAACAAAAAAATGACACCATGCTCGTACTTGGCACTGGTCATCAGAATTCTCACTTTGGAAACCCAGTCTGTTTTCCAATCAATGGACCGTTTCCTTTATGAATTTAGCCTTATTTCTAACCAACAAAGCCAGGACCACATAACTGCTTTGTACCTTGTGAGCTCGGTCAAAAAGACATTGGTGAGATAGGCAGGGGGGCACGTGGGCACGCAGGTGAGAAAGCGCTTCCCGAAGGCGGCGCTGTGCGTGGCTGGTGATATTCCCTGAGGATGCTAATCCCCTGGAAAATTAAATGGGAAAACAGACTCGCAGTACCCTAGACGTAAACAAAAGACAGAACTTGGCGAACCCAAATGTGTCCACAAGCAGGCTGAGAGTTTTGCAGAGTAATGAGAAAACAAAGCTAGAGGTGTTGCTAAGGTGTCCCTGCCCCTTAAAACTGCAGTGACGTGTTCCCCCGCCTGGACCGACCCCGGGAGGGTGAGGGGCTGCAGGTCCGCGGCCCCCACCGCACCACAACACGGGAGCCCTCCACACCATTAGGAGTGCAGGAACCAGGGCTGTGCCGACAGGTGAGTCGTGCACTACCTATAGGAGAGCTTGTTCTCCCGGTGTTTTCCGTCTACCGGAGAGAGCTTCTTCCTCCCGCGCACAGGGCACAAAGAAGACCGCATTCCACGCCCAAGGGCCTTCCGAGCGGAGGTCGGAAGGCAGCGACCTCGCGGGAGCAAAGACCTCCGAGTGTCCCCACCCCACGCCGCGCTACTCCCACCGCGCAGGCGCGGGAAGGGGTGGGGCCGCCCGGGCGGAGGCGGGAGGCGATTCGCTGGATTCGTCTCGCGTCAACGGGTCACGTGACCATCGCGCCAGCCGAGCGGAGGTCGCAAGCTTTGCCGGGGGCGGGCGCCAGCCACTCCAGCGGCTGGGAGCTCTGTGCGAGGTGTTCCTGCCACGGCCTCCCGCGTCCGCCACGGGGATTGGGCGCTCCCATCCGGTAAGTGTGAGGGAAGTGGGTACGCGGGGGCCGCTCCCCGACGGCTGCCGGGCGGCGGCTGGGGGTCAGGGTGGCTGCGACCGGGGCGTTGCGGGGGCCTTGGCGGGGGAGGCAGGGCCGGCGGGCGAAGGGCTGCCCCATTGGCTGGGTCGGTTTTGGCGCGCTCCGCCGTCCGCGCTCCCTATTGGTTGGCGGGCGCGTCCCGGACGCGTGCGCCGCGGCGGGAGCTCCGGGTCAGGCCGCCGAGTTGCGGGTCCCCGGCTTCCAGTAGGGCTCCTGGTTGCGGCGCCGTTGGGCAGCCGGTGCCTTAAGAGATCCGACTTGCGCGTGCCCGGCTGTCGGGACAGGCGGAACCCCCACCCTCTGCGGCTTCCTGGCCGGGATCCGAGGGGTCCGCAGCCTGGGCTCCCGGGGGGAGGCCTCTGGACCCTGCGATCCCGGTTTGGTAACCCTGGTGTCGGGTCGGTCAGCGTTTCCCACGCCGAAGAGGTAAGGGTGCAGGGTGCTGACCACAGTTTGATAAACACGCGAAAGATTGCACTTGGTCAATGACCCTCACCTGTTTTAACCCTGACTGTTACTGAAGCACATTTTACATCGCAGTTTAGGAGCCAAACAAGGACATTAGACGTTTCACGAGGCAGTACTTAGGACCTTACACGCTGTGCACTCTGATACCTTCTCGTCTCTTCTGTCCTGTTCTAAACAATGTTCATGACCTAGTGAATGATTCAGGGATCCCAGGCTGCGACCCGCACTTTGAAAATAAACGTTGCTCAGGGTAGTGGGTCCCCGCCCGCATTGGCTCAACCTGAAATAGGATAGAAAATAGCATCATACAGTTGGGGACTGTGTGTGTGCTGGGGCACAGGTGGTGTGTCATAGTCAAAGTTTGAAAGCCACTGCACTGAGTAAAGGCATACAGCACAGAAGTCAGGGAGATCTATTTGGCTGGTATAGACATGTATCGGGGAGATTTGGCAGGTATAGACCTATCCAGGA
The DNA here is from genome assembly GCF_007474595.2 of Lynx canadensis. Taxonomy (NCBI): domain Eukaryota; kingdom Metazoa; phylum Chordata; class Mammalia; order Carnivora; family Felidae; genus Lynx; species Lynx canadensis. The sequence goes on along the minus strand of NC_044307.1, from coordinate 4,955,147 downwards.
CCTTCGAAGGTTGGATTTGGAGTGAGTTCTGGCCCTGTGGTCTGGTTAACCACATTGCGTAATCCCTTTATCTTCTCCGTCTTTCTTCCCTCAATGTCTCACTCAGTTCACGGTGGTGGTTAAACATTCCCTACAGATGTAATTATATAATCTCATTTGATTGGATATTAAATCACTACTAACTGCTGGTTACCAGAGCCAATTTTATTACAGCTTAAAGCTGCCTTTGAAACAGCAAAGTTAGAATGCTATTCTTTTTTTTTTTTTTTAAAGTTTATTTCTTTTGAGAGAGACCCGAGACAGAGCGAGTTACGGGAGGGGGAGAGAGAGAATCCCAAACAGGCTCTGCGGTGGTGGCACAAAACCATAAGATCCTGACCTGAGCCAAAACCAAGAGTTTGGATGCTTAACCCACTGAGCCCCCCGGGGGCCCCTAGAATGCTCTTCTTAAGGATGGACCTGAGCATACCCAAGTACCTGGTGACCGTATTTGCTTCTCTTGGTGACCATTTCTCAGATCTTTTCTGTATTTAATCCAGGACAGAATAGTGTTTTGTAAAACTGTTTAGAATACATAATTTTCCTTTTGTAACAAGATGTTTCCAACCAGAATTATTTGTGTGTATAATACAGATACTAAGAGTCACTAACTTTAGACACTTTTGTCATCGATAGGGCTGAGTTTGGGTACCGTGAGATGAGATCGTTCCACCATACAGTGGTAGGATTTCTATGGTCGTTAAGTATTTTCAACAACAACAAAAATCTGCACTCCACCTTCAGGTGCAAACCATTTTCTGCTTATGAATTACTAATCTTTTTTGCTTCACCAGGTGTATCATGAATCCCAATATGAAGCAGAAACATGAAGAAATCAAAGAGAACATAAAGGTATGTGATAGGATCACTTTTGTTTTAGAAAGCATGTGGTTAGAAGTAGTTTGACATAAGTTTAAAAAAATTTTTTTAAGTTTGTTTATCTTGAGAGAGAGAGCACCAGCAGGGGAGGGGCAGAGACAGAGAGAGAGAATCCCAAGCACAGTCAGTGCAGAGCCTGACATGTGACTCGGACTCAAAAACCATGAGATCATGACCGAGCCAAAATCAAAAGTTGGGGACGCTTAACAGGCACCACCCAGGCACTCCTAGTTTGACATAATTTAACAAAATTTAACCTGGCTCTAATTTCTATAAACTTTGAAGTATCGAACTTTTAGCCAGAGGGCAGGTAACAACAGAGAACCTTGAAAAAATTAATTATGGTGAAAAGTAAGTTTTATGATCCATGAATGTGCTATGTTTTTTCCATTTATTGAGGTTATCTTTAAATTTCTTTCAATACTGTTTTGTAATTTTCAGAGTATTGAGTTTTATGCTCCTTTTGTTTAATTTTTTGCCTAAGTATTTTATTAATGCTATTGTAGATAGAATTGTTTCTTGCATTAAATTTTCTGTGTGCTCATTGTTAGTGTATAGAAAACAGGTGATTTTTATATTTTGAATTTGATGTGTCCTGCAGCCTTGCTGAAATTGTTTATTAGATTTAATAGTTTTTTAGTAGCTTCTTTAGGATTTTCCGTAAGATTGTGTTGCTTTCTTTCCACTCCTACGTTTTCTGAAATGATTTTTATTAAAATCCTTTGTATCTTTGGAATTCGTGTCTTTGAGCACAGAGACACATCTTGCATTATATCGTACGTGTTTTCAGAGTACATTATACTCCTTACCATCTAACCTGCTTGTTTTGCTACACTTTTTGAATCCCCATATAATAGTGTCACTGGAAATCTTATCCCAAATATTTATTCTTACAACAATAAGAACAGAGTTTAATTTTGAATTTGTAATTTTGACTGACTTTGCTTTTAAGGTTCAAAATGAATTTACAACTTCACTAGGTTCTGCTGCACAACTTAGCTGCTGAGGATTCCTGAGAATGAGACATCTTCGGGAAATCTATCAGTTTGCAGATTCAAATTAAATAGAGTAAATAAAAGCGTTTCATAAGGGATAGCAGATGCTTGCTAATAGGTGGTTGATTTTGCCTTAGTGTCCTTACATTATTTTTCTTAATACCGTGCATTGATAATTTGTATAAAAATTTTTAAATACTCAGAGTCAATAGTATAATACTCTCAATTAACAGTTACCAGGATATTGCCAGTCTTGTTTCATCTACATCCTCATTCACTCCTTGAGTCACCTAATTATTTTGAGGCAAATCCCAGATTTCAGCAGATCCTTTTATTTAAAGAGGAATCTAATGTTTACTAGCTAGAGTAAAACTATCTCGGATATAAAAGGATTAGAGTTCTGGTTGGTTCTGATTCAGCCTCCAAAACTGTGACCTTGGATGAATTATTATTTTTATTTATTTAGTTAGTTTTTTAATGTTTATTTTTGAGACAGTGCGAGAGACAGAGTGCAAGCGGCGGAGGGGCAGACAGAGGGAGACGCAATCTGAAACGGGCTCCAGGCTCTGAGCTGTCAGCACAGAGCTCGACTTGGGGCTCGAACTCATGAACCATGAGATCATGACCTGAGCGGAAGTCGTTTGCTTAACCGACTGAGCCACTCAGGCACCCCTTGGGTAAATTATTTAGCATTGCAGCCTCTGTTTACATCTATGTAAAACAAGAAAATTGGACTAAAACTAGATCTGTAAGGGGCACCAGGGTGGCTCAGTGGTTGAGCGTCCGACTTTGGCTTAGGTCATGACCTCATGAGTTTGGGGTTTGAGCCCCTCATGACCTCATGAGTTTGGGGTTCATGGGTTTGAGCCCCACATCTGGCTCTGTGCTGAAAGCTCAGAGCCTGGAGCCTGCTTTGGATTCTGTGTCTCCCTCTCTCTCTGTTCCTCCTCTGCTCACGCCCTGTCCCTGTCTCTTAAAAAAAATAAAATGTTAAAAAAGAATTTTTTTAAATAAAAATAGATCTGTAAGGGTGAATTATGGTTGCTCATGGCTTTCTTATCAATTGTATGCAAAATTCCCTGTGAGTAGTGCTTTTGTGTGTGTTTTTTTTTCTTTTTGAGGGAGAGAGAGAGAAGGGTTCACAGAGTCTTAAATTGTTTTATAAAAACATTATGGCCCATTAATGTAGAAGAACATTTTGGCTCTAAAGAATCTGTTATTCCAGTGTATAATCTGTATAAAGAAAATGACAATAGCAATATTACATCTTTGGGGCTGGATGCTTAAAGCTTACATGTATAAAAGTTAATCTTGAAAACTCGTTTTTTTTCTGATTTATCTGGCTTCTTTGGCCATTATAAGTAGCAAGCATTTAAATAAATTAACACCTCCCATTCTTAAGGATCCCAAGTTAGGTTTTCTTCTGTTTGTCTGGGGGCTGGTGACTAATCTATAAAATGACATCTGCAATGTTGGTGTAATATTTGTTCTCAGAGTGGTTGGCATTTGTTCTTCGGTTAAACAGTGAGATAATGATCAGCGGTAGAAAGTTTACCGTGGGAAAGGCAAGCTCTTGCCATGTGAACTGCAGTATGGAATCGGTAACTTTCTCACGCTGCTTTGGTGTCATGTTCTTGCAGCCCTTGTTCGAGTGTGCACCTTTGTTTGCTAACCCATGGTGGCAGTATAACTAATGATTTTTTGCAAAAACAGGGCTTTCAGGTCAGGAAATCTATGGGAATCTGTTTCCATATTTTAAGGAAGGGTATATTTTTTTCAAAACTGGAGCATGGGCGTTTTACAGTACCCTGGCGCCTCCAGCACTGCCATTTTGGCCGTCTCTGGATGAACAGGCTTGAAGCAAAACTGCTTCTGCAGTCAGGTCCTCTTACGGGTGTATTTGGTTTTGTGTAAAGTACGTTCTTGAAAATTATATTCCTGGGGTGCGTGGGTGGCTCAGTCGGTTGAGCCTCTGACTTTGGCTCAGGTCGTGATCTCATGGTGCGGGAGTTTCAGTTTCAGCCCGCTCCCCATCCTGTGTCTCCCTGGCTCTCTGCCCCTCCCCCCCCCCACTCTTTCAAAAAAATGAACATTTAAAAAAAAATTAAATTCCTTTGGTAAATACATACAAGTGTGTTAGGAAATGTTCACTATTTAACGGAAGTCTGAGATGAATCCTTTTGTTTAGGGAAAGAAGTATTTTGCGGTGTAAATAATTAATCTTTTTCCTCAATTTCCCTCTTCTGTGGGTTTCTACCATAAATGCTAAGACGTCTGTGTGGCAGATCTTTTTAAGAGGGAATACAAGTACTCCTGTTCTGGAATTCATCACATATGGTTTGAAGCATTAGAGCTTAGAAATTTTGTTACATTTTTGTTCTAACTAGATGTGATTAGTTGACAAAATGACTGTAATAACAGCATATATTGAAATGGAAGGAGGAAGGCTACGCATGTAGCAATAGCAAACTCCTCGTGTAGCAAACTCGTGTTTGGGTAATATGAGCCATTCTTAGGATTTTTTCAAACTTTATTATAATTTTCGGGAGATAACACGTTTGCTAGTTGAATAAACCAATGTGTTGCTCATATGCAACATTATAAAATTATATAGAAGAACAGGGGTGCCTGGGTGACTCAGTCGGTTAAGCATCTGACTTCACTTCAGCTCAGGTCATGATCTCACTGTTGGTGAGTTCGAGCCCCGCGTCGGGCTCTGTGCTGACAGCTCAGAGCCTGGAGCCTGCTTTGGGTTCTGTGTCTCTGCCCCTCCCCCTGCTCACACTCTGTCTTTCTCTCAAAAATAAATAAGCATTAGAAAGAAAAAACAGTAAAATTATATAGCAGAACAAATACTAGTGTTCTTAGTGTTTCTTTTTTCCTGAATCATAGCAGGAATAAAAGAGCAACAACCCATATAGCAACTCAGTAACCAGATAATAAATTATGTTGACTTCTAGAATAGTCCTGTCCCAAGAAGGACTCTGAAGATGATTCAGCCTTCTGCAGCTGGAGCTCTCGTTGGAAGAGAAAATGAGGTATGTGTTACTGGGCTGGAATGGGGTTCTGATGAGCCTGCCTTTACAGAGATGTCTAAATCATTGAAACCAGAGTAACAATTGCATGTTTCTCACAGCAGTGGTTTGTGTAGTGATGGTTGAGTTTAGGAAGTTCAGAATTGGTATGAATAATTAGTAGGACTGGGATGGTGTAGTAAGTTCTGAGTAGCCAACAGGAGTAATGTTTGATGTTTTGGGAATAAAATGTTAGATTTTATCTATCAGGATAGAATCACTGATGAGGGCTTCTAGACTTTTGCAAGGTTGAAAATAACCTTTCTGTGGCACTCCGTTATTTAAACAATAAACATGATTTCAGCTAAGCCTTAGACCCAAGCCTAATCTAGTTGCTGCAAATAAGGTTTCTAAAATAACTATACATTTTCGTAGAATTTTAAAATGTGATTTTTTAAAAGATCCAAAGATATAAAAAAGACGAGCACTCTATTTTTAATACATACTGACAAAACCGCCCAACTTTCATTCATTAAATCAAAATAAATGAGATTGATGTATGTATTTTCATTATAGTTGGTTAAAGACTTGTCCAAAAGGAAACATTGGAACGACCAGTTAACATCTAAGAATTCCAGCGCTGGAGTTGTCATTGTCCCAGAACATAGTGAAAATAAAGATTTTAGTGGAGTTACTCAGGAAGCATTTGATCTTATGATTGCAGGTATGAAAATATGTATAACTTTTATCTTAAATTTCTTAATAAAGGTAAATATTTGTTGTACAGTTATGAATTCTGCACACAACCTCTTAACCTGGAGACACAATTAGATATTTTACTCAAATGTTTTGGTAATTTAAAATTTCTTATGGTTGTAAATACACATACACTGTAAGTTTGGGCCGGCCTTACTGTTTGGTAAGATCCAGATGGGAATGGTAGTGATTAATTAAGGGTTATAAAACTTGGAAATCGTCTTTTCAGAAGAAAAGTGTGTAGAGAATGGATTTGAAGAAAGGGATTTGAGTATGTCAGAAAATGAGGGTAGCCAGCAGAAACACGGCGAAGAGAAGGAGCCGGTTGGATCTACTAATTGTTGAATGGCAGTGGAGATCAAAAGGAACCGAGCGATGCTTTATAAATCTTGTGGAAGGATTTGTTTAGTAGAAAAAAGTAGTGTTTTTTTTATAGCAGCATGTAACCTTGTCTTCAAGGTCTATATGTAAAACATTCATTTATTTTAGAAAACCCATCCTCTCAATATTGGAAAGAAGTGGCAGAGAAACGGAGGAAGGCTCTCTATGAAGCACTTAAGGAAAATGAGAAAGTATGTACCAAATAGAATTTGTGGCAGTTTTTAACATTCCAGGAGGATTTTCCTTCTATTGCTTCACATGTTTGGTTAGAGCGATATAAATTAGCTTTGATGTTGGCCTAAGAAAGGTTTAATTAGAAAGGATTTATGCGTCAGAATTGTGATACAAAAGCAGCTTCCTGTACCGAGAGCTGAAGGCGGTGGTGGTGTTAGCAGCCTTCATGCTGCGTGTGTCTATCGGCTATATACTTGGAGGCGTATGGTCTGGGTTTGTAGGATGGCAGGTGTATGCAATACTGAACTCTACTTATATCGTATAGCTTCATAAAGAGATTGAAGAGAAGGACAATGAAATTGCCCGCCTGAAAAAGGAAAATAAAGAATTGGCGGAAGTAGCAGAACACGTACAGTATATGGCAGAGGTAATAGAGGTAGGTATTTCAATGTTCTCCTGATGAAGAATCATCTGTTACAGTGGGAGGCAGTAGTGTAATCAGTAAGGGTTTGGGCTCTGGAACCCGATTTCCTGGATGTGAGTCTTAGCTCCCTGCCTCGCACAATAAAGTTTGTTAAATCAGGTAAGTTATTTATCTTGTCAGGCCTTCATTTTCCTCATTTGTAAAATGGGACAATAGTGGGTGCTATATGCTTGGTATGAAAATAATGAGTTAACAATGATGAAAGTTCAGAGAAGTCCTTGCCCGTAATAAGAGCCCAGTGATTGCAGATAATTCTCATGAAGCAACAGAATGGCTATTTTCTTGTAGAAATAAAAAGATTTATTTACATGTGAAAAATTTATGGAAAATTTTTCTATTTTACAGTTCAAAGTTTTAAACTGGTTTTAATTTAACTTTAATGCCAGTGTGACATTACAGTCACATATAAAACTGTTAGTTGGTGCGCTAAATGAGTTTGGTGGTCGTATCTGACTTTTCAGTTTGGAAGAAACTAATGTGTTTATAAGAATTAGCCTGCAGGGCACCTGACTGGCTGTCGGTAGAGCATACATGACTCTTGATCTTGGGGTCATAAGTTCAAGCCCTACATTGGGTGTAGAGGTTACTTAAAAAAAAAAAAAAAGACTTAGGTTGATAATTGTTATTTTACAGTCTTGAGCTAAAAAAAGGTCTTGGGGAGCCTGGGTGGCTCAGTCGGTTAAGCATTCGACTTTGGCTCAGGTCACGATCTCACGGCTTGTGGGCTGACGCCCTGCATCAGGCTCTGTGCTGACAGCTCAGAGCCGGGAGCCTGTTTCTGATTCTGTGTCTCCCTCTCTCTGCCCCTCCCCTGCTCATGCTCGCTCGTGCTCCCTCGCTTGCTCTAGCGCTCTCTCTCCCTCGCTCTCTCTCTCTCTCTCTCAAAAATAAACGTTAAAAAAAAAAAATAGGTCTCAAACTTGTGTTTGCAAAAAATCATCTTGCTGGTAGGAAGAAAGTTTTTGAAATAAAAGCTTTTCTTGTACCGAATTGCTTACATTTTAAAGCCATGACAGAATTAATGTTTTAAGTTTTCATTTGGAAGTACTGAAATAGCTCACTCTTTTTTTGTAATAGCTTTCTTAACTGCCATTGGTTCACAGCAGACTGGAAATTTAAAAACCTGGTCCTTCACCATAAGTAGCTTGAGAAGTGATTGGAGTTACACTGTGAAAGCATGCCAGTGCTTTAAAAAAAAAAAAAACAAATGGGCCAATTCGGGGCACCTGGGGTGGCTCAGTCAAACATCTGACTTGATTTTGGCTCAGGTCATGATCTTCTGGTTTGTGAATTTGAACCCCTTGTTGGGCTCTGTGCTGACAGTGTGGAGCCTGCTTGGGCTTCTCTCTCCCTGTCTCTCTGCCTCTACTTGCTCGCTCACTCACGCGCTCTCTCTCTCTCTCTCTCTCTCAAAAAAAATAAACTTGAAAAAAAATGAGCAAATGTTAAGTGCTGCGACTTTACTGAAATATGGTTTAGCATAGTAGAGGTTTTGATACAACATTCGATTGATTGTAGGTGACTTTAATGGGGAAGCATTATGAAAAGGACCTCATTAGAACATTGAGGGTAAATTATATCAGCATACTGCTAGTGGACTTGGGCTTTTAAGTATTTACAATAAGTTGTTCGTTTATCCTTTTAAAAGAGACTGCATGATGGACCTCTGGATAACTTCGAATCACCAAATAGTCAGGAATTTGATTCTGAAGAGGAAACTGGTGAGGACTCTGAAGTGGAAGATTCAGAAATCGGTACATGTGCTGAAGAAGTTGTATCTTCCTCTACAGATGCAAAACCACATGTGTGAAATTCTCTAATATTTGACTCTCGAGAAATATACTGCCAAAGTTTGCCTCCACTATAGTTCTTTGTAGCAGAACCGACAAATGTATAATGCAAAGTTGGAATCAAAGTTCCTTGTTTGAATCCTGGGACCCTGTTGTATTAAAATACAAATACTATGTATTTTTAATCTACGATGTTTTATGTAAATAGCATTTTCTCAGATGTCAGACACCACTTGTGTATATGATAAATAAACTTCAGTCTCGTGTTGAGTGTCGTGTGTACCTTGGAAGAATGAAGTATAAGCCGTCTGTATAGAAAATGTGTCCATTTCTGTGGTGTTTTTCTGTTCCTCTGCTATCTTGGAGGAAACAAGGAGAAAATGAATTTGTCCCTCTTAATACTGAGATAGTTGAAGTTTTTACTCCCAAATTTGGTTGTACCTCAAGCTCATTGTAGGGACTATTGGTTTCCAGATATTCTTACTGGGTACTTTAGATCATTGAGTAGGAGACTTTAGTATCAAAAGCTCCCCACATAGATCAGATCAGCCAGGTAAAGGCTCAACTGCCTGGTATAATCAGACTCTTCTCAGAAGCTTAAAATGGTGATGATCGTGACCATCTTTTGGGGGTTGGAAGGCAGGTGAAATTGCACTTAAGAGATGCAGGGGGACAAAAGGTAAAAGTTCTGAAACTTTCTCTTCACACATTTCACATACGGGATAGTGTGGAGTATATATTGAGGAATAAGAGAGTAAGAGATTAAGTTAGAAATTTCCCATAGGTGTTTTGAATGAAGAAAAGGACAAAGGAAATTGTTTATAAAGTATATAGCACTGGGATAGAATGTGTTCTGTGAGAAGCATACACATACCTTCGTGTAGACTGGCAATAAAGAGCACGGTCAAGCCTTAAAGGACTATTTGCGGTAAGTTATTTATCCATATAAAACGGTTTTTTTTTAATTTTTAATGTTTATTTTTGAGAGAGAAACAGCATGAGCAGGGGAGGGGCAGAGAGAGAGGGAGACACAGAATCTGAAGCAGGTTCCAGGCTCTGAGCCGTCAGCACAGGGCCTGATGCGGGGCTCGATCTCACAAACTGACATCACCACCTGAGCCAAAGTTGGACGCTCAACTGACAGCCACCCAGGCTCACCTAATGTTCTTATCTCTATGTTGAGATAAGTCTGCCTCAGTGTTATTTGAGGATTAAAACCTTTACTACAGTGTCTGAACTAAATGCTTTAAGAATGGAAGTGATTATTGGGGCTCCTGGGTGGCTCAGTTGGTTCAGCATCCGACTTTGGCTCAGGTTATGATCTCCCGGTTTGTGAGTTTGAGCCCCGCATCTGGCTCTGTGCTGTCAACTCAGAGCCTGGAGCCCGCTTCAGATTCTATGCCTCTCTCTCTCTCTGCCCCTTCCCTGTTTGCACCCTATTTTTGAGAGTGATAAACTTAAAAAAAAAAAAAAAAAAAAAAGTGATTATTAATCTACAGCAACACTGTCCAGGAAACTTTCTGAGATGCTAGAAATATCTTTGCTGTCCAGTGTGATGACCAGTTAGCCATCTGTGGCTGTTGGGGACTTGAGATGGGGCTAGTGGGAGTGAGGAACTGCATTTGTTTTTAAATGGCTGCATGAGGCCGATGGCTACTGTGTTAGTGCAGCTCTGTTTTAGGGATGGGCCACTAGCCCAAAGATGGAATTAAAGGCTAGAGGGGTGCCTGGGTGGTTCACTCAGTTAAGCATCCGACTCTTGATTTTCAGCGCAGGTCATGATCTCAGTTTGTGGGTTTGAGCCCCACATAGGGCTTCACGCTGACAGTGTGGAGCCTGCTTGGGATTCTCCTCTCTGCCCCTCCCCAACTCATGCAATCATGCTTTGTCTCAAAACAAAAAGTCACAGTAGGCATAAACAACATGGACAGATCTCCATGACGTCGAGTGAAAGGAACAAGGTAAGAGTACCTGCTGTATGCTTCCATTTAAATACAACCAGAATCTTGATAGAAAGCAAATCAGTTGCCTAAGGACCTTGAGGTGGTTTTGAGGATGGATTTCAAGAGGAAACTTGGGGTGATAGATTTTTAAGCCTAGCAGTTGGGAACTAGTTGACAGAGAATTTGGAAGAATTACCTTTAGATGATGAGTCTGATTTTCCTTTTCTTTTTTTCTTAATGTTTATTTTTGAGAGCGAGAGAGAGTGTGAGTGGGGGAGGGACAGAGAGAGAGAGAGAGAGGGAGACACAGGATCTGAAGCAGGCTCCAGGCTGTCAGCACAGCACGGGGCTTGAACTCACAAACTGAGATCATGATCTGAGCTGAAGTTGGACACTTAACTGAGCCACTCAGGCGCCCCAGGTCTGATTTTCAATTAGGTATCTAAAGTCAGAACACCTCAGTGAAATGGCTTGAAGATAGAGTCAGAGGTCCATCACATCTGGCAAGTTAGAGTAACTTCTTTGACGTTGGCTAAAAAAAATTCAGGAGAGCTTCTGTAAGGATATCAATAGGTTAAGAATCTGTTGGAAAACCGTTAACGTGGGAAGCCTGGATTAGACTGAACTAATTTGTCAATATATTCTATACAGTTAGTATTACATACGAAAACTAACCAGGATGGCCCATAAAGGGTTGGAGGGGGAATACAGATGGAAAAATCCTAAATAAAATGGTAAAGCTAATCCAGTTGTATCCTGGAAGATAAAACATGACCAACTTGGGGTTTATCCCAGGAATGCAAGACTGTTCTAGTTTTAGTGCACGCTTGAAATTCTGAACTTGAAGGGGGGGGGGAAGCCCATAATCCTAATAAATAACAGCATGGATACGATTAAGCTTGGGAAAGAAGAAATTGCAACTTGATAAAACTATCTTCCTATGCCTAGCATCACATGGTGAATGGTTAAAGGCAAAGCTTTAGAAACTTATAAGGTCATGAACCAGAGAAGAATGGACCACAATTATTACAAATTCTTTTCGCGGTCTCAGTCTGGTGCAATCAAACCAAATAAAGCTAATTATGGGAAGGAAAAAGAACTCATTTACATAAGAAAATCCCAAGAGCAACCAGAAACAAATTAAGTGGCCAGGGATATTTTAAAATATCCCTACATTAATTGCTTTTCTATACACTGCTACAAGTTTAAAAACTGGGTATGGTCGCGGGGGTGGCGTGGTGAGAAGGTCTGTGAAGAAAGTGAAATGTTACTAAGATGTATGTAGAAAAACTATTCTAAAAAAGTTCTTGAACGCGTCTCTTCTTGCCTTTCTTAGAGTTCTTTGTAAAACAGAGAAACTAATCGTGTCTGCCATGAACAAAAATGGGATTCATCAGAAGACTACAATGGTCCTGAGGAAGCAGAAGTGAGAGTGGCACTGGGGACCCCGCAGCAGGTGCTAATCGACGTTGTCTGAGTGCTGTTTGATTTTCTCCCCTTTCCTGAGATGGCAAGATTGGCATAGCCCGGCTTATGTCACTGCTCCTCGGAAGGGCAAGATGGCTGGGTTGGCAGTCTCTTAAGACTACACCGTGGACGAGATATCCCCTCAAAAGAAATTGAAATGTCATCAGAAGAAAAATTGATTCTAATGAGCCAGAGCACCACACATGTCACTACGCAGCCTTAGGGCCCTTGAGACTTTGTTTAGAAAAACCACCCTGTGCCCACCCTGCCTCTTCCAAGATACCTCAGTCGAATTTTAGGTTTTAGCTAATGAGGTCATTATCTTTCGCCCAAGAAGGATAGGAGATGGTGTGTCTGAGCTCCTGGGGCCTCTGGGCAGGATAACTGAGGTGTGTGCTGTGTATTTACTAGAGCAGTCCCTCAGTAGGATCACAAGTTCCCTTTTACCCAGATAGTAACTTCTTGATAACACACCTTCTATCGGCTTTCTCCCCCACCCTGTTCTTAGTTCCTTAGGTCAATCTTGCAAATACGGTCCCTGCATTCAAATTCTTAACTGGAGTTCGCTTCTAGGAGAACTCAAATGTTGGGGAGAGATGCAGTTGTAAGGAGCAACCAAGGAAAGTAAAGTAACTGAGTGTTAACACTTTGGTAAACCAGTTTTAAATTCCAAGCTTAGCATACGAATGTCTCAAGGCCCACTTCAGCCTTTTATTTTACCACCTTCAACTTCCACTTGTGCTAGAGTCCAAAGAGGAATCTGAATACAACAACGGAGCTAGGCTGCCTCATAAGCTACATTTCCATAGATAAAATGTTAACCAAAAGTTCTCTAAGCATTGTCAGAAGAGGGGCCTTAGCAGTTTCCGGTTAAGCATGTGAGTCAAACCCAGCCATTTAGCTACTCTGTCTCCCTAGACCCCATTAAAAATGACAGTAATCTAGGGGCGCCTGGGTGGCGCAGTCGGTTAAGCGTCCGACTTCAGCCAGGTCACGATCTCGCGGCCTGTGAGTTCAAGCCCTGCGTCGGGCTCTGGGCTGATGGCTTGGAACCTGGAGCCTGTTTCCGATTCTGTGTCTCCTTCTCTCTCTGCCCCTCCCCCGTTCATGCTCTGTCTCTCTCTGTCCCAAAAATAAATAAAAACGTTGAAAAAAAATTTTTTTTAAATGACAGTAATCTATAAAAGACATAATCTCACACTGATGAGTCAGTTAATAGCCAGGGAGGATGAAGGAAAAGTGACAAAACAGGGCACAGAAGGAAACTTAAACAAAAATATGAGTATTGCTAAGCAATCCCATTTCTAGAAATCTATTCCACAGATATGTTCCCACACGTGTGAAATGATCTATATTTAAGATCATTTAATGATCTCTTTATTCTATTTATTCTATTCTATCTTATCTATTTAATAGATCTACTGAATGATCTATTCTTTAAGGTATAGAACCTAGACCAAGATAAAGTATTGGTAGATACAACACCATCTTTCACAGAACTAGAACTAATAATCCTAAAATTTGTATGGAAGCACAAAAGACCACGTATCGCCAAAACTATCTTGAGAAAGAAGAACAAAACTGGAAGTATCACCATCCCAGATTACAAGATACACAACAAAGGTGTAGTAATCAAGACAGTATGCTACTGGCACAAAGATGGACATGTAGGCGAGTAGAACAGGATAGAGAGCTCAGAAATAAACCCACGCTTTTATGGTCAATTTATGATGAAGCAAGAACGTACAAGGGGAAAATACCATCTCTTCTATAAATGGTGCTGGGAACAGTGGACAGCAGCATGGAAAAGAATGAAACGGAACCACTTTCTTCCACCATACACAAAAATAAACTCAAAATGGATTATAGACTTAAATGTGAGACCTGAAGCCATAAAACTTGTCAAAGAAATTGCTGGCTATGTGTTCTTCTACATCAGCCATAAAAACACTTCTCTAGATAGGTCTCCTGAGGTAAAGGAAACAAAAACAAAATTACTTTGTTGGGACTAAACCAAACTAAAAAGCTTCTGCACAGTGAGGGAAACCAGCAAAACAAAAAGGCAACCTACTGAATGGGAGAAGATGTTTGCAAACGACATATCCAATAAAGGGTTAATATTTAAAATATATAAAGAACTTCTATAACTCAACACACACACACATAATCCAACTAAAAAATGGGCAGGGGACCTGAATAGACATTTATCCAAAGAAGACCTACAAATGACCAACAGACACATGAAAAGATGCTCAACATCACTCATCACCAGAGAAATGCAAATTAAAACCACAATGAGACATCACTTTACACTTGTCAGAATGACTTAAATAAAAAAACACAAGAAATAACAAGTGTTGGCAAGGATGTGGAGAAAAAGGAACATTTGTGCACTGTCGGTAGAAATGTAAATTGGTACAGATACCATGGGAAACCAGTATGGAGGCTCCTCAAAAAGTTAAAAATTGAAATTAACCCTATGATGCAGTAATTCCATGGCTAGATAATTACCCAAAGGAAATGAAAACACTAAGTTGAAAAGATAAATACACCCTCTCTTTATTGCAGCATTATTTACAATAGCCAAGATACGGAAGCAGCCCAAGTGTCCATAGATAGATGAATGGATAAAGAAAGTGTGGGATAGATGTATATAGATTATAGATATACAGAACAGATGAGTGGATAAAGACGTGAGATACAGATGATATAGGTATATAGACAATGGAATATTACTCAGCCATACAAAAGCAGGAACTCTTGACATGGGCAACAAATAGCATGGATGGACCTAGAGGGTATTACGCTAAGTGAAATAAGTCAGAGAAGGACAAATACCAGATGATTTCACTCATGTGGAATTCAAGAAACAAAAAAAAGAGACAAACTCAAAACAGACTCTGAAATACAGAGAACAAGCTGGTGGTTGCCAGAGGAAAGATGGCGTGTGGGGGGTGATAAGTGAAATAGATAAAGGGGATTAAGAGTACACTTATCATGGGACACTGGGGTGGCTCAGTTGGTTAAGTGTCTGACTCCTGATTTCAGCTCAGGTCATGATCTCATGGTTAGTGATTTGAGCCCCGCATCAGGCTCTGTGCTGACAGTGTGGAGCCTGCTTGGGATTCTTTCTTTCCCTCTCTCTCTGCCCCTCCCCCGCTCATGCTCATTCACACTCTGTCTCAAAATAAACAAAAAAGAATACACTTGTCGCAATGAGCACTGAGTAATGTATAGAATTGTTGAATCATTACATTGTACACCTGAAGTTAATATAATATTGTATGTTAATTACACTTCAATTTTTAAAAAGGTGAATACCAGAAAAAAATTGCTGCAAATAAAATGCTACTATATGTTAAAACAAGACTAAGAAAAGGGATGTATGTACATTTCCTTGTATACAGATAGAATACCTCTGGAAAGTATTCTTTCCAGCAGGGAACCTGCTACTTTTCTAAATCTGGTGTTTTCGGGGCGCCCGCGTGGCTCAGTCAGTTAAACGTCCAACTTGAGCTCAGGGCCTGATTTTGTGGTTTGTGAGTTCGAGCCCCGCGTCGGGCTCTGGGCTGATGGCTCAGAGCCTGGAGCCTGCTTCAGATTCTGTGTCTCCCTCTCTCTCTGCCCCTCCCCTGCTTGTACTCAGTCTCTCAAAAAGTGAATAAACATTAAAAAGAAAATCTAAATCTGAGGTTTTCTTCCAGGAGTGGGAAACTCCAGTCCTGTAACACTCCTGGTTTCAGCAGAGGTGAGTGACCTCACTGACTGTAGGCTTTGGGAAAAACAGAGCCTGGCTCTTCTCTTCTGAGGAGTGAGGACTTTGACGTCCTCTGCTGCTCCTCCAGGGTCAGAGGCTGGCTGAAGTCAGATGATCCCTCCAGAAAAATAAATGTATCGCCGGAAATGGCAGATCTCCAAAAACTAACCTCCTCTTCATTCTTTCTGAGGAAACTAGTGGAAAACTCGCTCCAAATTCAGATGTGGGAGTGAACCAGAAAAAGGAAAGCAAAAGTATGTGGGATCCCTCAATAGTATGTGGGATCCCCCAACATGGGAGGGATAGAGGGGATCCCTGGTGGTGAAGGGAAATCCTAAAATCTTTGCTAGCCAGGTGGGAGGCCCAAATGGGAACAATAGCACGGTGGCATCCAGGATGGGGGTGGGGGTCTGTCTTCAAGAGGAAACAATTACTCAGCGTGTAAGTATTGGGTGACTGAACAGTTATGGAGAATGGAAATCCGTGAATGAAACTCAGCAACACAACAAAGGAACCAGACTCCAGGCAAAACAGAGTTGTATGAGGAAGGAAATGATACTACACATACTACTTAGCCATGAAAAACGCTGAAGTACTCCTCTTGTTTTAATGGACAATTGTGGCACAATTATATTGAGAGACGAAGGGGAAACCCCAGCAAGGAACAGGGTTAGAACCTTAAGACCTTGTCGGTCATAGTAAGAAGTAAAAAGAAAATTACCTAAAATTGGGGGGAAAAAAAGAATTAGCAATGTATGTGAACTACTTATTTTTTAATGTTTATTTATTTTTGAGACAGAGAGAGACAGAGCATGAACAGGGGAGGGTCAGAGAGAGAGGGAGACACAGAATCTGAAACAGGCTCCAGGCTCTGAGCTGTCAGCACAGAGCCCGATGCGGGGCTTGAACCCACGGACCGCGAGATCATGACCTGGGCCGAAGTTGGACGCTCAACCGACTAAGCCACCCAGGTGCCCTTAAGTGAACTATTTAGAACTAGGATACTCATAATAATAAAACAATAATAATAAAAAAAACCCAGAAGAAACAGCCAAAAAGCCTCAAATGGTCGTCTCTGGGAGTGCGAATCAGGAAGGGGTTAAGGGAATGCTATTTCTCAGTCTGAGTCATTGTATTATTTGACTTAAATTTTTTTTTTAAATGTTTATATTTGAGAGAGAGCGCACAAGCTGAGGAGGGGCAGAGAGAGAGGGAGACACAGAATCCTAAGCAAACTCCAGGCTCTTAGCTGTCAGCACAGAGCCGGATGCAGGGCTCGAACTCATGAACCGTGAGATCATGACCTGAGCCAAAGTCAGGCACTCAACTGAGTGAGCCACCCAGGCACCCCGCATTATTTGACTTTTTAAATTATGTTTGTGTATTACTTGGACATTACTATTAAAATTTAATTTAAAGAGCATTAGGGGCACCTGGGTAGCTCAGTCAGTTAAGCGTCCGACTTCAGCTCAGGTCACGATCTCACAGTTTGGGAGTTTGAGCCCCGTGCTGTCAGCACAGAGCCCACTTCGGATCCTCTGTCTCCCTTTTTGCCCCTTCCCTGCTGGTTCTCTTTCTCGCTCTCTTAAAATAAACTTCAAAAAAATAATAAAATAAAATAAAAAGCATTAACAAAAAGTAATTTCTGACCATGACCCAGTCTCTAAATGGGACTTCCAATTTTCAACCCTTAATCTACCACCATAAACGGGATTCTGGTTTGAGAAAGTCTGCATTCACAAAATTCACAGAGGATGAGAATACACAGTTGCTCAGCAGAACACAGCTTTCTCTGGTTTAACCCCTGAGAACACTTGTGCCAAGATCCCTATGAATCCGCGTGTGACCAGCCCTCCTATGAGAAATACAAGCAGGGATCACAGAACTGCATTACCATTTTACCGTCACATTGAAGCACAGCTCAGTCAAAGCCAGTTTGTGAAAAAGGTGAAAAATTCAACATCCACTGGCTGCAACTTAAGGCAACTGTCAGTGTGCCTTTAGGCACTTGCGATAAATACTACTTTTTGCACTAAAGC
Source organism: Lynx canadensis (assembly GCF_007474595.2). Taxonomy (NCBI): domain Eukaryota; kingdom Metazoa; phylum Chordata; class Mammalia; order Carnivora; family Felidae; genus Lynx; species Lynx canadensis. The sequence continues at coordinate 4,937,429 of NC_044307.1, read as the reverse complement.
TTTTAATGAGACTGGGTAGCACAGAAGTCAGGTGCAGGCTTTCTGCTACTTATTCCCTAACCGATAATACAGGGATTGTGCACATCGTTGTAGGAAAACCCAAGAGCCTACCTTCAGGCTGCCTCTAGACGTCTGAACACGCGGCACCCCGTCTCCATCCAGAGTTCTGCCGGTGGAGTTGAGTTGAGGTTTTATTGAGTGTTAATTGCCCTGAACTTTCAGCTGGCCTCACGCGCGAAGGGATCATGCTTTGGTGGCCAGAAAACCCTCTCAGATAAAGTCGTGGCAGCTGGATGATGAGAAGATCAGCACTGAGATAGGGCTAAAAGGGCGCAGGTGGGGTGGTGTCCATTACAAGAGGTGGCTGTGGGCGAGGTTAGGGTTTGGCATTTCTAGGTGCCTTGGCTTAATGTCATCTGATGACCCCCCCCCCCCAACACACCATTGCTCTTAACAGTTGTATAAGTGATGCATCGTTCACTGAATCCCCACTTTATGAACCTACATTTTACAAGGTCATTTTATTTTTATTTTATTTAATTTTTTTAAGTTTATTTATTTTGAGAGAGACAGAGATAGCACAAGTGGGGGAGGGACAGAGAGACAGGGAGAGAGAGAGAATCCCAAGCAGGCTCTGTGCTGTCAGCTTAGAGCTCGATGTGCGGCTCAAACTCACGAAATGTGAGATGGTGACCTGAGCTGAAACCAAGAGTGGGACACTCAACTGACTGAGCCAACCAGGTGTCCCTTTATGAGGTCATTTTAAACAGCGGTGCTTTTCATACGTTTGATTATTTCGGTCACCGTGATGGTTGATAGAGAATTTTTCAACTGCCTAAAAGAAAACACTTTAGAGTACTATCTCGACTTGTTATTGTTTATTTCAGTTTTCCGGGTTAATGCAACAGTAGCTGCCCTTAGAGAAATTAATTCCTGTGGAAACCGATGAGGAAATATAGCACCTCTGCAAAATTCTCAGGCCACCCAGACCAATTCTCAGCCGCCAGTATTTGCAAATGATATTTCAGATTACCTAAGTCTCTAAGCTCCTTTATGCAGGACACATTATTGCAGGTCATGACAGAGAGAACGTAGCAAGCCCAAAATTTAACAAGGAGGTGTTTGTTGATTTCAGTTTTGATGACAGAATCGACTCTGTAGTCAAAAATCCTCACGAGGATAGGGATAAACTTGAAATTCTTGGCTTTCCTCTGGCTGGTAGGATTTAAGTAACACCAGCAGGCTATACTTTGGAGCAGCAGAATCTTTACTTTTGGCGCCAGCTGGTGATTTTGTAACAAACTGGCCACTTCTTTTATGTGCTCAGTGGCGTATTTCCCAGCGGTGGGTCCTCCTGGAAAATAAGTATTTGCATTTCAGAAGTATTTGGTGTATCTAGGAGCTGGTGACATTTGAGTGCTGATGTGTCCATATTCCTTTTGCTGTATACTGACACTTTGGATGCTCTGAATTTTCCTTTTCCTTCCCCCCCACCCCCTCCTGGTGTGCTGCTGTGAACAGGAAAAAGTATGTTGATAAGCACAAAACACGAAAGGGACTGGAAGTTCCCTGCCTGTCAAAGTCTCCTCCCTGGCTCCTTTATTCAAGCACCTACTTGAGTAGGTGTCAGGAGTCAGTACTTCAAGATGAACAGAGCAAACAAAATGGAAAACCAAAACACTGCCCTGCAAAGCCAGGGTGTAACTCGTAAGAGAGGTTTTTCATGAGCCGTCCCTTGCTGTCCTGTTCTCTCTGATGTCTCATTTCTCAGCCCGACTCTTGCAGATCTGGAACCAACGTGACCTTATAAGATTGCTCTTGCTTGGGAACCCAACCTGGCTCCCAGACTGACCCCACCTGAACCCAGGCTCTACTTTCCTCGTATACTGGAACCCTAGATTGCCCGAGTTCAAATCTCAAACCCTAAGAAGGTACTGGCCAAGAAAACACTGGACGAAGACTACTCAGGCGGTGAGGAGTAGCTGGCATACTTGGCCAGATTCTAGCCACTGGGGTTTTGACCTGGCTTGGATTTCTCTTAGTGGCACTACCACAGTCCCGTGGACCCAAGGATGTTCTAGCCAATGTTAAAGCTTTAGCTGAAGCCTGGGCACAGGCTCTTTCCCTGCCTTCTAGAAGTATAACTAAGACTGAGGTTACATACCATCAAGTTAAAGAATTCTGACTCTTTTATAACCAGCCAGCTCTTCCCCCAAATGGTGAACAGAGCTCTACAGGGAACTTTCTCAAGTGGTGGGCGCCATTTACCCTTCCTTCACATGGGAATCCTCCAGCTTCTTTCTAGCTCTGTGCCACTGGTTCTCACCCATCCTGGCACCTAGGACCCCTTGGTTCTTGAAAACAGTAAATGTTTTCTCTCACAGACGCCATTCTTTGAAAAATTTGGTCTATCAAATTACATCTAGGCAACCCATTAAAAAAGAGATCAGTCATCTATGATACTTATAGCTACCAGGGCTTCTAATCAAGAGACGTGTTGTTGAAGATTATGTATAAAATTTCACTGCATATCCTGAAATTTATTGGAACAAAAAAAGTGGAGTGAGTTTAAACCTGATAATCATTAGAGTGGTGTATGTTTGAGCAGTTTACCATGTAATTTTCTGGCCAAATATACATTCACGGTTGCTTTTCACTGATGCCCCAAGTGCCTTCCTGATAGGTGTTTTAACAACCCTATTAGGCTTTTAATGATTTTTCTAAGGTAGTTTCTGTGTAATGCATTTTTGCAAGATAAAAAATAGGGGCGCCTGGGTGGCTCAGTCGGTTAAGCGTCCGACTTCGGCTCAGGTCGTGATCTCACAGTTTGTGGGTTCGAGCCCTATGTCAGCTCTGTGCTGACAGCTCAGAGCCTGGAGCCTGCTTCGGATTCTGTGTCTCCGCCCCCCCCACCCCCCAACCTCTCTCCTGCTTTCTCTCTCTAATACAAATAAACACTAATAAAATAAAAATAAAATATCAACTGGTATTACTCTGTGTTGGAATTATATCACTAAGTTGGAATTATACCAAGTCGGTTTAGATATTTTATTTTTTAAATCATAATGAGAACTTTGGTAGGCAATTTCAGTACAGTTGTTTTTAGTAAAAGCGGGAAAGTTCTTACTGAGTAATTTATTTGATGGACATTCTTTTTTAAGTTAAAATTAAAATTAATTACTTTTTAAATTTATATCTAAGTTAGCATATAGTGCAATAATGATTTCAGGAGTAGAATCTAGTGGATGGACACATTATTTTAAAACATGAGATCCTTGAGGAGAAAATGATTAGTAAGTATCTTTGGTGGTACAAAGACAAAAAACTAAAAATTTAGGCAAAGGGAATGTTATTGGAATTTTAAGATCAGAGCTATGAAAATCCCTAACTTATAGCATTATAACAAGCAGAAGATTTTGAAAGACCTACATTAGCACAGCTGGTTAAATCAGTACCAGCATGGGGCTCCTGGGTGGCTCAGTGCCTCAGGTCATGATCTCGAGGCTCGTGAGTTCGAGCCCCTTGTGCTGACGGCTCAGAGCCTGGAGCCTGCTTCAGATTCTGTGTCTCCCTCTCTCTCTGCCCCTCCCCTGCTCACGCTCTGTCTCTCTCTCAAAAATGAATACACATTAAAAATAAGTAAAATAAATAAAAATTAAGTCCGTACCTGTGAAGGCCAACAGTCCGATTCTATATGCAGCCTGAGCCCTCTTCTCAATGGCTAGAGATTGATTCTTCAATACACGGCCAAGCACCACGAATTTTTCTTTGTGAAAAATACTCTCAACCGAAGGGATATCTTCTTCCTTCTTCTTAACGAAAAAGCGCCTAACAGTGACATTCCAGAACTTCTGGAGGCGCTGATACAGCCCCACAAAATACTGGTAGATCTGAGCTGAAAATTGCACATAGTAAGTATGTGCCTTAGACATCGTATGAAAAGGGCCAGTGGTGCTTCAGTTACCCGTGTGCTGTGGCAGCTGAAGTCAACAGTCTAGAACTCTGGAATGCATCTCTTAGCGACACTGGAGAATGGAATACACACATCAGGGGCAAGCAATGGAGGCCTAAATTCTTCAGGCCGCCATCGAAGGCCTTCTACGATTTCAGTCAAATCAAGTTCACTTACACGCCTCTGGTGCACGGAATCTCAGCGTCGACCACACTGGCTTCTCCTCACATACGCCAGGAGTGTTCCCGCCCTTGTCCCTTTGCTGGCACAGGATCTACAGGAACTTGCCTGTTCTACTTGGCTTATTCCAACACATCCTGAATTTCCTTTCATAGCATTGTGGCTATTCTGTTTATTTGTCACGGAATCAGAGTTTTCCTCCACATCATGGATTTCCGATGTTGGTCCTATTTTGCTGAGAAAATAGAAGCAGTCAGTGGAAGGCATGGTTGCCTTCATTGCGTCCACCTATCTCCATCCGTGCACATATACTCCAACTGTCCTGTCGTTATGGACCCCTCTCCATTCCTGCAGTACATTTCGTGACTTGTCCCACTCAAGGAGATTGCCCTACAGTTCTTCTCTTGCCTTAACTAAGTTTTCCATGTTGACTGGATCCTTTTCACATCAACAAGCAGGCTGTACTTGTTCTCATTAAAAAAATAAAACACTCTAGGGGCGCCTGGGTGGCGCAGTCGGTTAAGCGTCCGACTTCAGCCAGGTCACGATCTCGAGGTGCGTGAGTTCGAGCCCCGCGTCGGGCTCTGGGCTGATGGCTCAGAGCCTGGAACCTGTTTCCGATTCTGTGTCTCCCTCTCTCTCTGCCCCTCCCCCATTCATGCTCTGTCTCTCTCTGTCCCAAAAATAAATAAACGTTGAAAAAAAAATTAAAAAAAAAAAAATAAAACACTCTCTTGACCTCATAGAACCCCTCCGCCAAGTTATTGCTCTGTTCCTGTTTATACAAAAACTTTTCTTTTTTAAATGTTTATTTTTGAGAGAGAGACAGAGCGTGACCAGGGGAGGGACAGAGAGAGAGAGGGAGACACAGAATCTGAAGCAGGCTCCAGGCTCTGAGCCATCAGCACAGGGCCTGACACAGGGCTCGAACCCATGAACTGTGAGATCATGACCTGAGCTGAAGTCAGATGCTCAACCGACTGAGCCACCCAGGCGCCAAAAACTTTTCAAAGAGTTGCCATTCTTAGTGTTTCAAATATTCTTCCACTGTCTCTTGGATGTACTCCAAAGGTGGATTTCAAACCCATGAATCTTCAGGCTCACTGATGACCTTCATTCTGCTGAGTCCAATTCTCAGTCCTCAGCATTGGATACTCCTTTTTCCTTGAAACACTCAATTCACCTAGCGAATAGCTTCTAACATGTCACACTTGATTTTTCTCTTGCTTGCCACCCTCCATTTTCCTTTGCTGGTTCCTCTTCTCTCTATGACCTCCAAATACTGGGGTGTTCCAAGACTGTTCCGTCACACACACACAAATATATTTTAATATTTTATTTAAAAAATTTTTATTTATTTATTTTGAGAGAGAGAGAGAGAGAGAGAGAATGAATAGGGTAGGGGCAGTGAGAGAGGGAGAGTGAATTCCAAGCAGGCTCAAATTCATGAACATTAGATCATGACCTAAGCCGAGATTGAGAGTCAGATGCTCAACCGACTGAGTCACCCAGGCGTCTCATATTTAACATTTTATTTTTTGAGTAATCTCTACACCCAACATGGGGCTTGAACTCACAGCCCTGAGATTAAGAGTCACACGCTCCCACCAACTGAGGCAGCCAGGTGCCCCCCTCCCCAGTTTTGTATTCTTAACTAGATTTCTCACCTGGACTCCAAACACATTCAGTCACCAACTTGACAGCCATCCATTTGGATGTCTACGTGGCTTCTCAAATATAACATGTCCAAATCAGAATTCGTGCATTTCCTCTCTAAGCCAGCTGCTGCTCAGGTTCTCTGTCTCGGAAGAGGGCACCCCGATCCTTCCAGCAGTTCAGGTTGAAATTTTTGGATTTATCCTTGGCTTTTATTGGTCTCGCATCTCATTTCCAACTTATCGACAACGCTCTACTGTCAACGTAGAAATTTGGACGGCGGGTCCCTCTCCATTCCTACAGTACATTTCATGACTTGTCCCACTCAAGGAGACTGCCCTACAGTTCTTCTCTTGCCTTCTACAAAGTGTACCTGCCTGTACTCTTCAAATATGTCAAGATACGGAAGCTCAAGGAAAGGGGGAGTGGCTACTGTTGTAAGTGAGAAGAGCCTTAAAGAGACATGACAACTAAACATGTAATCCATGGTTGGAACCCTGTATCCATACGCGTGTGCATGCATGTGAGCACCTGTGCATGTGGGTATGCGAGCACGTGCATATGCATGTGAAGGCTATAAAGGATTATTAGCAGGACAACTGGGAATCACGGACATGTGTTGGCCAGCACGGCAGCCACATGTAGCTTTGGAGCACGTGAATGTGACTAATCTGAATTGAGCTGTGCCGTAAGTATAAACTACATACTGGATTTCGAAGATTTAGTATGAGAAAAAAAAAAAAAAAAGAATGAAGGTGCCTGGGTGGCTCAGTCAGTTAAGTGTCCAACTCTTGATTTTGGCTCAGGTCATGATGTCATAGGGGAAGGGGCAGAGAGAAAGGGAGAGAGAGAGAGAATCTCAAGCAGACTGCATCATCGGTGTGGAGCCCAGTGCAGGGGCTCAAACTCACCAACCGTAAGATCCTGACCTGAGCCGAAATCAAGAGTTGGTTGCTTAACCAACGGAGTCACCTAGACGCCCCCCAAAATGTATTATTAAAGTTAACTTCCCCTATTATTTTTACTTTTTAAAATCTATTAGAAAAAAAATTAAAAATAAACTGTGCCTGCTAGTAAAATCTAAAACCCCAAGCATGGCTCCTCTTCAAGGCCATTGTACTTATTGTTACCTCTTCTTCCCGGGGATATTCACGTGGTTCACCCCTCAGTTCCTCAGGTCGTTGCTCAAATGTAATTTTCTATTAGGCCTTCTTCGAACACCCTCTTCAAACTTGTGACCTTTGCCATTCACTTCTCCCTTCCCCAACCTTGTGCAATTATGATCGCCTTCCCTGTCTTTCCCTCACCAGAATATGAGCCCTGTGAGGGCAGAGATTTTTGTTGTTGTTTTCTCTTCACTGCTGTATCTGCAGTGTCAAGAACAGTCCCCAGGGGGCGCCTGGGTGGCTCAGTCGGTTAAATGGCTGAGTTCGGCTCAGGTCATGGTCTCACCATTCACGGGTTCAAGCCCCGCGTTGGGCTCTGTGCTGACAGGTCAGAGCCTGGACCCTGATTCAAATTCTGTGTCTCCCTCTCTCTCTACCCCTCCCCGACTCGTGCTCTGTCTCTCTCTCTCTCTTGCTCAAAAATAAATAAACATTAAAACAATTAAAAAAAAAAAAAGAACAGTCCCCAGTATATACCTTATTCATAGTAAGTATGCAAATAAACAAACAAAACTTGTTGAATAAATGAGAAGTTAGAGATCAGGTTTGTAGCAAACAATTTTTTTCTCACACAAAGCATACTTAGAATTTCTCAAAATCAAGAGAATATTAAGAGATATTATCTCCAGGAAAATTTCAGGGATAAAAATATTTCTCTATTTGACTAATTTGCTTTTCGAATACAGTAAGGAGGGCTGGTGTTTTCTGCCGAGTTGGGGTTTACGGTTTTCCTTTACCATCTTGTAAAGTTAAGGAAGACAATTCAGTTAAACAGTATAGCAATAAACCTTCCTTGTAGGAGAAAATTTTTCCTGCTGACTCAGTTAAAGGAATCACTGGTATTTAATAGCGTCAGTGGGTGAATACTCTCCCAGCTGAATGCCGGGGGCTCCTCTGTGATGACACGGGTGGGGTGTGGGCTGGGAACACACAAATGAAGGCTCTTAGCATCCTCAAGGGGCTCGTGGTCTCTGCTCACGGATACCACAATTCTGAAACACAGCTCTTTTCCTCCAATTAGCTTTACAACAAATTGAGAGGTAAACATTATCTTCATTTACAAGTGAAGGAATTTCAAGATGAGAAATTCAAGTTGCGAAATGAGGCACCCTGTGCTGTAGAAACGCTGGCTTAAGAAGGGCATGTGAAAAACAGAGCAGACTCTGTGCATAAGAGTAATAATTCAAAAATAATTTTTATTTTAACTTACATGATTGAAAGAGTGATGGATACAAATGCCACGAGACTAAAGGCACCCCCTCTGAGTGAAAATAAAATGCAGAAATGAATACAAAAGTACATAGTTAATTACTCATGCAATATTCAAAAAATTAGAAAATGAAAACAAAACTAACAAAAAACTCGGTAACATTTGTGATTTGACTTTCTACAAAAAGAATCAACCATCTAACAGAGACCATAGGCTACAGACTATACATGCTAACCTACAGACTGTACAATGTACCTTTAAAATGAAGGATATATGCATATATATAATATTTATAAATATACAAATATATATACACATTATAACTTCACAGTTGAAAGAACTATTCACCAGGAAGTCTGGCAAACAATTCTTACTTTAAAATGGATTAAGAGTTGTTCTTAAAGGTCTTGCTAAAATGTAAATATTTAAAACGACACCTAAATATTTGATATGAACACATCCAGAATACAGTTGATATTCCACGGTTGAAATCACACTCACACATTTTATTTTGATATCTTGGAATATCCCACCGTGTATACTCTTTTTTTTTTTTTTTTTCAACGTTTATTTATTTTTGGGACAGAGAGAGACAGAGCATGAACGGGGGAGGGGCAGAGAGAGAGGGAGACACAGAATCGGAAACAGGCTCCAGGCTCTGAGCCATCAGCCCAGAGCCCGACGCGGGGCTCGAACTCCCGGACCGCGAGATCGTGACCTGGCTGAAGTCGGACGCTTAACCGACTGCGCCACCCAGGCGCCCCCCGTGTATACTCTTAAGAGGAAGGAAAGTTAGTACGAGCTATCTAGTGGTCTTGTACTTTATTTAGTGGAATTGCTCCCCTGATACAGAAACAGTGAGGGGAGCTGTTGTTTTAACTATTTGGCCAAGAGATCCCACCCAGTGACGAGTGATTTCTCTGGGGCAGTAACTGTCCCTCGTCCCTTGTCCCTCGGGACATTCTTCCTCCTAATCTCATGGTAATTCCTGTAGAAGCAAGGACCACTTGTGAATCTCCTTCTGCTCCCGCCCCATTAAGATTCCTCCAAGTGCCCAGTTCTACGACCCCAAAGAGCATCACAGCTTTCTGATTCCATGAGTTTTTGTTTTGATTTGTCTTAGCAGCAAAATACCTCTGTTGTAAAAGTATCATAAAAAAAAAAAAATGGCTCGTGTTCAAAAAAGCTTCAACTTCGAATGTCTTTTTTTAAGGAGTATGGGTATCATCTTAGACATCAACCTGTCTTTTATCCATCACGGAAACATGCTTTGGGAATGGTCAGGATGGAGAAAAGAAATAAAAGAAGTAATGGAGGCTTGAAAAAAATGAAGTTAAAAAAAATTTTAAACTCTTACAATATGTCATTTTACCGAGTTCCGCGGGCAGACTGTTATTCGAAGAAATTCTTTTTTGTGCTTTGCATTTAAGGTAAAATTAGGTAGCTGGTGGGGCCCCTCAACCCTCAGGACACGACGGGGAGACACCGCAAGGCGTGTGATAGTCATCAAAGTATCATGTGACGATTTTAGGCTTAGAGAAGAACTTCCAAAAAAGTACAAAGATGGCTGTTTTAAAATTCCATACATACGAGATAAGATGGACGCTTCTACCAGGAATCGTCAGACGCAATCGACACCGTCATCTACGGAGTCATATTGGCCCTATTCTATCGGCCAAAGGAAAAGTAGATAGGTACTATGATGCTCGACTTTGACTTCTATCTATGACGTGTTAAATTTCCAGACAACCTCAGCAGAACTCTTCCAGGTTTAAACACGCCCGCTAAATCCCAGCACCATCTTGATGAACAGGGCCATTTATTAAGATGGCTGTTGGGCAGAGCTCATTAAAAGGCCGTGGCAACTTCAGCCCCATGACGCCCTCCGGCGTTAACACGGTCTCGAGGAAATTTGTCCAGCTGTTCGTACGCCAGCCGCCCATCTTCTCCTGCGCGCAGAACATCAAAAATAAACACCAGTTTAACCTTCTTATTCATCACTCAGGATAACGAATTGAAACCAGTTGTTTGGGAATGGATTGCTATATCTGCTAATGTTAACTTTAGTAAGGAAAGTCATCTTCTGTAATTCTTAACTATGTTGTTTCCTGGTACTGTTTAGAAGAGCCAAGAACTTTTTTTTTATACTCAAAAAAAAAAAAAAAAAAAAAATTCCAGGGGCGCCTGGGTGGCTCAGTGGGTCGGGCGTCCCACTTCGGCTCAGGTCATGTTCGTAGGTTCGAGCCCCGCGTCGGGCTCTGTGCTGACAGCTCGGAGCCTGGAGCCTGCTTCGGATTCTGTGTCTCCCTCTCTCTGCCCCTTCCCCGCTCGTGCTCTGTCACTCTCTCAAAAATAAATAAAGATTAAAGAAAAGAATTCCAGTGTAGTGAACATACAGTGTTATATGTTTCGGTTTCGGGTGTACAATACAATGATCCAACAATTCTATACATTACCCAGTGCTCATCAAGATAAGTGTGCTCTTAATCTCCCTCACCTATTTCACCCATCCCCCATCCACCTCCCCTCTGGTAACCATCAGTGTGTTCTCTGTAGTTAAGAGTTGGCTTTTTGGTTTGTCTCTTTTTTCCTTTGTAGAACAACCAAGTACTTTTGAGTTAATGCCAGAGACTAAAATAACGTCAGGGTGTGGAACAGTTGAACTCCTAGGGGCATTTAATGGCAATAATTTCACACATAGATTTCTTCCTGAGAAACCATATGGATTATAAGCGTGTTAGAGATTTCAGAATGACTTCAAGGCATTGAACTTTGATATAGCTTTTACTTTTTTACATTATATATTGACATATCTAAAGGGTCTTTTATAAAAGTCAAATTTAGCTACACTTTAGCTAATACAAGAGAGACAAAGCTGGGAATAATGAGTTGTGCTCAATCAGAAGTTCATTAAGAGGGACACCTGGGTGGCTCAGTCGGTTAAGCTTCCCACTTGGGCTCAGGTCATGATCTCACAGTTCATGGGTTCGAGCCCCGTGTCGGGCTCTGTGTTGACAGCTCAGAGCCTGGAGCCTGCTTTAGATTCTGTGTCTCCCTCTCTCTGCCCCTCCCCAGCTCACATTCTGTCTCTCTCTCAAAAATAATAAACATTAAAAATAAAAAAGAAGCTCATTAACAAAACAAGTAAAAAAAAGATTCATGAAACGCTAGAAATACATTGATGTCAGTGAGTTTTTGAAAAGCAGTGTAATGGTGGATTTTATAATATATCGTAGTCTCTGGAAACAGAAGCCTCTCAATCAACTAAAGTTTGTCTTTTAGAGGGGTATATTTAATTTTTTCGGTAATACATCACATATCAAAGGAGGGAGTCACCTGCACTTATAAGAACTTAGCGAACTCCTCTAGACAAAGGCCCCCAAATTTTAGAGATTTCTGCAGATTGTTTTGTCATGCCTTGTTGACTTTTCTGAGGCAAATGCTATTTTTTTCCCCTAATTCAGTAATTTTTGCTTTTTTATTGGAGTGGAATCCTTTTTTGAGACAAAATATTTGCACAAAACCCTGACATATAAAACATTAAACACAGCACCTTTCCAGGTGATGACAGCGGGGGGGGGTGGGGGGGGCGGTTAGAGAGAGACAGAGTTAGGCACATTCATACCATGGCACACCTAAATGGCTTGGGTAACTAACGCTATTTAGAACCCAGTGAATACCCAGCCCGTTCCTAGCGTGTGCATGGCTATATCCCAATTTAGAGGTGTGCATTCCTTCCCCAGAGTCCCGCAGAGTGTAGGTGGGTCAGGATTCCATCGCGGTGCCCTACCGGGTCTGGGTGCCCATAAGTGAGTTATGCCTCAATGGGCCCTTCTGCAAAATGGGACTAACTGCCCTTCTCCCTCGTGCAGTCCTTCGGAAGATTAAATGCGCTAACTCATGCAGGTCCCTCAAAACAGTGCCCGGCACAGAGCGAATCCTCTACAGGTGTAACCCCGCATCACTGCAGAGACACAACCAGAGCTGGGATGCCAGGGCCTCTTACTCTAACGTTGTTTTCCGTGGGCGTTGATCTGCGTTGGCCCCTCCTCTGGTCTGTCAACAGCCCCGGGGAAGCAGGCAGGTGTTGGAGGAGAAAGGGCCTGAGCTTTGGCACATGGGGCAGTGTGCTTTCAACTGGTCTGAGGCCCAGCCGGACGGATAGGTGGCCACAGCTACGCAGACGGCAGTGGGGCAGCGGCCTCAGGTAGCGATTTACATGTGAACGGTAACGACTCAAAATTAAATACAGTTAACCTTCAGTTCCTCACTTACAGAAGCCACTAATTCCACAGCAGCTGTCTAGGACAAAGAGACCGGCCCCCAAATCACAGGGGGACCTACCAGACACAATTACCAACTCGGTCATCTGGGTGAGTTAAAAACACACCAGTGTTTGTGTATTAAGGTCAAAGGAGATTCATAACATCGGGTTCAAGCATCGGTTACATCTTAGAATCACCTGGGGACTTTGAACCGTCCCAGCACCCAGGCACACCCCAGCCCACTGAAATCAGAACCTTCGGGAGTAGAACCCCGGGCATGAGTGTATTTGAGAGCCTCCTTAGTGATTCCAATGTGCAACTAGTGTTGGGAACATGAGCTGGTGGTGTGAGGGGGCCATGGGGACCGGGGGGAGCCCCGCAGGTGAAGCAGGTGTGACCATCGCTCCTGGAGATGCTGTTTGTGCTGCTGAAGTGACTCCTGGGGCACATCTGGCGGGGACAGGCTTCTCTGGGTCACACTGGATAAGGAAGCGTTGCTGAGCTGTGCAAACACTTGGCTTGCCTCAGTGTTAGCCCAGAACACGATGGGATAAAAGAGGCTCAAACTAATAATACCCTGGGCATGTGTTTAGGGAATTAAAGTTGTATGCCTAAAGCAGCCGTAAGGAATCACTGTTTTTTTAATTTTTTTTTTATGTTTTTAATTTTATTTTTGAGAGAGAGAAAAGAGGAGGGGAGGGGCAGAGAGAGAGAGGGAGACACAGAATCCGAAGCAGGCTCCAGGCTCTGAGCTGTCAGCACTGAGCCTGATGTGGGGCTCAAACCCACGAACCACGAGATCATGACCTGAGCCAAAGTCGGACGCTCAGCCAGCTGAGGCGCCCTCAGCACCCAGGCGCCCCTCACCCAAATTTGTTTAAAAATTTTTTTAACGTTTATTATTGAGAGACAGAGAGAGATAGAGCATGAGCAGGGGAGGGGCAGAGAGAGGAGGAGACACAGACTCCGAAGCAGGCTCCGGGCTCTGAGCTGTCAGCACAGAGCCCCACGTGGGGCTCGAACTCAAGAACCTGAGATCATGACCTGAGCTGAAGTGGGATGCTTAACTGACTGAGCCACCCAGGTGACTCAAGGAATAACTGTTTTATCCTTTAAACAAACATGTGCTGGCTTGGATTTCTGTGGATCAAATGATGTATTCATTAGCAGAAGGAAATGTCATTAAACCAGTAACTGTAAGAAAGAACACCTACAACGAATGTGATTTGCACGGTGATTATAAATGCCACGAGGTTCTGCCTTACGTTATTAAGCGACTATAGCCAAACCAGGGTGGCCTCTTTCCAACTAGTATTATTAGCCGGATTATATTTGAGGACTTTTAGAAGCATAGTTTTTGCACATTAAGAGCGGTGGCAGTAGTAAAATACCAACTGTCTCTATCTTTTATGCAGGTCAGAACAGCCTCTCTCTGCCCCCTGCACTCCCCCGAAAGAACAAAGGCGTGAAACCTGGTAGGCAGGTGCCTTTACAAGGTGAAGTGGGGAGGAGGGTTTATCTGGCTCTTCCAGCATTCAAGAACCACACTTCTTTTCTCCGGTGTCAGGACTCAGCTGGGCACAGGTCAGCGGGGCAACCAGAGGCTAACCTGCGCGGCAGGGTGAGGAGGGGACTAGTGTGCCCGCCGTGCCTGCCGCCTCAGCCAACCGCGGCCCCCGGAGTCCCAGCCCAAGCTCGCCAGCCCCCCGGATCCCTGACTACTGCCTCTGCTTTAGGTTCGAGTCTACGTCCTGGCCTCCAAACAGCGCAGGCTGATCGGCCTGGCGGGGCTCCCGAGAGCGGCCCTCCCCCAGCTCCAGGCGGTGAGACCCGGGCCTTGGAGGGAGGTGGGAAGCCACCAGTTCCTCATAGTGTGTGTGTGTGATTGTGACCTACCTTGTGTGTGTGTAACGTGCCCTGTGCAAGTGTGCGATGTACCTTGTGTGAGTGTGACCTCCCCTGTGTAAGTGTGAGTGACGTATGCCATGTGAGCACGCGTGTGACGTCCCCTGTGCGAGTGTGATGTCCCATGTGTGTGACATCCCATGTGTGAGCAGCGCCCCCGGGGGGAAGGTGCTCCCGCGGCGCCCACGAACCGTCTGGGCCGAGCTCCCTTGGAGAGCACCAGAAGGAAACAACCGTGTAAGCGAAACTCACCGAGAGACAAGAGGGTCTCCGAGGCCACGTTTCTGATTTCCTCGGTGTCGCACTGACACAAAGTCACCAGCATCTTAATGCTTTCGGTGGCCTGCGAGGAGAGAGCCGTTAGTGCCGCGACACCCACGGCGGGGCCACAGGGGCGGTACTGTCTTGCGCAGGGTTCCCCGGGCCCGCTGAGCGTCCGGCTCCTGAGGGGCTCTTTTAAAGGAACACATTCCGCGCGGTCCCTCCAAGATGCACCCGATTCGTCTCCCCGGATGGCGCCTGGGCCGCGCACCTGCAGGAGCTCCAACAACGCGCGTTTGAAAGCGGAGTGGCCAGCCTGTCCTTCCAGAACAGGATCCCCTTCTCCGAGCTCTTTCCCACGCGCCTCACTGGTTCCAACCCAGTGCTCAGCTAAGGACTCTGTGTTTGGCTTGTGTGCCCAACGGGAGGACAGCCAGAGCAGGTGGTCGGAACCCTCGTGTCTGTCCATCCCACACGTATCAGCGCCCCAGGGACCGGGCAGTCGGCCAGGCAGCTAGCGGGGCTCGGTCCTGACCCCCCAGGGTTTCCGGTCCAGTGGAAAGACAGACGCTGGGACAATGACAGGCGAGGACACGGTGCTCGGGCAGAACAGAGCTGGGAAACGTCATCTGGTCTGACCTGGAGAGTCTTCACAGAGGAAGCGGTGTCTTAGGGCAATCAGCCACATTCGGGCAAGTGGTAGGTGTGTGTGTGTGTGTGTGTGTGTGTGTGCGCGCACGTGTGCACGTGTTGGGCGGTGTGGGGCAGGAAATACATTCCAGGCGAGGGGAGCACCTCCTACCAGGACCCCAATCAAGGAGGGGCCTTACCAGCCACATTAAGTGCTTTGAACTTCATCCTTAGCATCGTGGAGAGCCACATAAGAGCTTTAGAAGCGGGATTTGTGGGGTGTTTTGTTTTGCTTTTATTTATTGATTTTGAGAGAGCTAGAGAGCGAGCAGGGGAGGGGCAGAGAGAGAGGGAGAGAGCGAGAATCCCAAGCGGGCTCCGCGCCGTCAGCGCGGAGCCCCATGTGGGGCTTGAACTCACGAACCGTGAGATCACGACCGGAGCTGAGATCACGAGTCTCACCCTTGACCCACGGAGCTACCCGGGGCCCGGGACTCGTGCCGTAGTGAGAGCAGCCTCACCGCAGCAGAAAGCGCGCACGGAAGGCGTGGACTCCGCGGGGGCAGAGGCGGGCGGGAAGGCGGCTCCAATCGGGGTGGGCAGAGCGGGCTGCCGGGCGGTGGGGTCCGCGGGGCGGGGCCGTCGGGGGTGAGGATGAGGTGGGGGAGGGGCACGGACGAGCTGCACCCCCCACTGAGGTGGGCGAGCTGGGTGCCGGTCGGTCGGAGGTGACTTCCCGGCAGGGACGCCCCGCACCCAGCGGGGCACGCGCCAGCGAGGGAGGACCCGGCCTGGAAACCGCGGCCGGGGGCGTCATTGGCCTGGGGAGGATGACAGACACCCCCGGGAGAGGACGCGTGCAGGCAGAGGAGGGCCTAGCACCGCGTTTCCACGGACACCACCGCGTGGGGCACGCCTGCGGCCAGACCCAAATGCTTCCGCTGAGGTTCTGACGAGCTGAGGGACCAGATTGCGAGATGGCGATTCTCCTTCTGGAAGGAAGCCGGGCGCAGGGAGCCCTGGTGCCGGTGACAGAGGTGTCAATGGCAGTGAGCAGCACGGGCAGACCACAGGCTCTTAGCCCAGAGAAACAGATGAGGGGCCCGAACTTCGAGGGCCTCTTGGTTTGAGGATCTCGATCTCTCATTTGGGTCCAGTTTGGTAACAGAAAAATGTGGCTGTCTGCTTGCTAGCATTAACTAAGTACTACTAATAATAGTAACGATAAAAATAAAATAATGATAATAATGATGATGATGATGATGATGATGATGATGATGATGATGTTTTCCCTGACAGGTTAGCTAGAGTTGATTGGTTTGGGTGGATGAAACCCCCGTGTCTACACTGTTTTTCACACCATGCTGCCCAGAGCCCCTTTCAGGAGCTGGGAGGCTGGGGATGGTTTAAAAAGAGGTGTTTTGTCCAGCACCAAGGATCGTATTTTCTGGAAGAAAAGAGAACAGTGGAGGCATCGGGGCTCTCAGACTTGAGATCTGCTAGAGTTAAAACTGTTGCTTTTACTGTCACGTTCACACTGTGCAAATCCACAGACGCGGACACAGTTCACTGTACCCTGGTGACTTTGTTTCCATTAGCTCCGTGTCACAGCCATCGTCTCTGAGATGTCATGGGCACCAGGAGGCCACTCAAATAAACAGCATTCACTGTGGGCTCTCTTGGCCACACAAGGTATTTTTCAGCACGTGACAAGGAAGGCTATATTTCCCAGAGCTGTTTTTCTGCACAGGTCATGAGATCTCTTTTGAGAGTATTAACCCCTCTCTTCATGCCCATCCGGCTATAGGTCCCGCCCCTTGTCCCATGCGTCCATCCAAGATTTTAGCAAGTTTGAAGGTGTGACTTTATCTTTTTCTCAAAAGTGGTCTTATTTTTGATGATTTAAGGTAGGTTGAACATTAAATCTTTCCTACTGAAAGGCAAACTTTCTTTCCTTTCTTTCTTTCTTTCTTTCTTCCTCTCTTCCCCTTCTTCTCTTCTCTTCCTCCTTCCTTCCTTCCTTCCTTCCTTCCTTCCTTCCTTCCTTCCTTCCTTCCTTCTTCCTTCCTTCCTTCCTTCCCTTCCTTCCTTCCTTCCTTCCTTCCTTCCTTCCTTCCTTCCTTCCTTCTAATTTCCTTAAGTAATCTCTACGGTCAACCTGGGGCTCAAACTCACGACTCCAAGTTGCACACCCTGCTGACTGAGCCAGCTGGGCACCCTGAAAGGCAAAGTCTCTAATGTTGGGAATTCTCAGCCTTTGTTTCATTTACATTTTAGCCCTGTCACTGCTCGGTGACATGTCCCCCTGACACACTTAAGATGGGTGAGCTGGGGCACCTGGGTGGCTCAGTCAGTTGGGCGGCCGACTTCGGCTCAGGTCACGATCTCACACTCCGTGAGTTCGAGCCCCGCGTCGGGCTCTGTGCTGACCGCTCAGAGCCTGGAGCCTGTTTCCGATTCTGTGTCTCCCTCTCTCTCTGACCCTCCCCCGTTCATGCTCTGTCTCTCTCTGTCTCAAAAATAAATAAACGTTAAAAAAAAAAAATTTAAATAAAAAAAAAAAGATGGGTGAGCTGCTGGGGTGCCTGGGTGGCTCAGTCAGTTGGATGTCCAACTTCAGCTTGGGTTGTGGTCTTGGGGTTTGTGGGTTCGAGATCCCCATTGGGCTCTCCACTCTTAACGAGGAGCCTGCTTCAGATCCTCTGTGTCTCTCTCTGCCCCTCCCCCATTTGCTCTCTGTCTCTCAAAAATGAATAAACATTAAAAAAATTAAAAAAAAAAGGAAGGGTGAGCTGCTTGTTAAAGCAGATCATGGGGAAGCATCTGGGAATTTATCGGCACATTGAATTTCAGTATTTCCTTACAAATTTTATTTGTCCCTGTTCTTTCTTGTACACAAGAAAAATTGGTGAAATCATCCTATCAACTCTTTTTTTGGGATAAGCTATCCATTTCTGGGCTGCGGGCTGCTGAAACACATAATTATTTCATTTGGAAAATTATCAACTCTAACAAAACAAAGTCACATTTAGCTACTATTTAAAGAAAAGACCCCAGAGCGCTTGGGTGGCTCAGTCGATTAAGCATCTGACCTTGGCTCAGGTCATGATCTCGTGGTTGGTTCAGTTCGTAGGTTCGAGCCCCGCATCAGGCTCTGTGGTGACAGCTCAGAGCCTGGAGCCTGCTTCGGATTCTGTCTCTCCCTCTCTCTCTCTCTCTCTCTGCCCCTCCCCCACTTACTGTTTCTTTCTCAGAAATAAATAAACATTAAAATAAAGTTTTAGGGGCGCTTGGGTGGCTCAGTCGGTTAAGCGGCCGACTTCGGCTCAGGTCATGATCTCGCGGTCCGTGAGTTCAAGCCCCGCGTCGGGCTCTGTGCTGACCGCTCAGAGCCTGGAGCCTGTTTCAGATTCTGTGTCTCCCTCTCTCTGACCCTCCCCCATTCATGCTCTCTCTCTGTCTCAAAAATAAATAAACGTTAAAAAAAATATAAAAATGAAATAAAATAAAATAAAATAAAGTTTTAAGAAAAGACCCCCAAATGAATACACAGTTCCCACCGTGAAAGAGGTAAGACAGGTGTCCCCAAGTAGGGGAAGAAAGCTGTTGGGTGCACTTGGCCTAGACTTGCTCAGAGCTGAATTGCTGGGGCCTCGGAGACTGGATCTTACCTGCAAGCTTTTCAGGGCCAGGCAGGCTGCCCTCTGGAGCTGGGGGTTTGCCTTTGTCAGTGCCTCACAGTAATACAGCAAGGCCTGGAAGAGAGGGAGGGACCCCGTGAGGACATTTTGATGTGTTTGCAGTTTTAGAGGCATCACTTTTACTCCCGGACCTAAACTATAGATAAAACGAGACATTTCATATGACCTTCAGAGCACAAAAAAAAAGAAAAAAAATCCATAACAATTCATGTTTACTAAAAGAACTGTCTCTGAATTCAATCCATTACTCTATCAGGTCACAGACTCTGTGGACTATGAAGCTGGAAGGTCCAAAGTTACGTTTCCAGCATTCAAGAGCCCCTGAGGTCTAGCGCAAGTGCTAAGATTGCAGAAGGGTCTGTAGGGAAGGAATGTGTCTCCACAGAAGCTGCGAGACGCTAAGTGAATTGCGTGGAAGAAAGCCACCTTCCAAAGTGCCAGGACACGGTGCACGAAAATGATACTCGACCTGCACCGGGAAGGACGGGTTAGATTTCAGCCAAAATTAGGAGTTGGACGCTTATCAGACTGAGCCACCCAGGCGCTGCCCCCCCGCCCAATTATCTTTTAAGCTGGTTTAAGACCCAGGCCCTGTGTCACCAACCACTATGTGACCGGCTCTCTGCTGTCTTTCTGATTTCCTATGACTTACGTTGACCTAATTATCATTACGTATGTACACATATGTACACCTGTGTTTATATCTATTTCTACTCTCTCAACTTGCTCACGCGTGCTTCTGGCATTTTACTTAACTTCCTGTGCCTTAGTCTGTCAATGTGCAAAGTGAGTAGAATCAAAAGGCACTCACAGGCCTTTCTGATTCTTCCACATGGTGACACATGTCAAGGACTGAAATCCGGTCTTAGCACGAAGTAAGGCCTCGATAAATAGAGCTGTAGTGTTACTGTTATTCTCATATACATCTGCGTATTCATGTATTTGTTTATAGGAGATACAACAGTGACTCCATGTCTGTTGAAGCTCCCTAAAAGATGAAGATCTTAGATTTTTTGTTTTTTAATCTTATTTGGTTCCTTACAGCACCTAGAATGATACCCTGCGCTTAGTGAGCACCCATCAACTCTGGTGCCACCATCGTGCCTGGATGAAAGAGCTTGAAAGTGTAACCAAACACCTGCTGGTGTGTTTGCTCATGGGATGGCACCTAGCACTGTGGTGGTCCCTCCCAGTTGTGATGAGACACAGCCTAGTTTCTCAGTGCTGGACAACAGCCCCACCCTTAAATTCTTTTTAACGTTTATTTATTTTTGAGACAGAGAGAGACAGAGCATGAACAGGGGAGGGTCAGAGAGAGAGAGGGAGACACAGAATCTGAAACAGGCTCCAGGCTCTGAGCCGTCAGCACAGAGCCCGATGCGGGGCTTGAACTCATGGACCGCGAGATCACGACCTGAGCCGAAGTTGGACGCTTAACCGACTGAGTCACCCAGGCACCCCAAGAACAGCCCCACCCTTAAAAAAATATGGAGATATAATTCACATACCATAATATTCACCCTTGAAAGTGTATGGCCCAGTGGTTTTTCATACACTCACAAAACATCACCACTACCTAATTCCAGATCATTTTCTTTTTCCTTTTTTTTTTTTTTAGTAATAAAGTTTATTTTTAGTTGGTACTAAGAGAAAGGGACCAGATCATTTCCATGACTCTAAAAAGAAATCCTGTACCCTTGGGCAGTCATTCCCCTGGTCTCCTCCCTCTAGTTCCTGGCAACCACTGATCCCTCTCTCTCTCTGCATTTCCCTAGTCTGGACATTTTGCGGGAACGGAATCACATAACATGTGGCCTTTTACGTCTTGCACTTTCACTAGCCAGATGTGTTCAAGGTTCCTCCAGCACGAGTCAGAATTCCTTGTGTGTTGCATCATATTCCTCTGTAGGGACAGATCACATTTGGTGCACTCGTCAGCCGATGGACATTTGGACTGTTTCCACTTTTTGGCTGTTGTGAGTAATAATCATATTAAATGTCCCATTTCACTTAGGCTTTTGCATAGTTATCATCAATTGGTTTTTGACCTCCAGGGCCAGCCCTTGTGAAAATTGTAAGGTGGATGAACTTTAGCACATGATGCTCCTCCATTTTCCCCGTCCATTTCCCTCCTGTACCCCTCCTAAGAGCTTCCAAGCTTTAACCACCTAACCAAAGTTTAACCCGTTGTGCAAAGCATACATTCCAAGGCTTAACTGGCCAAAAACAACTTAAATGGTTCTTCCTCTCAGGCATGTTTGCATGACACTGATTCAAGAGGGATGAAGTGCTGCATATGGGCCCGGTCAGTCCACCGCTGGTAATGGGATCTTTATTTTGTTTTGTTTTAAATTTTTTTTCAATGTTTACTTGTTTTTGAGAGAGTGAGAGAGTGAGAGAGAGAGAGAGAGAGAGAGAGCACAAGCCACGAGCAGAGGAAGGGCAGAGAGGGAGACACAGAATCTGAAGCAGGCTCCAGGCTCTGAGCTGTCAGCACAGAGCCTGACGCGGGGCTTGAACCCACAAACCGTGAGATCATGACCTGAGCGCAAGCCAAGAGTCGAATGCTTAACCAGCTGAGCCACCCGGGTGCCCCAGGAACAGGATCTGTAGATGGGACTTCTGGACCACACTGTCCCTGTGAGCACGAAGCCCATAACTCTGCTGGCTTGAGTGGGAACTGGGCGCTGTTCCCTGGCCTGAGAAAGCATGTGGCACTTCTCTGTGCCTTGCAGAGATATACCATCTCACAGGACACGTAAGCAGCATCTTGCTCACTTGGGTTTGAGCAGTGGCCCAAGAAGAGGTGGCTGCCGTGACATTTGGATCGATAAGAGTTACTTTTTTAATGTTTATTTATTCTTGAGAGAGAGAGAGAGAAAGAGAGAGAAAGAGCACAAGCAGGGGAGGGGCAGAGAGAAAGGGAGACACAGAATCCAAAGCAGGCTCGAGGCTCCGAGCCGTCAGCGCAGAGCCCGATGCGGGGCTCGAACCCACGAACCGTGAGATCGTGACCAGAACTGAAGTCGGACGTTTAACCGACTGAGCCACCCAGGTGCCCCACAATTGGTAGGGGTTCTAAGAAGCCAAGAGAAGGTGTGCTGTTAAGCAGGAAGTCCCTGACACTGAACAGGACAGCGAGCATCTCCTCTGGCAAGTCCCAGATGATTGGAGAAACAACATCCCAACACAACGGTACAACTGGAAAGGATGGACATCTTCTACTTGTTTGGGGTGGGGGAGCAAAAGTGAACCAACCTACAACTTTTAGTTTCAGTAGCTACGGGTTTTCAAAGGTTCAAGATTTATAGAAACACCAGCTCTCACCTAGGTATTTTTATATTTGCTTTAGCCCTTCACATGTGAGTACAGAATTAATGTGCCAACGTTTGCTATTTCATACAAGAAAAAATGGAAAGAACTCAAGGTTTGGGCACGGTGGGTCCAACGTTTCTAGGTGGTACCTAAGTTTCTAGCTTCTTAACTAGTGTGTCGTCTAAGCCATCTACAAGGGGACACTCTTCCGTGGAAAACGAATCCAAGGGCATGACAATGAGAGCTGAATTGGAATAAAGAGAGAGCATGTGGCCAGTGGCATGTGCCCTAAAAGTAGAAGGCGCATACAGAAGAGCCAAAGAAGGGCTGTGTTGTAACTGCTGTGGTTGCTACTGTTTTCTGTGTTGTTTTTTAATTTTTGATGTTTATCTATTTATTGTAAAACTGAGAGAGCGAGTGGGGGAGGGGCAGAGAGAGGAGGAGAGAATCCCACACAGGGTCCACGCCGTTAGCACAGAGTCTGATGGGGGGCTCCATCCTATGGACCGTGAGATCATGACCTGAGCCGAAATCAAGAGTTGGATGCCCAACCGACTGAGACGCCCAGGTGCCCCAGGCTGCCTTTATCTAAGAAGACGCTAGACCATGGGTCCTTGTCATGACCAAAGGGCACTTGTCATCACCAAAGGGCACCATGATCCCACTCACAGAAGACTGTGTCTGTATAGGCTGCTACCAGCAGCGGTCACACGCCTTTAATTTTCCTCCTCTCTCTTCAGTAGAGTGAGGATGATTGGCCCATAGAACAGCCTGTTGAGCAAATCCCAGTAAAAGACTGGAGCTTTGTAGGAAAGAAGAACATGAAGTCCCTGCTCTTGGGCCCAGATGACCTTAGAATGGAAGGTCTTGTGGAGACACAAACATCCCACCATTCCCCAGCTTAGCTGACACCTCAGAGAAGTTAAGCTCTTCTCAGCTGTCAACATTTGACCTTTCCAAGGACAAGAAGGGGCCAACTTTGATTTTACTGAGCTGATCTGAGGGTGGGCATGAGCTGATTTTTAGAACAACTGTTCAGATTATAAAGGGGACCGAGCCGCTGTCTGTACGGGGCCCCTGCGTGCTTGAATTGCCAATGCCTGTTACACCCGGCTGGTACTGAATTAAAGCCACGGAGGGGTCAACCTCCTCTCCCCTGGCAAAAAGGAGTGATGGCTTTCGAAATTAAAAATATTCTTGTTCTTTGACTCAATGGTTTGATGACCGATGCCAAGTCACAAACGGTGTGTGCCTGTATGCTCATCACGATATTTTTCAGAGTTGGGATCTCCACAAAGGCCCATCAGTATGGAACAAGAAAATAAATTATAGAGTATCCATACCCTGAGATGCACATTAACCCCTCAAATAGAATGAAGTAGATCAACATGTTCTAACAAGGAAAATAACCATGATCTATTACATTTAAAAACTCAGTTATGCAACAGAACAGTGTGATCTCATTTAAGAAAAAAAAATAATTATAGGGGCGCCTGGGTGGCTCAGTCGGTTAAGCGTCCCACTTCGGCTGAGGTCATGATCTTGCACTCCGTGAGTTCGAGCCCCGTGTTGGGCTCTGTGCTGACAGCTCGGAGCCTGGAGCCTGCTTCGGATTCTGTGTCTCCCTCTCTCTCTGCCCCTCCCCTGCTCGCACTCTGTCTCTCTCTCAAAAATAAATAAATATCAACAAAAAAGAAAAAAATAATTATAGACGTTAGCATATGCATAGAAGAACATTAGAAGGAATGTACACCAAATCCCTAACAGTTTTCTCTGGGGGCTGGACTTATGGGCACTAAAATATTCACAGTATATTTTGTAGTTTAAATTGTGTTACAGGGTATGTATTATTAATAGGCAGAAGAAAATTATTTTTTTATAAGAAACATTTGGCAAAATATTAATAGTAAATGATAGAAAATTAAAGAAGCTTCTGGCTTGATGTCCGTGGTTTGGGGCTTTACCTTTTCCCTGAAGTGCTCGTTTCTGGAGGCTGCGGTCAAGTACAGCATCACAGCCTCACGGGCTTCCTGGTCATCGCCAGTCAGCAGCACAGCCAGGGTCCCGAGTACTTCCTGCTGGGCCGAGAGGCTGCCCGGTGCAAGGTCACTCATGGTCTGGAGCAGTTTCTCGTCTCTCAGCGACTGCAGGGTCTGAATCAAGGAAACTAGCGAGTGAAAAGAAAGCAGAGTTCACTTTCTGATCGTAAGGTAACACACTCACTAAAAATATACGACTCAAGTATACATGTAATAACAGACGCAAGTACGCAAAGTCAGCATACGACGAAGGTGATGTTTTCAGTTAGTGAGAAAAGGGCATGATTCTAGTAACTCTATTATGGCAAATGGCAAACCTTAATAGGGAGTAGCAAAGGCAGATCTCCATCTTGTACGGCCGCTAAAATAACTTCTAGACGAATTAAATAGTCAAATGTAAAAATATACAGCGAAGGAACTACAAGTAAACTTGTAGTTTACTACAAGTAAAATCTTCCCGATGAGAGCCAACTCTGTTGCCGATCTTTTAGCCATACCCGTCTGGCAATCCCCTCGCCCTGAGTGACCCCAGCTTGATGTTCTCTCTGTCTGCACTCGGGCACCTGGGCCCGGATGGAGAAATCCAGCTGGTTGGCTGGAATATGGAGATGATATGATAAAAAATAAAATTCTGAGTCCCATTGGGACAAACTGACGATGTTCCATGACCAAGGACTATATTCTGATCCCTCATAAAGTACCCGGTGCAGGCATCTATTAGTCACCGAAACATTAGGATAAGAGTGTATCTGGTCAGTACAGATGGGAAACGATAACCTAAAATTCACGATCCATCAGTAGACAGCATCCACTATTCAATGGACACGTTAGTGAATTTTTGAGATTTTTTTTTTTTGGCTTTAATTTCCTATTTCTGCTGCTGGGGATGTTGTGGTCATTTCACTGCTTTTTAAATAAATGCCACAGCATAAGGTCTCGAGACAGTATTATGTATAAAAATGGAACAAACAAATCATGGAAAACAACCTAACTGTTCAACAATAATCAACTATATTCGCATGCACCCAAATGTAGGGATACTACAAAACTAAAAAAACTTTCAAAGGATAACATGGGATATAGTATCAAATAAAAGTAGGACTGAATGCTTTATAATAGGTCATCACAGCTTTGAAATGTCAAATCCATGCATATCCAACTAAAAATACATTAAATTTTAAAAGTAAGATAGTAGGTGATTTGAATATTTTTAGGTGTACTTTTTTTGTTTTCTAGTCTTTTTTTTTTTTTTAATAATGAGGGCCTTTTTCTTATTTAAAGGAAGAAGAAAACAAAAAAGACATGTACAGGGTTAGGGTTTCTCCACGGTCCTCCTCCACTCCTACTGGTAAGTAGGTACGCCTTCCCCGGGACCGTCGGGGGGAGGCTCAGGGATGTCAGCTGCTACTGATGTCATTTGAACAGTAGAGAAATTTACTCAGAAAACTGCTTTAGAGACAGTGACAAACTTAGAGAAGA
Source organism: Lynx canadensis (assembly GCF_007474595.2). NCBI lineage: Eukaryota > Metazoa > Chordata > Mammalia > Carnivora > Felidae > Lynx > Lynx canadensis. Next base: position 4,911,670 of record NC_044307.1, on the reverse strand, counting down.
TAGGAAGACTATCCTCAAGTGAGATCCTGTGGTCTCCCGCCTCAGTTCTCCTTCTAGAACTCTGGACCAGCATTTACTCATCATGAGGGCTACACAGACTCTCCTGTGTTCGGGCTGGCTTAGGCACCGGGTCGGGGGGAGAAGGCGCGTCTTCTCACTGGGATGTGAGCTCTGTGACGGACCTGTCAGTGCAGGGTTCGGCGCTCTGGAGGGAAGGGCTAAGTCTGGTGCTGAGCCAACCCGTCTACTCCTAAAGAACACACTGCAATCCCACCCCCTTTCACCGGCAGTGGTGAAGTCTGGGTGGATTTACAGAGCACAGACTGGGGAGCCAGAACCCAGCCCCTCGCTGCCTGGCTCTGCCCCCAAAGAGGTTTCCTCTCATCGCAGCTGCTTATTTTATTTTCAGCACGTGACACCGCGCGAGAAGCAAGGCAATCATGAACTTCAGGCCCCCCCGCGGTGCTGGTGCCCGTTCTGCAACCTCCCCGGAGACACAGCCCGAGACGTGGTTTTCCATCTCCTTTCCTGACCGACATGTCGCCCCATCTGCCTTCTCGTGAATCCCATTGCGGACTGTTATGAAAGTGCCTCCAAAAAGGGCAACGTAACACGGTACTGCCTGTAGGCTCGATCCCACAAGCGGCAAATACATTCGTGCAGAAATATCATCATTAAATCAGCTTCCGGTCAATGTCGTATCCTTGCTGGGTGATCAGTATGCTCTCGGTACACCCCTGGTTCATTGACAAGAGGCTCACTACTGTTAGGGGTCCAGAAGTCGTTGAAAAGGCTGATCTCATCCCAGCTGTTGACTTGGGGGAAGAAATGGTTACCAGCCCTAAAAACTATGACTGAAAAGACCAGAGCTCACTCCAAATGGAGCCACCACACGGTGCAACGAAAGAACACGTCCCACCTTGCTTGGCCAGCTGGCTCAAGTAGCTCTCTAGGTCGCTCACACCGTGGCTGGTGAAGTAACCGTAATATTGGAAAACGGTGATGACCTCCGAAGAGAGGCTGGAGGGGAGCAGAGGCTCAGCCTGGTCCAGGATTTGGGACACCAGGGTTCGAAACACTGTTTGGAAGGAGAAACACAAAGAGGCTTTGAAGTGCCACGAGCACTCATTCGTTCACCTGTCTGTCTTTGTACCGTGGGGTACGGCAGAGCACAGTACGTGAGACGAGCTAGTCCTCAGTGAATAGCCGGATGATTTCTGGACGTACGTATACATACCTGTGTAACTGCGTTGGGTCAAGAACAGAACACTGCTGGCACCCCACCTGGTTGACTCATGCCCCCATCTCAGTCCCCCCCTCAGATCCCCCCCACCCCCACCACAGGTAACTAATAATCTGACTTCTGTCACTAGGACTCAGCTTTACCTGTCGTTGAACATCATATAAATGGGATTATACGGTATATACTGTTTGTATCTGGTTCCTTTTACTCAATAAAATATTTGTGGGATTCACCTACATTGTTGCTTACAGTTTATTCTTCTTAAAAATTGCTGTGTAATAGCCTATTGTAGGACTGATGCTATAAATACACAATATATACATATATACAATATTATATACATACGCATTATACACACACGCATACACAACACGTTTATTTTCTTGTTGGTGGGCATTTGAGTTGTTTCTGATTTTCAGTTCTTGTGAAGAAAGTGCTATGAACCTTTTTTGAGAGTCTAAGCATCTATCTCCCTTGACATATTTAGGAGCGGAATGGCTGGATCATAGGGTAGGTGTATTTAGCTTTAGTAGAAATCGCCCAACTGTTTCCCAAGTGGTTCCACCATGGGACACGCTCCTGTGGGTAACATTTTAAGGAAAAACATATACCGCCACCTAAACAGCAACACGGACGCACAGTGCCTTTAAAAGTCACCGCTGAGATTCTGAGTTGGAACGCGTTCGTGCTCTTTCTTTTCTTAGAGTAGATGATGGACAGACGACGTCTTCTCCGGAGAGTCAGCCTTTTCTCCAGGGCTAGCTGCTGGGGAAGTGGTGAGGGGCAGCCCGCCAGTGCTCGCTCTCAAGCCAAACGGCGGACCCCTTCCTCCCTGCCCCTGCCCTGTACCTGGGTCTGCGAGTCCTGGATATTCTCTGTTGACGGTTCTGGCAAAGCTGGCTTCCAGCTGCTTCATCACTCTGTCGGCCGAGCTGTGGTAGACGCCCACCGGGCTGCAGCACCTCGTCCAGAAGGACAGCAAAGACAGCTTTTTGTGAAATTCTGGGATGGCTGGAAAAGAAGAGCAGGCCCCACCCCCAACACACGGTTGGAACGAAGCAGATGAAGAGAATGCGCCTGTGTGGGGGTGGGGCAGGCATCACTGCCCCCCCCTTTTAAAGACGGTGGTTTTTAAAAGTTTTTTTAATTTTTTTTTTTTTTTTAAATTTGAGAGAAAGAGAGAGAGAGCGGCGGAGGGGCAGAGAGAGAGGTGGGGACAGAGGATCCAAAGCAGACTGTGTGTTGACAACAGAGAGCCTGACGCGGGGCTCGAACCCATGAACTGTGAGATCATGACCTGAGCCGAAGTCAGATGCTTAACCAACTGAGCCACCCAGGCGCCCCAAGACTATGGTTTTTACATAAAAAAATGTTTACTGATTTTGAGAGACAGTGGGGGGGAAGGGGCAGAGAGAGAGAGGATCCCAAGCGGGCTCTGCACTGTCAGCACAGAGCCTGACATGGGGCTCAGTCCCATGAACTGTGAGATCAAGAGTTGGATGGTTAACGGACTGAGCCACCCAGGCGCCTCTAAATTTTTTTTAAGTAGGTTCCACACCCAACGTGGGGCTTGAACTCATGACCCGGAGAACCACAGTCTCCTTGTTCTACCGAACGAGCCAGCCAGGCATCCCCTAAAGACTGTGGTTTAAAATTATTTTTTTAATGTTTATTTATTTTTGAGAAAGAGAGAGAGACAGAGCATGAGTGGGGGAGGGTCAGAGAGAGGGAGGGAGACACAGAATCCGAAGCAGGCTCCAGGCTCCGAGCTGTCAGCCCGGAGCCCGACGCGGGGCTCGAACCCACGAACTGTGAGATCGTGACTTGAGCTGAAGTCGGCTGCTCGAGCAACTGCGCCACCCAGGCGCCCCTAAAGACTGTTTTTTAACTGGAACTACGAGATTCCTCTGTAGTTGGCAGATTTTCTAAAGGGCAAGGAACTTATGACCGGGAGCTCATCTAGCCCGGGCGGCAAAGAAAACACAGCAAAGGCAAAGCTGTTTGCTTTCGGTGAGAGAAAACCCAGGAGCCCTCCTCTCGGAAGATGCTCTCACCATCTCCCCCCCGCTGTAACTTTCCTGCAAACCCGGCTACAGGATCAGAGAATCACCCCTCAGGAGATGTTTCTGAAGGGGCCGTAACACATCAGGAGGTGGGCTGGGGGAGTGTGACACCTGCCTGGGGGGGCCTCTCTGGCTGAAATGGCGAAGAGCACCGTGTAGGCAGCACACGGTCAGTGACCGTGAGGTCGTGACCTCATGCGGTTGGGACCATGAGGAGGTGCCTGGGAGCCGGGAGGACGCGAGTCACTGGCGTCCTCGGCTTCCTGTCCCCTTTTACGCCTCTCAGACACCTGCCGAGGTCACCGGTTCCCAGGAGGACTGGATGCCGGAGGCACAAATCTAAAACGGGAACCCACAGGGAGGTCTCTTCTAGGCTGGATCTGAGCGACCCAGAGAAGAGTCTGGCGCCCCACTACCTCCACGGGATGTGTGCTGTGAACAAAGACGAAAACTCCCGTCTTTATAAAGAGCTCCGTGGCCAGACCACTCGAGTTCAAAGGCAGCTTCCCCACGTCAAGTTCTCCACCTAACCCGCTTGGAACCGGGGACTTTCCTGAGAGCCTGCCAGCGTATTTCTACCTTTTCCAAGGCCAGCTGGGGAGTGTCCTGCCTTTGCCAGTCAGCTGCTGTGGGAGCTGTGTCTTCACCAGCAACACGGCACAAGCACAGTCCCGGTCGCCTGCCCCCCCAGTGGAACCGCGCTGGCAGAAAAAGTCCGTGAGACCGCCTGCGAGGCGCACGCTGGTTCTGCTTAGACACGGGTGTCTGACTTCTGGAGGTGGGGGGCTGGCCCCAGGGACAAAACCGTGTTCTGCTGGTTTGACTCCGAAGGCTGAGGCGCAGTGTCAACGAGATGGCACCAGTCCACGCTGCTGGGCACTGGCCACTGGCCACTGGCCGTTCCTCCACTGTCATGCCTTCCTGCCGGCCCCACGGAGCAAGGGAGAGGCTGGGGGTGTGGCACACACGTGCTTACCTTCAATGACAGAACTGATGTTCCCTATGTTCTCATCGCTGACGGCTGACAGCTTCTCCATCACCTGGACTTGCCGAGAAAGCTTCTCCAAGAGGTTGCTCGCCACAAATGGGGTTTTGCTTGAGAAAACAATTTGCTGACAAAACAAACGAAGCCGCCGTGTCAATCACGCCCACTGTCGTCAGCGGAGGTTTCCCGACCCAACCCCGTCCTTCCTCCCACGGCCGTCACGCTAAATACGCCTGCACGGTGTTCTGTTCCGGCGGGAGAACGTTCCTCGTTCTGTGCCAGTTACAACACCCGACGAAATCACACGTGTTTTTGTTGCCTCTCAACTTTTTCCGTGCCTGTATGGATTCTGGGATTTTTTCACTAATAGAGCCACAAGGTTATTATCAAGTTGAGGCTCTGTAAATCCTCTTTGAAACTTCGAAGGCATATTCAGGCTGCTTATCTGTGTGCTAACACAGATTAAAAAAAGATTGCCTTCCCAAGTAGTCATTTTTCCCAGCACGGATTTCTTCCTTGTTTTCAAGCTGGAAATGAAGAATGTGTGGTATAATAATCATGATTATAATCAAGGCTTTCTCATTCTAATTAACGAGTGCTGATTATGTACCAGGCACTGGTCTGAGCCCATGTATTAGCTCATGCCATTGCTCACCACCACCCTAGGAGGTGGGTACTGTTGATGTTCCATTTTACTGCTGGGGAAACTGAGGCACAGAGCGGCCCAGTAGCATGCCCAAGGCCACATAAATAGTAACTGATTTCATTTGAGTGCAGGTCACAAGAGTAAAGGGCATGAGAGAGGACAGAAGTCACTTGTTGCCTGAAGGTTCTAGACCTTTCTGTGTGCCTCAGAGACCTGTCCAGTAACCTGGTGGGTATGGATACAGGGAGCTGACCTGTACTGCCATCCTCCCCTGTCTAAACCATGTAGATTCTATGCACATATGATTTCCAATCTCCGAGCCTAGTGTAGCAATTATGTGCTGATGCCTTTCACATATGTAGATACAGCAGAAGTGAACTGACTTCAGGCATAACATATGGTCCACATGGAATGCCTGTTTTTTTCTCTTTGCAATTACATTCCTAATGAAGGTATAAACTCACCGATGCAGCACTGGGTATGAGTTAGAAATTACGTTTCTAATCCTTAATCCTTTACATCTCTGTACGTGTGCCTCTTCTGTTTTTTTGATGCTGATTTTCCCCACAGTGGGGCTGACTTGTTATGACCATGGTCTGGTCTGAGTATCGGGAAGAACACTGCACTGAATATTTAAAATTTTTTTTTAGTTTATTTATTTTTTGAGAGACAGTGCACAGGGGAGGGGCAGAGAGAGAGAGAGAGAGAGAGAGAGAGAGAGAGAATCCCAAACAGGATCCGTGCACTGTCAGCACAGAGCCTGATGTAGGGCTCGAACTCATGAACTGCACTGCACTGAATATTGCTTGTCAATTAGTCTTTGAGAGAAAACATTCATTCCTTCATGGAGGAGAATTCTCTTATGTCTCACAAGATAATGACTTTACCTCTACAGTGCCAACAGGTAGTGTGCTCAGCACAGAATCAGGCTCAGCAAGGACGAAGAGTTGTGAAAATCATCTTATTCAAGTGGTTGGATAGAGAATAGTTATAAGCAAACAACAACCCTTTCCCATTTTGGTCAGAAAAAAACCACTGCGCCTTCTGCCAGATTGGTTGTCAGTAAATGGCTGGCAAATTCAACAGTCAACAGAAGAGATCAACTGGGATGTTGGCCAACCTAGCGGTAAGAGTCGTAATTGCCAACCAGTTTCCCACAGTGTCTGAGGTGACTCTGGGGTTGTTTGTTCACGGAGGAAAAGTATATTCTCCATCTCATCACAAGTGCATTATGGAAAAAGCACACTAACCCACTTCTGGCCTCTCTGGGACCCCCCTCCTCCTTACCCTGCCTCTTGTCTGCCACTTGGTCCCATGCTCTTAGAAGCATGATTGATTGATTGACTGACTATTTATTTATTTATTTATTTAAGTTTTGCACCCTTCCTGTCTGGCCAATCCCCCTGAAGACCATTACCCATTTGCTTTCACATTCTCATCCTGTTCCCCACACATGCAAACAGGCTGGAGAAGACAAGCAACCAGGCGAGGAGTAAGTATTTAAGGAGATGCTTGGGGCAGGAGGTGGGGAGCACTTTGTTCAAGGGAGCTAACGCACTTCCTGCAACCAAAGAATTTCAAAATATCCGCTTCACTGTTGCAAAATCTTAACAGGTAAGTAGCCTGAAATGAGAAGACAAACAAGTCCCATGGCGTCCCAGAATGAGCGCCTACCTGGCCAGATAATGGCCTCTGGAACTATTCTTTCTCGCTGCTAATATGTACTTATTCAAGATCTGGGAAACCGTGCTTATATCCTGCACCATTTCGCCTTTAGCCGTCCAGGTGGAGTGACAATATTCACACTACCGTGTGCCCTGTAACACTGGCTTTCGAAGTCCACCCGTTTGTAGATGGCACAATGCAATTTTTTTTCCCTTAGTCACGTTACTCTTCTCTTTTGGCAAATGATTTGAAATCAAGAGCTAACCTACTGCATGTTTGAGTGCGGAGAGCTAGGTTTAAAGATAGAAAACCCAGGGTTCAGGGAGGATGGCCAGGGCCATCAGAACTTTTGAGTCGGCCCAAAGCGAAGCAGGCTTGTTCTCATATTCCTGAATGTTCATTTCTCTGGCAAAACTGAAAAAAGGCAGCACACATTCTTGGTGCATAAAGAGCCTGGGGTCTAAAACAAACACAGTCGCCGAGCCCACCTGAACGAGTTGGGTGCAATACTGAAGGTGCCTGACAATGGTGATGTCCAGGCTCTCATTTCCTGTGGTCAGGGGGAGGGGGCTTCCGGCCACACTGGTCCCGACTCCTGTGTCTTCTGTCAGCGCCTCGCTCAGGTGCCCCCTGGCCTCTGGGTGTACCGACCTGTAAGGGCTGAAGCAGGAAGGTGAGCGCAACGTTAGCGGTTTCTTTCAGCGGGGAAACCCCAGGTCAACCCTACGAACCTCCCAGAAGGCCCCAAGTAGCACCTACCGCAAAGAGGCTGTCTCTAGCCTACCTTGGAAAACCGAGAGACCTTTCAAAAGCTACTTCTTGATTCAGCCCAGTCACCAATGTGCCGTATTAAAAGATCACACAAACAAACTGCTTCCAGAATTTGCTTCTCAAGCACGGTGAATCAGTGTTTAAAAAATTTTAATGTGTATTTATTTTTGAGAGAGAGAGAGCGAGAGTGAGAGTGAGAGAGAGCACAAGTGGGGAAGGGCCAGAGAGAGAAGGAGACACAGAATCCGAAGCAGGCTCCGGGCTCCGAGCTGTCAGCACAGAGCCTGACGTGGGTCTTGAACCCACGAACTGTGAGATCATGACCTGTGCTGAAGTCGGACGCTTAACAGACTGAGCCACCCAGCTGCCCCCAGCAGTGAACCATTTGTAAAGCAGGCTCACCAAGGAATCTGCTCTCATGGTGCACCTGTTACACTTTCTTGCTCTGGGGATGGGGCGCTTTGCCAAATATCCTGGGATTAAATTGTCCTCTATAGTTGTGATTTCCCAAGAGCAATTCATTAAGAAATAATGTCAAGGTTTTTTTTTTTTTTTTGGCCTCAGATCAATTGCTACTAGAAGAGAAGGAAAAAGGAAAACTGCCAACAGGAGGCATGATGTTCTACCTCAGACAAAGGCTAAAAGGCTTTTATTGGACTCTTCCAAGGCAAAGCTTGGTTCTGCCTCTCACACCTTGTTTACTCCCCGCTGGTGAACTGTCTAAACCTGGGATCGTGACGGGCACTTACGTTTACAAATAAATATGTTGCCTCTATGATCCAATTTTGTTCTTAAAATTAATCTGTGTGGGAAAGAGGGAAGAGCTGTCTCATTTCACACTGGGAGGACTGATGGGCAGAGGGGTTCCCCGTGGGGTCCTGTTCACACGGCTAGACAGCGACAGGGCAGCTGCTGGCTTCTGGGCTCCTGGCCTCCAGCCTCCATGATTTAAAGAGATCGTGAACCTGAGCTAAGAGGCACTGGACGCTTTACTCCACTGCACACCTGCCTCCAGGGGAAAGCACTGTGCCTGCATCCTGGCCATCAACACATATTTAATACTCACACATGGGGGTGCCTGGGGGGCTCAGTTGGTTAAGCGTCCGACTCTTGGTTTTGGCTCAGGTCATGATCTCAGTTTCTTGAGTTCAAGCCCCGCATGGGGCTCTGTGCTGGCAACACGGAACCTGCTTGGGATTCTCTCTCTCTCTCTCTCTCTCTCTCTGCCCTTCCCCAACTTGTGCTATCTCTGTCTCTCTCAAAATAAATAAACTCAAAAAAATAACATAAAAAAACCCCACAATTTTCACAATTTTCCCTAATACCACTGAGGACATATACTAAAGTTGATCGATTCAGTCAATTTAATATCAATGTTCTATAAAACGTACAAAATCTACGAGGTTTTTGTTGTTAAAATGCTTCTGAGAGCCAGAAGAACGAAGCTTAGACTGATGTCTGACTCTGACATATTATGTAATGAGGAGACAGATTTTTGGTTTTGCAGCATTTCACAAATTCGATCAAGTTGGAGAAATCTCAGCATAGAATGCAGGGGCATCGCTTAAACATTGCGTTCGTTTAGTAACTTTTGTTTGCCGTGTCCTCAGTTTGCTCAAAGCATAAATTCTAGTTCTCACTTTTCCTCTTCCTGGTTTTGGAAGAAGAAAGCCTCCAGGAACAAGAAAACCCCAAAACACTGACACAACATCACCCACAGAGAGGTTCGTGACGGCGTAACTTGAAAACCTGTTTACATAACACGGCAAAAGTAAAGAAGGTGGAAATCTGCCCTTTCCTTTGGGAAAGTGTGTGAGTGTGTGTGTGTAGTGAAGGTGAGCAAATTCCACCATGCTTGGTTTGCTTCGTTCAAGTTACAAAACGGACCCCAGACGCTAGTGCCAAAGACAAGGTGTGGCCGCACACGGGAGGCTGATGGAGAAGGTGACGGCAATCCCCCTTCCCCTTCCCTTCTCTTCCCTCCCCAGAGAAGGCCTCGTTCTCCACCTGCTGGGCTGCAGAAGCAGAAGAAATTGTTACCAGTCGTTGGTCATCCCTGTTACATTCTGGGGCAATTACGTGCCCTGGACTTAAACCTGGCATTGACGCGTGCACGGATGAGGTTAACGTATAGCAACTTTGCCAAAGGGAGCAAGAGATACAGGGGTGGAAAAGGCAGAGCGCAACAAAATGAAGAGACGAGAAATAAGACACGCAAAGAGAGGAGAACCAGGTGCAGGTGGATCATACGGTAAGAGGTCTCCAGACACACAGCACGCTTCGTTAACTTGGAATTCATCGCACCGGGGGCAAGTTGTCGACCCCCGGAGCCTCCAAGATATCGGTGTGCACAAAACACAGGCCCATGCAAAAGTTTCCCCTTTATTTACAGCGAAGAAAGGTGATTCATTTTCCCTCCGACAACACAAGAGAGGTGAACAACATTTAAAAATGGCCCTTGCCAATAAGAGGGAATCGAAAGCCGTTGGTCATTCGTGCAGGGAGTTTTCTCTTCCTGGAGATGTGCACGGGTCCCGTCTGAGAGTAACAAAGAACCACTGTTCAGAAGAGAGGTAAGCGGACGCTGACTTCACACTTACCTATTTTTCTCCGTCTCAGTGTCTGAAAATACCGAGTCCGTGCCTCCTCCAACAGTACAAACCTCATCACCATCCTCCTCCTCGTCAAAATCAGAGGTGTTCAGGAAATCAAAGCTTTCTAAAGCACTTTCGACTGTAAGACTTAAACTGGAAGACCGGCTGCGGTTTCCGGCTGGCTTACACTGCAAAGGCAGAAGGCATCGGGGAGAAGGTCAACACATCCAGAAGCAGAAACAGAACAGGCAACACTCGATCTGAGATGCGACACTTTCTTTTTTTCCAAGCTTTTATTTTTTGTTGTTGTTGGCATTTAAAAAAAAATGCATTTAAAATCTTCGCATTAAAAAAAAAAAAACAAACTACAACGATGGATTAAATGACACAGGATCTGGGATTCGTTCCAAAATGATCTGGAGGGAAATAAGCGGGGAGGAGAACAGACGGAACAAGACTGGCCGTGAGCTGACATCGTGGAAGCTGGGGGATGGGCGCACTGGGAGCCGTTACAGGATTCTCTCTACTTCTGCTTGAAAGTTTTTTAAAAAGTTTTTTATTTAAAAATTTTTTTTAATGTTTTTATTTATTTTTGAGACAGAGAGAGACAGAGCATGAGCAGGGAAGGGGCAGAGAGAGAGGGAGACCCAGAATCTGAAGCAGGCTCCAGGCTCTGAGCCGTCAGGACAGAGCCCAACGCGGGGCTCGAACTCACAGACCGCGAGATCATGACCTGAGCTGAAGTCGGACGCTCAACCGACTGAGCCACCCAGGCACCCCTACTTCTGCTTGAAAGTTTAGAATAAAAAGTTGAGAGAACATTACAGCCCGGAAAGCCTTGGGAAACGGAACTGCCATACCCCTCTGCCTAGAGCTCAACTCCAAAGAAAATACAACCAGCAGACAAATCTAGAGAGTCACGGAGTCCGTGCCAAATAGTAACCAATCTGTAACGTGTGCAGTGTCCCGAGACAGGAGCTGACTGCCCAAGGAACCTGTTCTAAAGGATTAAAAAAAAAAAAACCAACCCCAGGAAGAGAAAACTACTCAAACTCAGACTTAACTCATACTCCCTAGGCAAGTGGACTTCAATATTAATTTTACATTCACGGCATATCATTTTCTTTGAGCGCTGAGGAGAAAAGGAAGGGTACAGGCCCAGCAAGAAGGGTCCCTGCTTCCTCTCCGGAACAAATCCCGTCACTTCCGTGACTGGGCCCTGGGATACTGTGGGCAAACCCATCCTAGGGCCTGGGGAATTCTGTATTGCTAGACACAGACAGAAGCAAGACAAACAGCGTAACGCCAGTTGCTACGGGCACAGAGATGGAAAGAAGTCCTTCCAAATATTCAAGAGGACGGACGCTGGGGCGGACTGAACGGGACAAGTCTTGTGAGTCAGAAGAACTACATGTCCACCCTCTCAGGCTCTCCTCGCTGACTTCGCAACACAAGGCAGGCAGCGCCTCGCAGAGAGCTGTCTCTGATACTCAAGATGGCACAAAAGCACGGGGGGAACCGTCTTTCGGTCTTTTAAATCAGAGTTGTTTCCTTCACCCTCAGTGATCTCCGTCCCAGGGGCAGCATCATTTAGTTTCTGATCCTCAAGAGGCTTTAGCATCCTAGGAATGTGAAGGGGGGGAGAAAAGAGAAAGCTTTGTCCAGCTGATGCTTTAATTCTGGCTGGATCTAAAGCCATTTG